>NC_056626.2:87569406-88169406 GCF_002870075.4 Lactuca sativa
TTTGCTAAAAAAACGGATCCAAATCCGCCCCAAAATCCGCTTAAAACCCACTAAAATCGGTTTAAACCGGATTAGAATCGTATTCGGATTTTGACTGGATCCGGATCGGATTTTGACAGGATTCGGATCGGATTTTGAACGGATCGGATTCTTGATGACGTAAGCAAAACCGGATCAGATCGGATTTGGGTTTTGTGCATCTCTATTTGTGCATAACTCTGTGATGGAAAAAGTGCCTCTGGTAATCTTAGCTATGACACATCCCTAACACCATTGGGACATGGATCATCTTCTTTCCATGTCGCACCACTACAGCTTCTAGACACCCCTTCTATTCACATAGATGAGGATGATTACATTTCCAATAATACTAGTGAGCCTTCTGTTGCTTTAACCTTTGTTAACCCCAACAAAAGGGATAAAACCTCAACTCCTAGACCTCGAGCTCCTAGAGCCTCACCTGATCCACCTTTTAGTGCCTCACCTAAAACTTCTATTACTGCTGATGATTTAGCACTAGAGATGCAAAAAGCTCTATGATATTTGGCTCAAGGTCCTAAAATTCCTCGATATTTAGAGAAGTTTGATTTTCTTGAGTTAGGCATAATAGACCCTCTATGTTTTACTTCTTATCACATTTTTTGGAGGGACCATGAGTATCAGAGAGATGTGGGTAAATTTTCCCAATGATCCAAAAATATAAAGAGGATGGATCGAGATGACTGGTACTAGTTTAGGAGTTTTAAAGGATGGAAAGATTGTCCGTTAGGTTTACATATTTGTGTTGTTTATGTTTTAATAGCATGTATTGGAACTACGTGGTTATGTTTTTTGTTATAATAATTTGGTTATTTGGTACATGAATTTTATGTTGTTTGACACTTCAATTTTATCTTATGTTATTTGGCACTCAAATTTTGTGACATCCCCATTTTCATGGCTAGAAAATACCGATTTGTTTATGCTTCATTTTTAAAATCAGAGTATACTTTTAAAGAGAAGTATTGCAGAATTTTGTTCTCAGAAAAACATGATAAATATGTTATCAAAGCATTTCCGAAGAAATGTATTTCATTCATTTTAAAACTTTGGGATGTCAACTTCAATACAGAAACATAAGCATAAATAGAACTTACATTCATTTACACTAGTGATCTACATTTCTTTAATCTCTTAGTGTAGTGTAGCTTTTTATCGACACCTGTGATACAAATAAACTAAGTGAGTCAGGTTGGGAAACTTGGTGAGTACATAGGGTTTTCAACCCACAATAATATAGTTATTATGTTTAAACATCAAACAATCAACCCAATTACCCGTCCCCATTATCTTCTTTACTCTTAAGGATCTACCCTAAGAATCATCTATCATTCATCTTTTCATTCCTAAGGATTCTCCTGAAGAATAGGCATGAAGTCCATCTTTTCCTATGGCACAACTGCCAATGTTATCTATTAGGCGCAGCTGCCAATATTATCATCTAGGTGCAGCTGCCGGGATTATGACATTCTCTATTAGGCGCAACTGCCAATGTTATCCCTTTGTGCAGATGCTAGGATGTTTTGAGTGCATCGTAGTTCGAAAAACATCTACAGGTTGTGGTGCAGCTACTAATATTCATCTATATCATCTTTCATACCTCATCATTTATCTACCCATGTTCTACCCAACATATTTGTAGATATAAAATGCATTTATAGTTTTAGATCTGAAGAAACGGTTCAGATCTGAAAACAAAATACATCTACAGTCTAGATCTGAAGAAAAAGGTTCAGATCTGAAAAACAAAATACATCTACAACCTAGATCTGAAGAAAAAGGTTCAGATCTGAAAACAAAATACATCTACCTCTTAGATCTGAAGAAAAAGGTTTATATCTGAAAACAAAATACATCTACAGCCTAGACCTGAAGAAAAAGGTTCAGATCTGAAAACTAAATACATCTACAACCTAGACATGAAGAAAAAGGTTCAGATCTAAAAACAAAATACATCTATAACCTAGATCTGAAGAAAAAGGTCCAGGTCTGAAAACAAAAAAGTTTATATCTTTCATCTAGCACATATCTCAAGTAAATATGCACCCATAGCACGTAATTTATATAAAACTAGTGTGGGAACCCGTGGGTAAACACGGGTCACGTTAATTGTTGTTTTTTGCCACTGTTTCCTAAATGGTAAATGCATTCAATTATTATTGTTAGTAAATATATAATAACTGAGTGTTCTAAGTAGAATGGTTATATAAGTAGTGTATTTGATAACGTTATTAACATTACATAAGATAATATTTTATATTTGTGGTGCAAATTATTAAATCAAGGGCCGAGAAGATCTTTAAGTCTTCTCATTTGTGAAATATTGTAGAAGAACTACCTTTTGTGCAAGAGAATGTGAAGTCTTTGTGAAAAAGGTAATATGAAGTATAAAAACTTATTTCTATTGGCACAAAGATCAAGTGACGATACCATGTTTTAAAAAAAGTTGAAAAGACGGACGACGGGATATGTGATAATGATGTGTCTCAACTATCATCTATAGGATTTTTTATTGAGAAAGGATTGGGAATTTTTTTGTAACTGATAATTGAGAAGGGGACCATTTGTATAACAGATTGTTGCCACAAGGGTCATTTATGTAACATATTATTATAGTGAAAGGGTATGATGTAATTACAAAGTTAAACATGATACAAAAGTTCATGAACAATAAACACACTAAAAACAACAAATAAAAAAGTAAATATTAATTGAGATCAAACAAATTCATAAATAGAACAAAAGATTACAACAACTTTTTTGTATATGTTCGTCCCGAATTTTATTGAATATTTACAAATTAGTGTTTATAAAGGATAATGTGTTGAATGTAGTACAGTATGGACGAAAAGTGATACAACAATGTTCTAAAGTAAGTCTATGTATGTTTTGAAAAGATCAAATAGTTTTACTACTTTTTGTCATGTGTTCCTTCGTAAATAGTTAAAATAAATTGCATTGAGATGGTAAATGTGAGGTAGGTTCATTTATGTAAATGTAATATATTTAAGATGACTAATGGCTGCTGTGTTATCTGGAAATTAGAAAAATCATGGTATCCATTCTGTAATTTAAGTGTATTATTGAGTTGAATTGTGAAATAAGCGGATTTAAAGAGTTGTTATTTGAATTAAAAAGGGAAAGATACTATTAATAATTATCATGAAGTTAATTAAGTTCAAAGATTGTTTATCTACTGCAAGTCTGCAATCATAGAGAAGGTTTTCTATTTTCTAAATGCCAACAACTTTAATGGGCTAAGAATATATTTAATTTAAATGAAACACAATATTTTTGGCTTATATTTTAAATTGGTATGATAAGAAATATGTTAAGGAAATGGGTATTATAAGAAATTTGTATGTAGGTTGCTTAAAAGACATGAATCTGAATGATTTACGTTATATTTTGAAGTCATATATGTTCATCGTACTTATCTTGATGTGGTTTCTATAGAAAATCGCTTTGATTTTTATATTAAAAAGTACTGAAGTATAATGCTATAACTTGGTAGATTTTCATATTAAAATGACTCAAAATAAGCAAATTTGTAATTAGAATGTTATAATGAAAAGTTTGGAAGTATGATGCTATAGTACAAAAATAAGTGAAAGTATGTTGCTATTTCTTGCATTTACCTCTTTTATGTAATTTCAATAAATAGCAACATACTTCTGTTGATTTGTTTTTTTTATAGTATCCTACTTCTATTTCTTCATATTTAAGATTTTCAACTTATTTAAAATTCGATTCATGTTGTGAATGTGTGTGCAGATACAAATCAAGAAAGAATAGTTGAAGCTGGTCTCTCATATTCAGGTTTTGTTCATGCTTTCTTTCTTGAAATATCTATTTGATCAAAAGTGAAGAAGGTATAACTTTTGTTACTGTAAATCCATGATTTTTTTTACATATATTGTTATCAATTTTGGTTGTTAAACAAGAATGTGGGTAAAATGAATGACAATAAGTGATCATTTTACCCTTATGTGAAATAATGTTCAATAAAAAATGACTACTCATTATGAAAAGTGTTATACAGATTGTTTTTTTGTATAGCTAAGTCAGGACAAGGGAATAGTTATCTATCATACCCGAAATGGAATAGTTATCTATCATACCAAATATAAAGTATTACTGGATGAGAATAATTTACTACCTTACCCTAATGTATCTAAATGCATAATCCTTATAACTCGTCACTTATTCCATATTGTCTCTTTTTTGTAACCAAGTCTAAAACAAACATTCATATATATATATATATATATATATATATATATATATATATATATATATATATATATATATATATATATATGTACATATTAAAGAATAATTTGTACATATTAAAGAATGAGAATAATTTCATATATATATATATATATATATATATGTACATATTAAAGAATAATTTGTTTTTCGGATTCAATATATTGTATGAATGAGAATAAAGGACCATTTTACCCTTATACGTTGAATAGAAAAAATGAATGCTTGTTTGACAAATGTGATACTATTTTTTTGTATAATGTCTTGGTTAGTGAAGATATTGTTTGAATGAGAATAAAAGACCATTTTACCCTTATATTTATAGGTTAGTCAGGATATTGTCTGAATGAGAATAAAGGACCGTTTTACCCTTATATGTTGAATAGAAAAATGAATGTTTATTTAAGAAATGTAATGCTATTTGTTTGTATAATGTATAGGTTATTCAGGATATGAGAATAATAGAGGCTTCTATAAAAATTGAGTCACAGACAGATGAATTCATGTCCATAGATGAATTCAGGCCCTGACATAAAAAAATAATTCAAATAACAGATGTAAGTGGCAGCAAAAAACCCATGTCATTTTTTTCAGGCATTAGCGGATCTTTCTTGATCTACTTGGTGTAAAAACATTATACCCAGAATTTTGACTTGAAACCCACAACGTTGGGAAAGAAGAAATTTGAAATTGAAAACATAAAATCAAAAGCATATACAAACGACATAGAACATACCCAGACTTCAAATTGAAATAGAGAATGTTGGAGGCGGCCACAAAACACATACGTTTGGTGGATACGGAAGTGGAAATCATCAGTTCTTCATCGTGTGTGAAACGTGAAACCTATAATTGGAAATCCTAATTCTTGATCGACAAGACGTTAGAGACGTGCAACCCACATAGTCGGAGGAAGAAAGGGAGGAGTCCGAAGAAATCATCAGAAGCATATACAAACGACAAAGAACATACCACAATCCAAATGGAAATAGAGACGGTTGGACGTAGCCACAAACCACATACTTTTGGTGGAGACGGAAGTGGAAAATCTTGATCGAGACGAAGAAGGATATGTCAACCAACACAGTCGGAGAGGAAGACAGGGAGGATCCCGAAGAAATTTTGAGACGCCGATGATGGTGGGATTTTTGGATTAACAGGGGAGGATAAGAGGATTGAAATTTTAATATGTGAAAGTATTGTGTCAAATTGTAATTTGTATACATTATTGTGTTGAAAGTCTAAATTTGGTCAATTTTACTGTTTACATCCACGAGGGTTTTTAATATATGTATATACTACTTCATATATAAGTGTAAGATGAAAGTAACTATGTGTTCACTTGATAAGCTGGTGATTCCAACTTGGACAACGCTTCGATTCGACGAAACTAGGAGGTTTGCTTGAAAACCGGGCACTACGTGGGCAGAGTTTCAAACCGAAACACTCTTTTTCTTGGAGCCTTCGGGCGCTCCGGGACTCGCTTCTAGCACTTAGGAAGTACTAGGGAATGGAAGAGAGGTTTTGTGGGTAATGGGAGAGAAAGAATGGTTTTGGTGTGGGTTTTAGGGGTGATCTACGCCTCTATTTATAAGTTGTTTAGGGGCGTTCCACATCGTGGCCTTGCGTGGGAACCAAGGCTTCGCCTGGTGCTGACATGTGGCGCTAGACGCAGATAAAACAACCAATCTTAAAAATTTCTTAACTTTCGCATACGAGCTCCGTTTTTGACGTTCTTTATATCCACGTGTAGGTAATGACAAGATCTATAACTTTTCTTTTGAATCTATCGACTAATTCTCGACCGATTTTAAGTTTAACAGTATGAGAAGATTACACTGTTAAACGACCGTGTAAAATTCATATCTTCTACACACAGACTCAGTTTTCGACTGTCTTTTTATCGACGGGTTCCTATTAATGAGATCATCAATTCTATTTTAGGTTTTATCGGCTAAAAATCGTTCGATCTAAAATTCAAACTCCGGGTTGCACACTACTCTACCAAATCTTAGAAAATTCATAACTTCCTCATACGAAGTCAGATTTAGGCGTTCTTTTTATGCATTATCTCGATTTAACGTATGCTATGACTTTCGTTTAGATCGCTATGACTAAAAAGCACTTTATCGTAAACTCACTTTTTACGTCACGTAGTGCTGTGCCGGTTTAGCTGTAAAACTTCTGCAAGTCTTAACTTGTTTGTTTTAACTCAGATTTCGGCGTCCTTTATATGTCTGGAATCCTTGTCACGACCACTAAAACTTTCTTCATTGATATCGGGCTTATCTAACATTTTATTTTTGACGCTTATTTTTATTATATCTTTACAAACATGTATATAGTCACATAAAAGCACATAATTCACACAATATTCAAGTAATTCATCTTTATTACTTTAAAATAGGTTACAACAGTTGACTTTGACTATTACATCATCGAATTAATGCTTAGCCTCAAAACATGGGCGTTACAGTTCTCTCCCCCTTAGGATGATTCTGTCCCAGAATCATGCATCAGCAAACAAATGCGGTAGCGACTCATCATGTCACTCTCCGTTTCCTAGGTGATTTTTGGCCCATTCGAATGTTTCCATCGCACAAGCACTAAGTCGACCATCTTGCGTCGCAACTTCTTCGTATTACGGTCAACAATCGCCTCCGGTTCTTTAATTATCCTCTTATTTTCATCCATCCTTAACTCATAAATTGGAATTATGTCGGGAACTTCTCCCGTGAACTTCCTCAAATAACATACGTGGAAAGTGTTATCTATACCATCTAATTCTTCTGGTAGTTCTAGCTTGTAGGCTTGGTTTCCAATCCTTTAAAGAACTTTGAATGGTCCAATGAACCTTGGACTCAACTTTCCTCTTTTCCCAAATCTTATAAGTCCCTTCCACAGTGAGAATTTAAGTAAAACCAAATCCCCAACTTCGAATGTCACTGGTCGTCTTTTCTTGTCAACCTAGCTCTTTTGACGATCCTAAGCTGCTAACATCCTTTCTCTAATCACCTTTAGCTTTTCAACAGTCTAATGGACTATCTCAGGGCCCATAAACTGCTTTTCTCCAGCTTCAAGCCAACAAGACGGCATGCGACACTTTTCTCCATACAGAGCTTGATAATGTGCCATCTTGATGCTCAAATGGTAACTATTGTTATAGGAAAACTCTACAGGGGGTAAGTGCTTATCCCAGTTACCTTGGAACTCTAGGGTACATGCTCTTAGCATATCTTCCAATGTTTGAATCGTTCTTTTGCTCTGATCATCAGTCTGTGGATGGTAAGTTGTACTTAAACACAACTTCGTACCGATCTGCGACCACCCAAAATCCATGGTTATGTCATCTTATTTACTCATGGGTACAGGTAAAGGTTCTAAAATCCCATATGGTTTCTGATGTTGTGCCTAAACTCTTTCACATGTTACGCACCCAGCCACATACTTTGCAACATCGAGCTTCATCGTTGGCCATCAGTAGTGGGGTTTCAGATCCCTGTACATCTTAGTGCTGCCAAGATGAATCGAGTGCGTCGTCTTGTGAGCTTCTTCCATTAGAAGATCTCTTACTTCGCCCATCTTGGAATAACTTCAATCCTTGACTATTTGGACCGAACACCAATGTTTTGCCTAAACTTTCTTCCTTTCGGTCATTCTACTCTAAAGCTTCCCCCTGAGCTTTATTGATGCTTTCCATGATCGTTGTGACAACCTCTATTGATTGTTTCGATTATCTTTCACTTCAATCTTCTGGCTTAAGTCAGATGCTACATCACACTTGGTTCTATGAACCACGTAACATACTCATCCTAGTTGGACCCAATTGATATGACCACTATGGTCAGAATAACAATCATCTTCTTAGTCATTACCGAAATGATGGTAGCGATGTACATGAACAAAACTGAATCATTTACTAGCTTCTTGGTAACGTTGTGACCTTCTCTGATCCAAGTGTGAGTCATGTGCTTCCGGTAGTATAGGCCTCTACTACCATTCACACCTACTCATACTCGTCTCAAGTATTGTCTCGTAGTTTTCCAAGTCACCATTCAAGAATTTCAAATAATCATTTAACACATCAGATGACAAAATCAAGGTTTTATATTATCTCTTGAAACGATTACATAGATGTTCAAGTTCACCCTAGACTATGTCTCCTATATTAGGCTACATCACATGATCCTATTTATACGGATACTCTATAGATCTCTCCTTGCATCTTCACCTGCTTCATCAAGGATCATCTGGAATGCTCTTTCCTTTGGCTTTGGCAGTGCATTTGGTTTTGTAGCTCCTTCCCTCTTTGGGCAGTCTTGCTTGTAGTGCCCTTCTTTATTACATCCATAACACACCCTTTTGTTGAATATACACTCATTAGTGTAATGCCCATGCTTCCTACACTTGAAACATGTCACCTCATCGCCACATTTTCTAGAGTGTTTCTTCTTGTACTTATCATACCATCCTCACTGCACCTTTTTCTCCTTCGAACTTCTTTGAACCAGACTTCAAGAATGTTCTCTTCTCGTTGGACCTTGAGGATCCATCGAAGTTTATTTTCTCACCGACTTCAGTTCCCTCCAGACCCCTTTCTCTTAACTAGGTCTCAATATTCTTGGCTACTCTAACGGCTGCTTTCAACGTGCTTGCCATTTTGACTGTTGGGCCAAAGTCTGATGGTAATCCGTTACCAAATTTCTCTATCTTGGCGAGTTCGGTCGGCATCAGGTACGGGAATAACTTCATCTTCTCGATGAATGCAGTAGCATAGTAATCAGTGCTCATTCTCCCCTTCTTCAAGTTCTGGAACTCATTGTTTAGATCTATCAGATCTATTTCAGAGCAATACTGCATTTTCAACTGTTCCATGAACGCTTCCCAATACATCTTCAGAGCTTCTCCTCGTGGCATCGTATATGATAATAACTTCTACCAGCCTAAAACTCTGGTCTTCAGTTGTCTGACCACAAAGATGGTTTTCTACTTGTCGCTACAGTTGCAGCTTTCAAATACCATCTCTATTTCAGAGATCCAATCCATAATCTCTACTGGCTTTGGACTTCCGGAAAGACTCGGTGGTTTGGCACACAATAACTTCTTATACATCCATCCATCCTTGTCGATTCCCCTACCTGACTCATTCCTTCTTTCCACTCGGGGTTCAACTTGACTGACAGTGCGGCTGCAATTCCCTTCCTTTGGTTGTCCGTCATTCAGTTCTAGTTGTTCAATAGACATCGAAGGTTCATCCCTGTTATTCAGCAACAGTTGCCTCATTTCTTCCCTCTGTTCAGTCATCATAGCCCGAATCATGGCTTGTACTCCAACCATCGTGATTGGCTCTGGTGCAGCTTCTACTATCGACACCTGCTCTATCCCTTAGGGACGAGGCTACTGATTTTTGTCCCCATTTGCATTTTTGAATCAACTTCGGGTTCTCACCATGTTGACCTATAAAACAAGGTAGGTGAATTTAGATATTTATTTACGATATACGTTTAAATCCCCTTTTATCTCTCTGAAACATTACATGCTAGTTCTAATATCGTAATCAAATGCTTAGAATCCTAAACACGTAAGGTTTCCTGATCTGGTCGGTAAAAGACCATAGATACGAACAAATAATAGCATATACATCAAACATAAAGCATTTAGCACATAAAAGCATTTTAATCATCTTTCCTAAAATGAGCTAGTGTCCGTGTCTATTCAGGTGTACTACCTAGAATACAATAGACACTCCTCATGATCCTCGATTAACATTCTAAGTTTAAATCTAGAAATTTTCCTTAAATTCCTAGTTCGCTTAAACTAATGCTCTGTTACCAACTGCGACATCCCCATTTTCACGGCCAGAAAAGACCGATTTGTTTATGCTTCATTTTTAAGACCAGAGTATACTTTTAAAGAAAAGTGTTGCGAAATTTTGTTCCCAGAAAAATATGATAAATATGTTATCAAAGCATTTCCGAAGAAATGTATTTCATTCATTTTAAAACTTTGGCATGTCAACGTCAATACAGAAACATAAGCATAAACAGAACTAAAATTCATTTACACTAGTGATCTACATCTTTTTAATCTCTTAGTGTAGTGTAGCTTTTTATCGAAACATGTGATACAAATAAAATGAGTGACTCAGGTTGGGAAACCTGGTGAGTACATAGGGTTTTCAACCCACAATAATATAGTTATTATGTTTAAACATCAAACAATCAACCCAATTACCCATCCCCATTAACTTCTTTACTCTTAAGGATCTACCCTAAGAATCATCTATCATTCACCTTTTTATTCATAAGGATTCTCCTGAAGAATAGGCACGAAGTCCATCTTTGCCTATGGCGCAGTTGCCAATGTTATCTATTAGGTGCAACTGCCAATATTATCACTAGGCTCAGCTACCGGGATTATGACATTCTCTATTAGGCGCAGCTGTGGATGTTATCCCTTTGCACAGATGTTAGGATGTTTAGAGTGCATCGTAGTTCGAAAAACATCTACAGGTTGTGGTGCAGCTACCAATATTCATCTATATCATCTTTCATACCTCATCATTTATCTACCCATGTTCTATCCAACATATTTGTAGATATAAAATGCATCTATAGTCTTAGATCTGAAGAAAAGGTTTAGATCAGAAAACAAAATACATCTACAGTCTAGATCTGAAGAAAAAGGTTCAGATCTGAAAAACAAAATACATCTACAGCCTAGATCTGAAGAAAAAGGTTCAGATCTAAAAACAAAATACATCTACAGCCTAGACCTGAAGAAAAAGGTTCAGATCTGAAAAGAAAATACATCTACAGCCTAGACCTGAAGAAAAAGGTTCAGATCTGAAAACAAAATACATCTACAGCCTAGATCTGAAGAAAAAGGTTCATATCTGAGAACAAAGAAGTTTAAATCTTTCATCTAGCACATATCTCAAGTAAATATGCACCCACAGCACGTAATTTATATAAAGTACTTCATATCTATGTGTAAGATGAAAGTAACTAATGCACTCACTTGATAAGATGGTGTTTCCAACTTAGACAGCGCTTTGCTTCGACGAAACCGGGAGGTTTGCTTGAAAACCGGGCTCTGCGTGGATAGAGTTTCAAACCGAAAAACTCTTTTTCTTGGAGCCTTCGGGCGCTCCGAGACTCGCTTCTAGCACTTAGGAAGTACTAGGGAATGGAAGAGAGGTTTTGTGGGTAATGGGAGAGAAAAAATGATTTTGGTGTAGGTTTTGAGTGTTATCTACACCTCTATTTATAGGCTGTCTGGGGGCATTCCACGTCGTGGAACTTAACTCCACGTCATGGCCTTGCGTGGGCACTAAGGCTTCGCCTGGTGCTGACACATGGCGCTGGACGCATATAAAACAACCAATCTTAAAAAATTCATAACTTTCGCATACGAGCTCCGTTTTTTATGCCTTTATATCCACGCGTAGGTAATGATAAGATCTATAACTTTCCTTTTGACTCCATCGGTTAATTCTTGACGAATTTAAATTTAACAGTATGAGGAGATTACACTGTTAAACGACCGTGTAAAATTCATATCTTCTACACACGGACTCCGTTTTCGACTGGCTTTTTATTGTCGAGTTCCTATTAATGAGATCTTCAATTCTCATTTAGGTTGTGTCAGCTAACAATCGTTCGATCTAAAATTCGAACTCCGGACTGCACACTACTCTGCCAAATCTTAGAAAATTTGTAACTTCCTCATATGAAGTCAGATTTGGGCATTCTTTTTATGCATGCTCTCAGTTTATTGTATGCTACGACTTTCATTTATATCGCTATGACTAAAAATCACTTTATCGTAAACTCACTTTTTACGTCACGTAGTGTCGTACCGGTTTAGCCGTAAAACTTTGATAGGTCTTAACTTCTTTGTTTTAACTCGGATTTCAACGTTCTTTATATGTCAGGAATCCTTGTCATGACCACTAAAATTTTCTTCATCGATATCGGGCTTATGTAACAAAATTTTACGGTTATTTTTATTATAGCTTTACAAACAAGTATATAATCACATAAAAGCACATAATTCACATAATATTCAAGTAATTCATCTTTAGTACTTTAAAATACGTTACAACAGTTGACATTTACTATTACATCATCGAATTAATGCTTAGCCTCGAAACACGAGCGTTACAAATTTTATGTTATTTTATTTGGTACTTAAATTTTATGTTATTTAGTACCTGTGTTGATTAATAGGTTCCTAATGGATCACCACAAAAATATACTTCTCATTATTATAATGTATTTGTATGTATGCTATTTTTGGAAGAGGGGTGTGAAATGAGTGTAGGACAACGATTCGGAAATGATGGGACATGAATACACATTAGAGTTATTGGAAAACAAGTCCTCTACAATGTGTTGAAGTACTATGCATTTCATGTGAATCTTTTGTACGACCATGTGCTCATTTTAGAGTAAATTACGCATTAAAGGATAGCAAACATGTATCGGTTGAGGAAAATATGGCTATGTTTTTTATGATGATCAGTCATAACTAACGTTATGTGAATATCGAGCGAAGATTTCAACACTCAAAGCAAACAATTTATAAATTTTTTCATGAAGTGTTGGACAAAATGTTGCTTTTCGCACACGACATTATAGTACCACTATCTTTTAATCTGAATCCAAATATTCTAAGACATAATAGGAGGCTACGACGGGTTTTCAAATGAGCAGTTGGTTCACTTGATGCTACTTTGATACATGGTGTTGTCCCTGCAAAAAAACAAGATTTATATAGAAGCAGGGGAAAAAGGCGATTGTTGCCAAAACGTATTGGCAATTTTTGACTTCAACATGATGTTTACGTTTGTTGTGGCCGGTTGGGAAGTGGTAGCACATGATTCTAGAATATTATCAGAAACATTAGCAAATCCACATGCACCATTCCTATTTCCACCATCAGGTAAGTTAATGGTTATTTAAATAGCTTTATCTTAGTTTCAAAACTAATTGTAACAGCCCGGATTCCCAGGTATTATATATTTATTTATCTATTTATTTTTGATGATTTGTGAGGAGACTCGGCGAGTTGGAGCCTAGACTCGCCGAGTATGATCGCAGATTTGGACGCGGGTTCGCACCCGGACTCGACGAGTCCAAGGAATGGACTCGGCGAGTCCGCGCTGTTTAATGAAACCCTAATTTCTCGGGTTTGGAGCCTATTTAAAGGGCCTTATGGCCGTCATTTGTGCTCACCAGTCCCTTGAGAGAAACCCTAGTGAGCTTGAGCATTTGGAGTAAGTCAAGGAGCCATTATTGACCTTGGAGGTGTTATCTAGCAAGGGAAAGGAAGCAATAGCCAAGGGTGAAGCAAGAAGAGCCACTTCCTGAAGATTTGAGGTCCAGAACATCACGTATGAGGTACTATTTTCGAGCCATTCTCTGTTATGTTGATGTTCATGTTGATTTAGGGCTTATTGAGACCTTTTGTGACTAGATCTAGTGCTTCCTTGGTCCCTTAAGCGAGTTAGGTTCTAGATCTGGACCCTTGGAGGTCCAGAGTGTCCCTTTGTCCAAGCTTTTTATGAATCCATGGGGGTTTTGGATTGGGGTCTTTGTGCTTGAGGTCAAAACACCATTTATGAGGCATGGGGTGTGTTATGAGCACCAAGACATGAACTTTACGTGATGAATGTGCTTGGGAGGGCCAGATCTATGAGTTGTTGGAGCGGATCTGACCTCAGAAGTGAGATTGACTTGGTGCATGGCATGGACTCGCCGAGTCCGAAGAACAGACTCGGCGAGTAGCATGGAGTTTGTCCTTGACCACTCAGCGAGTGGTCTTGCCGAGTTAAGGGTCGACTCAGTGAGTCAGGGAGAGTTAGAGAGGGTTGACAGATGGACTGAGTCGAGCTGGGACTCGCCGAGTTGTTCTTGAGACTCGGCGAGTTGAGTCGTGGTGGCCCCGCGATTCATGTCAGGTGGAACTCGTCGCGTCAGGGGAGTACTCGACGTGTCAAAAGAGAATCCTAGAGAGTTGGTGAATACATATAGACTCGCCGAGTCGCCCTAGTGCACTCGCCGAGTCCGGTCAAAGTTGACCGTTGACCGTTGACCAGAGTTGACTTGATAGGAGTAGTCAACCTTAGTGGTAAAAGCCTTAATTAGAGATGTATGATGTTATAGGAGGATTATAGCTCGGAGGATCGAGCACGAGTGATTTCCAAGATTTGCGGGTTATGGAGATATACGAGGTGAGTCTTCTCACTATACTTTACCTTGAGTAGGTAATCAGAGTTATGAGTCAGAGTATGTGTATGTTATGTGTATGCTATGTGTTGTACTGCATGATGTCTATGTGATTTATGCTGTGCATGTTTATAGAGATGGAACCGTAAGGTTCCCAGAGTTAGAACCTGAGGGTTCACAGAGTTTGGGTGTACGGACCCATAGAGTTATAGCCTCGAGTGGCTAATATGTGTTTATGTGGTATTTTGGGGAACTCACTAAGCTTTGTGCTTACAGTGTTAGTGTTGTTTGTTTCAGGTACTAGTGATGACCGTGGGAAGACGCCGGCTTGATCTGTACACACGCAAGGGATTTTTATGTGATATGATCTTGGGATTTTGTATGATGTGAATTGAAGATTTAAACTTGATGTTTTATGAAAATTAAATGGAAAAATGTTTTTATATTTTGTGAAAAAGTTATTTTGAAATTCACGGTGTTACACTAAATGTTTTTTTTTCACATTTTTACATATAAATATGATCTTTGTAATGTCGCATATGCCCACATTCAAGGTTTTATGACACCGTATCGTAATGTGAGGTATTGGCTTGGAGATTTCCGTCAAATACGTGCATTAACCAATAAAGAAAATTCTAACCATGCACATGCACAACTTCGAAACGTCATTGAACGTGCTTTAGTGTCTTGAAAGAACGATTCCCTATATTAAAGACGATGGCACTGATCTCGTTGTTTACACAAAGAAAAATTACCCTTGCATCATTCACGTTTCATAATTTTATAATAGAGGGACTGAGTGATGAGTATTTTGCACTATATAATGAACCAAATGTCTCGGTTGGAAATAACAATATGCTCGTTGATGATGATGAAAATGAGATTCTAACACATGGTACTGCATCGGACCCTGAATATATAACCCAGTTACGAGATGAAATTGTCGAGAAGTTGATGCAAAATATGGAATGAGAATTACTAAAGTTTGGTTGTATGAATTTTATTTCAAATTGTTTTTATTGTAAGACTAATTTGGTTGTATGAATTTTATTTCAATGTTTTAAAACTAGACTTATTAAATTTTAAGTGTAGAAAATCTATTTTATGTTTATAAAATCAATTTATTATTATTTTTTTTAACATCTGCAGCCACTTGCAGCTGTTAAAAAAAAGCACGCTTCTAACTACAGTCTGTGGGTGTTTGATCCACCTCTTCTGCTGCATAGGGTTGCATAGGTAGTTCGTAGACATCAAGAATTTTCTCTTCGAAAAACAAACACCTTAATCTCAAGGCATTTTCGGACTCAGATTCGGGAGGGGTCTCGAATGGACGACACTCAAGTACTGCTTATATACTTTATCTTGGCTAAAACATTATCTCTTGGAAATCTACAAGACAAAAATTCGTCTCAAGGTTATTCATTGTCACTGAAGCTGAGTATAAAGCATTAGCCAATACAACATCCGAGGTCTTGTGGAAAATCTTCTCAAAGATCTTGGTATCACTCAAACCTCTCTGCCCACCCTTTTTTGTTACAATACAGGTGCCACACACATACCTATGTGCTAACCTAATGTATCACTTTCGGATGAAACATGTTGCAATGGACTACCACTTTGTCAAGGAAAAAGTCGCAAACGGCTATCTCAAAGTACTCCACATTAGCTCTTATAATCAGTTAGATGCCTTGACAAAGCCTCTTCGTCGAGCACCATTTTCTCAGACTTCACTCCAAGATTGGAGTATCCGGCGGATCCTCCATCTTGCGGGGGCATATTAAGGACCAAAGATACGCATTGTAATTATATTGATATTTATCCCTTATTTCTCCTTGATTGATTCCTTCTTATTGGCTATATAAAGTCAATCCTTGTAATTGTTTTGTGAAAAATATATACATATGCATTCAATCTCTTTTCATCTATAGTTTTGACATCGTTATAAACACTTTTAGAATTTAAATTTTATTAAACATATAGAATTCTCCATTCTCATTTATGTGTTAGTTTTATTTTCAAAGTATATTGCTATTTCCTAACTCCACTTGTGGTTTTGTTCAATTCTTCCTATCATATTTACCGGCAAGTCACATAACCACCGTCACCGGGCTATATAAGTGGCAACACTAATCAATAAACATATGTCTCCATCTAAACACATTAAAAAATGAATAAATGTAAGAAATGTAAATATATAGGATAAATGTCATGAATGGAATTGAACCATACAATTTTGTCAAAAATAGCTTCAAGTAGCTACATGAATTTCAAATTTAAATCTACACACCTAGAATACCAAAATTAATGCTCTTATGACAAGAAACCATGAATTTCTTATGAAGCATTCTATGACACAAAGCTTTCTTAGTAGAAGTTAAGGGTGGGTCTGTATTTCCTGAGCAAGTTCCCTTGTTAAATTATCTGCACGATCATCTTGTCCACCTGCAAATGTATACACCCGAAATGCAAACTGAAAAGCCCTCCAAAGGATTTTCCCTGAACTTTTCACCCCACTTTTGTCATGTTCATTTGCTTTTGGCTCTCTTGCTTCCTGTAGTTCAAATAAAATTCATATTCTTTAAACAACCCTGAGTTGACCCACACTGTCAGAGCATTATGTGAGATGTAAATTAGGTATACAGCCAGGCCACCAGTGCCATTCAGAGCCCAACCCACATTGGAATTAAAACTCCCACACTGTGGTTGCTGATACTCGACAAAATCCCCATACATTTTTTACAAAATTCCCTTTTAAGGTTGTAAGTTGAGTGGTAGAAACAAGAAAGTACCTTTAATGTCAACTCCATGCAATTTGAAGAAACCTCCACCATCAATTCTTTAATTCTTACAAGGATCCCAAAGTCAAAATGGATGTTTTGACTTTTAAATTTCTTGAGCTCGTCATCTTTTGTTCGTTCTAAAGTATCCAAATCTCCTTTAATCTGCATATGAAAGTTCTAATTTTTAGAAATGGAAGGGAAGAACTTTCTGGTAGTACATTTAAACACCGATTTTATAAGACTAGAAATTTACTTTATTTACCTTGTTAAAGTAAGCTTCGACTTTATCAATGAGTTGGTTTGCAGGAGACTCTATCTTCCAATTATGCAAAGTAGTAGCTATTGTATCTAACTTGGCATATAGGGCTGCAGCCATTCTTAATCCTTCTAACTTTTTACTTGGAAAATCTTCAAACCTTGCAAGAACCTATAATGGGTATTAGCGATATGATTATAATAAATATTAATGATAACAAAAATGAAAATTTGAATATAGATGAAATGTAATCTTTTAGACCTGGGTTTCATCAGTAAGTTTCTCCATATGTGATTCAACATATATGTGGAACTTGATAAGCTCAGCCATGTTTGTTGTTTGGAACGAACTTAGAGATGTTTTCACTTCTTTGATTGAATTTGCATAGTTTTTGACATCTTCTTCAATTTGAATGAAGTAAGATGATCTGAAAGCACAGAAAGAGACATAAGGAAGGGAAGTTTATGATATTTTTAGAATACCTTTTTTTTCTTTTATTAAAACCTTTTTGTCATTTCTGCTAGTGCATCAGCCATTCCTTGCTTTCCACTTCCACCAGAAGAACCAGCTCCAACTTTGCTGCTACTTCTCTTTAAGGATTTACCATTCAAACTAGACCCTTCAACTTTTCCTTTGAGAAGGCGATAGAGGCTTCCCATCTGAGAGGATCTTTTTAATTTTGTAGTTGCTTTAGCTCGTAGAGATTGGGTGCCACCAATAGGAGGAGGTGGTGGTGGAGCACCGCCTTTTCCTTGTTGCATTGGTGGTGGTGGTGGTGGTGGGATGGTTCTTGGTGTCATGGGAGGTGGTGGTGGTGGTGGTGGACCTTGTTTTCCAAGGGATAGTCTCGTCATGGTTGCATCTCGTGAAGCCATAGGTGGTGGTGGTGGTGGTGGCGGAGGGAGTTGCTGTGGTGTCACTGTATGAACTGTGCTTGAGGGAGGTGGAGGTGGAGGAGGGGGAGGAGGTGCTTGAGGAAGTGGATTTGGTGTCTGTATACGACTTGTACTCATAGGGGGTGATGGTGGTGAAGGTGACAGTAGTGGTGGCGTTGGTGGATTGGCAACCAACACCACATAATCTTTAGTTAATTCAGGGTTCCTCTTGGATTCTTCTATCTGATTGAAGGTGTTAGCTACTTGTTGAGCTACATGAGGGTACATGTGAATAGATAACCGCTTTACATCAATGGGACTTAGTTTCTTTATGGCATTAACACGTAGAGGCAACAGAAAAGGTGTAGAAAAAGTAACAATCGAGCAATCTTCAGAAGATTCAATAGCGGGATAATCTGGGAGAACTGAAGTTGGGGTTGTTGGTGAAGATGGAAATTTCATCTTATCTAAATGAGACTCCATAAAAGATTTTGAATTTAAACCAGCAGATAAATCTTCATAATCTTTCATATCTCCATCATCACCCATATCAAATCAAAAACTAACTCTCCGGAGACATTGGCATTTCAGCAAACACATACTGTGTTTCAATTGGAACTTGAATCAACGACCTGATGAACTTGGGTTCAATTTTAGATCAAACCCACGGAATTGGAGTTCCTAGTTCCCCAAAATCTTATTCCGGGTGATCGTTTTTCATTATATACTCTCTGATGAGTATAAAAAATGCAAAAATTAAAAAATCGAACTAAAGCAGATGACTGATTCAATGAAAAAAAATAACTAACCGCGTCAATTTAGCCAGTTCATCATCTTTGAATTCTATCAACTGGAGTAAAGTTATCTCCAATTCCAGAGAGCTTTTGTGGAAACAGAAGATGATCAAAGCATGCGTCGTCTACCATAGCCATAGACTTTGAATGATTCTTATACCAAATCCAACGAGACAACCATAACTTCAAATTCAATTGGTCAAACCATAGGGTTTGAAAATCGGATAAAGTTTTTTGCAAACATAGATGCAATAAAAAAATCATATTTGCTAAGAACGTCCAGAACTTGGATTATTATATGAATAATCGAAGGGACTAAAGTGTGATCGTGGAACCCAGTATGTTGGACCCTCATTCTCATTGTTGAATCATGAATGTAGAAATTAGAGGGAATTTTTGTTTTTTTTTATATATTTCTGGGTAAGTAAATTATGAGCCGGAAGTAGTCGCGTTTTAAGCGTAACTTTCGCGCAGGTGTAGGCTTAACGGCTACGTAATCGCTCATGCTTTATCAAACACTCGGTCTCGCTTTTTTATTACCACCCAAGCGCTGCTGTCCAAATTTCCTTGTTTTTTTAGGTGATGATTTGTCCATGATTTAAGTTTTATATTGTAGTGTAGAATCCATGTATTGTATTATATGGGTTAATTAAAAAAATAAATATAAAAGTTTAAATATTAAAAACTTTAGATTTTTAAGAAAATAAAAAAATAATGAATTATTAAAATTGATTTTTTTTATCTTTTAAATTTAAATAAATAAACAAAATAAATTAATATGTTTTAATTTGAGAATTTTGAAATAAGAATGTAAGTTAATTAATGAAATTGATATTCATTTATTACTACATTTATTGTAATTATTACATTAAAGTATTATGTGTAATTTATTAAATAGAAAAAACCCTGTAGAAAAGAAATTAATTCATAATGATCACAAAATGATATTTGACAAATTGAATGAGAGTGTGACATGTGGCAAAAAAAACCTTCATTTATTAGAGTAGATACACCTTTTAAAATATAGCTTATTTTTCTATATATATTAAAAGAGAAACATGATAAAATCACATTCAACAATGGCTATTCATTGTGTTTTCTTGATTAATTTTAATCATTAGATCATTTGATGATGTCATCATAAAATAAAATAAAATTAATATTAACTAAATTATGTTGACTACGTTTGGAAAGTTAAAAACTTATTAATGGTGACTGAAATTTTTAATTGGAATGTATTGAATTGAAATAAATGTCAACATAATTGTCAAAACATAAATATGGTTCGTTCCTTTTTAAAATCAAGTAATTTGTATATACCTTCATAATTATAGAATTTGAAATCAAAGAATTCAAAAAAATATGATATGAATCACAGTATTAATTTCTTCATATACTTTCCAAAATCATTATTCAAAATTATCTATAAGTATAATCTCATTCAATTGTTATCACAATTTCGTGAAATCTGGACTTTGCAGCATCATGTTCGAATACCAGCTTCATACGGTTAGCAATTTTTGTTTTTGATGTACTGGTTAATTTCTTACATCCGATTATAGTTTATGTATTTAGTATATGTATCAATGGCTTATTAGTGGGTTTTTGATAAACATGTTTTCTATTCTCTATCTTTCTCTCTCTCTCTCTCTCTCTTTCTCTTTCTCTTTCTCTTTCTCTCTCTCTCTCTCTCTCTCTATGTGTGTGTGTACATGTGTGTATGAACGTGTGTGTGTGTGTGTGTTTGGAATAGATTCTATGTTTGGATTGGATGAAGTAAAATTCAGTTTAATTAGTTCTGTTTTAATTGGATTTGATTATGTTTTTGGATTGGATGAAAACTTAATAAAGAAAAGTAAAAATGATGTACATTCCTGAAGGGTTTAGTGTCTATATATATTAAAAGAGAAACTTGATAACATCACCTTCAACCATCAGGGTCAATCATTGTGTTTCCTTGATTAATTTCAACCATTGGATCATTTTGATGATGTCATCATAAAATAAAATTAACTAAATTAAGGCTACGTTTGGAAAGTTGAAAACTTATTAATGTTGTCTGGAATTTTTAATTGGAATGTATTGAAGTGAAATAAATGTCAACATAATTTCAAAACATAAATATGGTTGCCTTTTTAAAATCAAGCAATTTGTATATACCTTCATAGTTATAGAATTTGAAATCAAAGAATCTAAAATAGTATGATATGAATCACATTTTTAATTTCTTCACATCATTTCCAAAATCGTTGTTCAAAATTATGTATAAGTATAATCTATTTCAGTTATCATCACAATTTCGTGAAATCTGGATTTTGCAGCATCACGTTCAAATACCAGCTTCATAAGGGTAGCTTTTTTTATTTACTGATTAATTTCTTACATCTTATTATATATTATCTGTTCAGTATATGTATCAATGGCTTATTAGTGGGTTTTTGATAAAAGGATTGTCTACTCTCTCTCTCTCTCTCTCTCCCTCTCTCTCACTCATTCTCTATGTGTGTATGTGTTTGGATTGGATTCTATGTTTGGATTGGATGAAGTAAAATTCAGTTTAATCAGTTCTGTGTTATTTGGATTGGATTATGTGTTTGGATTTGATGAAAAACTAAAAAAAGAAAAGTAAAAATAGAGTACCTCTCGAAGGGTTTAGTATCTACATACGTTATTTCTTCAAAATGACTTATTTAGGCTTGTTGTAAAAACTATTTTTAATTGGAATGATTTGGATATTCTTTAATATATGTTTGTCTCTGTGTTTCGTAATCAACATATGCATATTTGACCAAAGGTAAAAAAAGGCAAATCTAATTTTGATATTGTCATATCATACATACTTGTTGTAAAATGACCTATTTACCCTTGTTGTGTGTGTAGGTTTGTGTTTCAGTATGTGTGTGTATGTTTGTGTTTCCGTGTGTGTGTGTGTGTGTGTGTGTTTGTATTTGATGATGTAAAATTCAATTTAATTAGTTTCGAGTTTGGATTTGATTATGTGTTTAGATCGGATGAAAATAGAAATAAAGAAAAGAAAACGTGGGGTACCTTCTTGAAAGGTTTAGTGTCTACATATATTATTTTTCTTCAAAATGACTTATTTACCCTTGCCGTAAAAACTACTTTTTTGGGAATGATTCATATATTTCTTTAACTAGGTATGAGACCCATGTATTACATGGGTTTATTTCAAAAAAAAAAATTTTAAAATTTTAACAATTTGAAAATTTTGAATTTATAAGAAAAATGAGAAATTTTTTGAATTATTAAAATTAATGAGGCTTTAATGTATTGAATACATTACATATATAAACCCTTTCTAATAAATACCTTACATATATATTACCTTATATATTAAATGTGGAGCTTTAATTTAATAAAATGAAAAGTACAATAAAATGACAAGTGGAAAATAGAAAATTTAAAAATTCTAGAAAATGCCATGTGTCTAAATGAATGAGAAGAGGACATATGACAAAAAAAACATTCATTTATTATAGTAGATATATGTTTGTGTCTGTGTTTCTCAGTCAACATATGCTTTTTTCTCCAAAGGTAAAAAAAGGCAATGTACTTTTGATATTGCCTTGTTATACATACTTGCTATAAAATGATTTGTTTACATCAAAATGATAATGCAGGTGTTATCATCCTCCTACATATGGCAGAGCTCAAAACTTGGGGTGGTAAGAATATTTTTTATGATAAATGTCCATGTCATTACATTAATATTTTATTTATAAGATAAATTAATTTATAACTCTAATTTTTATTTCCAGGTCAGCCTCAAATGTGACAACCCGATATTTCGACTCTATGTAATGACCTAAAAAGTCAAGTATTATAACCACTTTTGAAATAATAAAATTAACTTTGAAAATAAAATGTACAAAAGTCTCTATTGGTTTACCTACTATGTTAGATATTGTGTCAAGGTTTACATAAATACTAAAAACACAAAAATCCGAGTTACAATGAAGAAGTTATGACCATTCTAAGATTTCCAACAAAATCGGCAACAACGATTAAACGAAAAACATGAAGTTTCAATACAATAGTTTTTAGCCTTAAGTGTCTAAATGAATGTTGTAGATATCATTAAACCGTAAAGGTACGTAAAAAGAACGTCCAAATCTGACTTCGTATGAGGAAGTTATGATTTTCCAAAATCCGGATATAGCAGTAGACAGCTAAAAACTCGCAATAGAGATCGAGAGGCTTTTGGCCGAAACAACCTAAATGAGAATCGAAGGTCCCAACAATAGTAGCGCATCGGTGAAAAGTCTGACGAAAACGGACATCAGATAAAGAAGTTATGGGTTTTTAACGGACTTTTCGTGTCCCGACCCGTTAAAAATGATATAATAAAAATAAAGTCAAAATTAGCCGACGAAGTCTAAACGAGATTTGTAGAGCCTTTTCAATTGTGCTGAAACTCTGCTTCTAAGCCCCCGAGACCCTCCCGAAGCCCCGATTTTCGCGTACAAGTCCCGAAGGAAGGTTTTGCATTCCTGAGATTCCCGATAATCCCAAGAAAATCGACTTTCACAAGCCGAAGTTCTGCTCAATTTTCATCTCACTATCTTCAATCAATCAAGTGAGTTCGTACCCCTATAAACTACACTTTCAAATGCTTTATCAATGCTTTTGATACACTTTTAAGGGGGGGGGGGGGGATACAAGTAAACACACGGTTATTATCATGTGTAACATAAAGTTTCACTATATACTCTTTTTATCAAGTGAATCATATGTGATTGATAACTACTACATAGGAACTTTCGTATGCAATATATATTCTCGATAACATCTTGTCTTTTGGAATAAAACATGTTTATATATGTATATACGAATCAAACACTTTATTTATACTTGAAGTATATGTGATCATTTATGTCACTTTAAATGTTATACTTTACATAACAAGTGAGCATTATTATATTAGGATTTACTATACGAACGAAACACAAACTTTGAAAAACTATAATAGGTATAGTTTACAAGAAAATCATGAACATTTACATACTAGAAACACTATATCAAAGAGATACTTTCATATACAATAACAAATAGACATTTTCATACGTAAACCTGTTTTATACTAAATTTTGTGAGACATTTCACGTACTTTCGAGTATGCATTTTAAGTCCTGTATTATATACCATAATCCCTTGTAGGGGGAGCGTGATACTTGTGTATAGATGATCTATACGAGATTGACAATCCCGCACCTAAGTTGTTAGCTACAGATAGGCCGCCAGGCCTGGGGTGACAAACGTCATAACATTCCAACGCCTAAAGAACGTTGTTACAGGCAGTCTGGTTCATTAGTATGGTTATAAAACTCACATGGAGTATTAGAAACATGTTGATTTACGGGGTTTTTCAAATGCCTTAGTGATTTATACATAAACTTACTATTTTAGGCATGAAAAGCACTATTGCATTACAGTTTTGGAACAATTAAACTACCATCTACTATAGTAGAAAATATGGGATTTTCTAGGAACATTTGAACATATACAAACCATGTTCATTCTATTTCATGCAAACATTTTCACTAAATACTTATGAACTCACCAGCTTAAATGCTGACCTACTCTTTCAAAACTACTTGTATTTCTCAGGGATTCAGTAATACAGGTAAACTACTGCTTTTGAAGAAGGGACGTTGCGGCGTTAGTTTAATTTCATTTTGACATCATATTGTAATTTCTTTTGAAACAAGTACTTTCTACAATGTAAACTTTCAAATTATATATATGATGGTTGTGTTACTTTCTTTACTATGTATTCAACTGTTTCGATACTACATGAAGTCATCCGCCCTCGAACGATTCCGCCGTTCTGGTTTGGGGGTGTGACAGATTGGTATCAGAGCATTGTTTATAGTGAACTAAGTATATCGAACCAAATAAGATATACAAACTATAAATGCATAAGGGACTAAAACTCTCCGACAAAACATTTTTTCACCTAAAACCTTGTTTCATTTAGTCTAGATTATTTTGGGTCGTAAAAGTACAAATACATGCATACAACAATATATTTTCATGGTTAGAACTATACAAGAAGTATTAAGACAAGTTGGACACTATGATTAGGCCTCGAAATATGTAATCGGATTTGGGACGAATATAGCCTGATCAACTATATTTATCCGAGATTAGACTAACGTATGTCGAGGAATGGTCGTAGTGAGCAGCAAGTCAAAACTTACCAAAATAAACACTAGTATCAAACATACAAATTTAAATACTATAGGAGTATTTGGTACATGTAATAGTTTAATCGACATGCTTAGTTTTACATGTTTCAAGTTTTGTTCAATTCCTATAAACCTATTCTCGTATAGTCAAATAGCTGGATTCATTCCACACGGAGACCCCTACTATCTCAACCAAGGTAACGGGGGATGGGTCGAAGAAGATCCCGAAGAGGATGAAGAACCTGTCGAGTTGGATGAAGGGGATGACTCTGGGACCAACTCAGAACCAGACATAATCAACCCACTAGCCGCTCAACCTCCCGTAGTTAGGAGAAACTTTCAGGGACCAACTCCCGTTTGGGGAAGTCACCTCCACCATTGGAGTCAACAACAAGGAGTGCGTCCTCCCTACGACATGTGTCGAGACTTCTACGATGTCTGCGACGGAGGTTCAGCCGACCGAGCACTCCCGGTCATGGCAGGTAAGCTAGCCAATAAGTCCTATCAATCCGAGGTTCAAGCTAGCCGGATTCGTGAAGTCAACGTGGAAGTACAGATTCACACTCCCGACATCCGTCGACTGGACAGGGCACAAGATGATACCCAACTCCGCGCCGAAGCATTCCAAGCACAAATCATTGCAGCCCTCTCTGAGATGAGGGAACAGCAAGCCGCCTTCGATAGGCGTCTTATGGAAGCAAAGCAATCAGACGCGGAGTCATGCTCCAAGCGCAACCTATGTCACAAGTAGTGCTTGCTGAATCCCAAAATTTTGTTATAGAATAGGAACTCGGCTAAAAGTCTTACTTTTCTTTAACTTCTGTATCAGAGATCCTTAGATGGGTCGGAATTTTCCTAACTCAAGATGTAACTCGGCATGTGTTTAATATATATGAAGAAATTCCGTTGTGTGTAAATTCTTTGATTACCACTCAGATTCATAAGTTTATCTAACACTATGCAAACTTTTATTATGAGTCAAACTCTAAACCATGGGTAGGTCAGTCGGATTTATAAATTGATAAAAATGACAAATTTATTAACACACTAAAAACTTATGTTCTTCATTCTATTTCCTTATCAGCACAATGTTGCCCCGTAGATCTACACGCCGTGTCAACAACGCACCAGCTCCACCACCACCCCCTCCCACGACGGAAAATGCCGCATTGATAGCCGCTGTAACAGCTGCAATGGCCCAAATGAGTAACAATGGTTCTGGTGGGGGAGTAAATAGTTTTACAAATGGCCAACGTTCAGGTCGTTTAGGGATTGTACATACAAGGATTTCATGAATAGAAAACCCATTACTTTTAATGGAGCCGGAGGAATAACGGCTCTATCACAATGGATAGAGAAAACTGAAGCAGTTTTTGAGATTTGTTTTTGTCCGGAAGGGAACAAAGTGAAGTTTGCTGCCTGTACTTTCTCTGAGAGAGCTCTGACATGGTGGAATGGCCATGTCAAGTCACTAATGCTAGTAGTGGCTAACTCTATGGGCTGGGAGAATCTAAAACAAATATTACTGAAAGAGTACTGTCCACGGGGCGAATTACAAAAGCTCGAACAGGAACTTTGGGGCCTTATCATGGTAGGCTCAGACATCACGACCTATACCAATAGGTATAGTGATTTGGCAATCCTTTTCCCAGGGATGGTTGCTCTAGAGAGCAATAAAGTCGAAAGATACATCTGGGGACTGTCACCCCAGATCCGAGGAAGTGTTCTAGCTTCCAAACCAATCACTTTCGATAGTGCCAAACAGTTGGCACAAGCTCTCGTAGACCATGGGGTCTGCCAACACTTCGCAACTACCGCACCGGAGCAACCCAGAGGAAGCAACAACAACAACGACAATACCAACAACAACAAAAATAAGAAGTTCTGGAACAAAAGGAAGAGTCAACCTTCACAGGAACCTTCCAAGAAACAACAGAATGTGGCAGTCCATGTCGCTACTGCCCCCACTGCTGCTCAAATTACCACTACACCAGCAAAGCCATATGCTGGGAACCTACCAGAGTGCGGCAAATGCAATTTCCATCACAACGGAAATTGTCGGGAGATGCACTGCAACAACTGCAACAAGAAGGGGCACACTGCCCGTTTCTGTAAGGCACCGACATGACCAATTACCCAAGTCCCTAGGGTCGGTGTGGGCCAGACGTGTTATGGTTGTGGTGAGGCCGGACACTACAAGAGAGACTGCCCTAAGGCAAGTAATGCTGGCGGCACGGGACGAGTGCTGGCAATAGGGCAGAACGAAGCGATAGCTGATCCTACGGTGGTTACGGGTACGTTTCTCCTCAATAATGTTTATGCATGCATACTCTTTGATTGTGGTGCGGAGAGGAGTTTCGTGAGTCATAAATTCAAGCACGTACTGAAACAGAACCCTAAAACACTCAATAACATATTTACAGTAGAAATGGCAAACGGTAGAACAGAAAGCACGAACGATATGTACATAGGCTGCACACTAACTCTAAAAAACATTCATTTCAAATTGATCTAATGTCGATCACTATAAAGAGCTTTTATATCATCATCGGTATGGATTGGTTAATCCTACAACATGCTGATATACTTTGTCACTAAAGGTCTGTTCGCCTAAATCTGCCAAACGGCGAAACACTTGTCATTTATGGTGACAAACCCGGTACCAACTTACAAATCATCTCTTGTGTCAAAGCCCAGAAATAACTACGTAAGGAGTACCATGCCTTCTTAGCCCACGTGGTAGATAAGGAAAAATAAACGAAAGGCATCAAAGACATTCCAGAAGTCTGCGATTTTCCCGATGTTTTCCCTGAAGATCTTCCCAGAGTTCCACTAGAACGTCAAGTCTTGTTCAGAATCGACTTAATTCCCGAAGCTACACCAGTAGCTAAGTCGCCATACAGTCTAGCACCGGCAAAGATGCAAGAGTTATCCAGCCAACTAAACGAACTACTCAACAAAGGATTCATCAGGCCGATCTTCTCACCTTGGGGAGCACCAGTCTTGTTCGTAAAGAAGAAGGATGAATCTTTCCGCATGTGCATCAATTACCTAAAACTCAACAAGCTCACTATCAAGAACCGATATCCCTTACGACGCATTGACGACTTGTTCGACCAACTCCAGGGAGCGAGTTATTTCTCAAAGATCGACTTAAGATCCGGGTACCACCAACTACGAGTCTTGGAAGGAGATGTTCCCAAAACAGCTTTTCGAACTCGTTATGGTCACTACGAGTTTGTAGTAATGCCCTTTGGATTAACAAACGCACTAGCGGTATTCATGGACTTAATGAACCGGGTGTGTCGTTCGTTTCTAGATAGGTTTGTGATCGTATTCATAGATGACATACTCATCTATTCGAAGACTAAAGAGGATCACATTTAACACCTTCGACAAGTCTTGGAAACGCTAAGAAAAGAGAATCTATACGCAAAATTCTCCAAGTGCGAATTTTGGATTCGGAAGGTAGATTTCCTAGGTCACGTGGTTAGCAAAGACGGAATACACATGAACCCTTCCAAAATCAAAGCAATCGAGAACTGGTTAGCTCCAAGAACCCTAACGGAAATTCAACAATTCTTGGGCCTTGCTGGCTAATACCGAAAGTTTATACAGAACTTCTCGAAGATTGCGAAACCACTTACCACCCTGACCCAAAAGGGTGTTACTTTCGATTGGAAAGAAAGACAAGACGCTGCATTCCAAACAGTGAAGCAAGCTCTATGCAGCGCACCTATATTGTCCTTGCCAGAAGGAACATAGGACTTTGTGGTCTACTATGATGCATCTAATCAAGGTCTTGGATGCGTACTAATGCAACGAGGTAAGGTCGTCGCTTACGCCTCAAGACAACTCAAGACGCACAAAGTCAACTACACTACCCACGATCTTGAACTAGGAGCAGTCGTTTTCGCACTAAAGATTTGGAGACATTATCTTTATGGCATGAAATGCACGATCTTCACCGATCATAAGAGCCTCCAGCACATTCTCAACCAAAAAGAACTCAACATGAGAAAGAGACGATGGGTTGAACTACTGAATGACTACGAATGCGAGATTCGCTATCACCCAGGAAAATCAAATGTAATAGCCGATGCTCTTAGTCGAAAAGAATAGTCAGGTCGCCGAGTGAAATCCTTAACCATGACGATCCTTCACATCTGTCCACACAAATCAAGGAAGCTCAAAGGGAAGCCTTCAAAGCAGAGAATGTGGCAGGTGAAGCCCTAAGAGGAATGGACAAGAATCTTGAAGTCAAGGGTGACGGAGTTCATTACTTCATGAATCGGATCTGGACACCGAAGTTTGGTGGATTCAGAGACGTAGTCATGAACGAGGCTCATAAGACTCGATACTCCGTGCATCCAGGTTCGGAAAAGATGTATTTGGACCTCAAGAAACTGTATTGGTGGCCGAACATGAAAGCAGAGATCGCTACCTATGTGGGCAAGTGTCTGACTTGCGCCAAATTCAAGGTAGAATACCAAAAGCCATCAGGATTACTACAACAACCCGAAATACACGAGTGGAAGTGGGAACGGATAACCATGGATTTCATAACCAAATTACCCAAGACAACATGCGAGCTAGACACCATCTGGGTAATTGTCGATAGGTTAACAAAATCCGCACACTTCCTACCCATTAAGGAAACTGATAAGATGGAGAAGCTAACTCGAACTTACATCTAAGAGATTGTACGACTGCACGGTGTACCAATATCCATTATCTCCGACAGAGATAGTAGGTTCACCTCGCGATTTTCGCAATTGTTACAAAAATCCATACGAAGGAGGCTCGACATGAGTACTGCTTACCATCCACAAACCGACGGTCAGAGTGAGAGGACCATACAAACCTTGGAAGATATGCTAAGAGCTTGTGTAATCGATTTTGGTAAAGCATGGGATACTCATTTACCACTAGTTGAATTTTCGTACAACAATAACTATCACTCCAGCATTAAAGTTGCTCCATTTGAAGCCCTCTACGGGCGAAATGGACTGAAGTAGGAGACACACAACTAGCCAAGGGACAAGTACCCGACAGCACTCTCACTGGCCTGAAAATCATAAGAGAAACAACTGAGAAGATTGTACAAATCCGGGAAAGACTAAAGGCTTTAAGAGACCGACAAAAGAGTTATGCGGACAAAAGACGGAAGCCCTTGGAATTTCAGGTCGGGGACCGAGTGCTATTAAAGGTCTCTCTATGGAAAGGGTTAATACGTTTTGGAAAACGTGGAAAACTGAACCCAAGGTATATCAGAGCATTCGAGATCCTTGCAAGGATCGGCCCGGTAGCCTACAAATTTCGTCTAACGCAGGAACTCGATAACGTACATCCTACCTTTCATGTGTCGAACTTGAAGAAATGTTTGACAGATGAGACCCTCATCGTCCCTCTAGACGAAATCGAAATCAACGAGAGTCTCCACTTTATAGAAGAACCAATTGAAATCATGTATAGGGAAATTAAAAGAACAAAACAAAGTCTCATACCCATCGTGAAGGTCCGCTGGAATGCAAAGCGAGGACCTGAATACACCTCGGAACGCGAAGATCAGATGAAACACAAGTACCCACATCTTTTCCCTAATCCACAAGTTCTTTTCTTTCATTAAATTTCGAGACGAAATTTCCTCTAACGGGGGGATGATGTGACAACCCGATATTTCGACTCTATGTAATGACCTAAAAACTCAAGTATTGTAACCACTTTTGAAATAATGAAATAAACTTTGAAAATAGTACAAAAGTCTCTATTGGTTTACCTACTATGTTAGATATTGTGTCAAGGTTTACATAAATACTAAAAACACAAAAATCCGAGTTATAATGAAGAAGTTATGACCATTCTAAGATTTCCGATAAAATCGGCAACAACGATTAAACGAAAAACATGAAGTTTCAATACAATAGTTTTTAGCCTTAAGTGTCTAAATGAATGTTGTAGATATCATTAAACCGTAAAGGTACGTAAAAAGAACGTCCAAATCTGACTTCGTATGAGGAAGTTATGATTTTCCAAAATCCGGATATAGTAGTAGACAGCTAAAAACTCGCAATAGAGATCGAGAGGCTTTTGGCCGAAACAACCTAAATGAGAATCGAAGGTCCCAACAATAGTAGCGCATCGGTGAAAAGTCTGACGAAAACGGACATCGGATAAAGAAGTTATGGGTTTTTAACGGACTTTTCGTGTCCCGACCCGTTAAAAATGATATAATAAAAATAAAGTCAAAATTAGCCGACGAAATCTAAACGAGAGTTGTAGAGCCTTTTCAATTGTGCTGAAACTCTGCTTCTAAGCCCCCGAGACCCTCCCGAAGCCCCGATTTTCGCGTACAAGTCCCGAAGGAAGGTTTTGCATTCATGAGATTCCCGATAATCCCAAGAAAATCGACTTTCACAAGCCGAAGTTCTGCTCAATTTTCATCTCACTATCTTCAATCAATCAAGTGAGTTCGTACCCCTATAAACTACACTTTCAAATGCTTTATCAATGCTTTTGATACACTTTTAAGGGGGGGGGATACAAGTAAACACACGGTTATTATCATGTGTAACATAAAGTTTCACTATATACTCTTTTTATCAAGTGAATCATATGTGATTGATAACTACTACATAGGAACTTTCGTATGCAATATATATTCTCGATAACATCTTGTCTTTTGGAATAAAACATGTTTATATATGTATATACGAATCAAACACTTTATTTATACTTGAAGTATATGTGATCATTTATGTCACTTTAAATGTTATACTTTACATAACAAGTGAGCATTATTATATTAGGATTTACTATACGAACGAAACACACACTTTGAAAAACTATAATAGGTATAGTTTACAAGAAAATCATGAACATTTACATACTAGAAACACTATATCAAAGAGATACTTTCATATACAATAACAAATAGACATTTTCATACGTAAACCTGTTTTATACTAAATTTTGTGAGACATTTCACGTACTTTCGAGTATGCATTTTAAGTCCTGTATTATATACCATAATCCCTTGTAGGGGAGCGTGATACTTGTGTATAGATGATCTATACGAGATTGACAATCCCGCACCTAAGTTGTTAGCTACAGATAGGCCGCCAGGCCTGGGGTGACAAACGTCATAACATTCCAACGCCTAAAGAACGTTGTTACAGGCAGTCTGGTTCATTAGTATGGTTATAAAACTCACATGGAGTATTAGAAACACGTTGATTTACGTGGTTTTTCAAATGCCTTAGTGATTTATACATAAACTTACTATTTTAGGCATGAAAAGCACTATTGCATTACAGTTTTGGAACAATTAAACTACCATCTACTATAGTAGAAAATATGGGATTTTCTAGGAACATTTGAACATATACAAACCATGTTCATTCTATTTCATGCAAACATTTTCACTAAATACTTATGAACTCACCAGCTTAAATGCTGACCTACTCTTTCAAAACTACTTGTATTTCTCAGGGATTCAGTAATACAGGTAAACTACTGCTTTTGAAGAAGGGACGTTGCGGCGTTAGTTTAATTTCATTTTGACATCATATTGTAATTTCTTTTGAAACAAGTACTTTCTACAATGTAAAATTTCAAATTATATATATGATGGTTGTGTTACTTTCTTTACTATGTATTCAACTGTTTTGATACTACATGAAGTCATCCGCCCTCGAACGATTCCGCCGTTCTGGTTTGGGGGTGTGACAGATTGGTATCAGAGCATTGTTTATAGTGAACTAAGTATATCGAACCACATAAGATATACAAACTATAAATGCATAAGGGACTAAAACTCTCCGACAAAACATTTTTTCACCTAAAACCTTGTTTCATTTAGTCTAGATTATTTTGGGTCGTAAAAGTACAAATACATGCATACAACAATATATTTTCATGGTTAGAACTATACAAGAAGTATTAAGACAAGTTGGACACTATGATTAGGCCTCGAAATATGTAATCGGATTTGGGACGAATATAGCCTGATCAACTATATTTATCCGAGATTAGACTAACGTATGTCGAGGAATGGTCGTAGTGAGCAGCAAGTCAAAACTTACCAAAATAAACACTAGTATCAAACATACAAATTTAAATACTATAGGAGTATTTGGTACATGTAATAGTTTAATCGACATGCTTAGTTTTACATGTTTCAAGTTTTGTTCAATTCCTATAACCCTATTCTCGTATAGTCAAATAGCTGGATTCATTCCACACGGAGACCCCTACTATCTCAACCAAGGTAACGGGGGATAGGTCGAAGAAGATCCCGAAGAGGATGAAGAACCTGTCGAGTTGGATGAAGGGGATGACTCTGGGACCAACTCAGAACCAGACATAATCAACCCACTAGCCGCTCAACCTCCCGTAGTTAGGAGAAACTTTCAGGGACCAACTCCCGTTTGGGGAAGTCACCTCCACCATTGGAGTCAACAACAAGGAGTGTGTCCTCCCTACGACATGTGTCGAGACTTCTACGATGTCTGCGACGGAGGTTCAGCCGACCGAGCACTCCCGGTCATGGCAGGTAAGCTAGCCAATAAGTCCTATCAATCCGAGGTTCAAGCTAGCCGGATTCGTGAAGTCAACGTGGAAGTACAGATTCACACTCCCGACATCCGTCGACTGGACAGGGCACAAGATGATACCCAACTCCGCGCCGAAGCATTCCAAGCACAAATCATTGCAGCCCTCTCTGAGATGAGGGAACAGCAAGCCGCCTTCGATAGGCGTCTTATGGAAGCAAAGCAATCAGACGCGGAGTCATGCTCCAAGTGCAACCTATGTCACAAGTAGTGCTTGCTGAATCCCAAAATTTTGTTATAGAATAGGAACTCGGCTAAAAGTCTTACTTTTCTTTAACTTCTGTATCAGAGATCCTTAGATGGGTCGGAATTTTCCTAACTCAAAATGTAACTCGGCATGTGTTTAATATATATGAAGAAATTCCGTTGTGTGTAAATTCTTTGATTACCACTCAGATTCATAAGTTTATCTAACACTATGCAAACTTTTATTATGAGTCAAACTCTAAACCATGGGTAGGTCAGTCGGATTTATAAATTGATAAAAATGACAAATTTATTAACACACTAAAAACTTATGTTCTTCATTCTATTTCCTTATCAGCACAATGCCGCCCCGTAGATCTACACGCCGTGTCAACAACGCACCAGCTCCACCACCACCCCCTCCCACGACGGAAAATGCCGCATTGATAGCCGCTGTAACAGCTGCAATGGCCCAAATGAGTAACAATGGTTCTGGTGGGGGAGTAAATAGTTTTACAAATGGCCAACGTTCAGGTCGTTTAGGGATTGTACATACAAGGATTTCATGAATAGAAAACCCATTACTTTTAATGGAGCCGGAGGAATAACGGCTCTATCACAATGGATAGAGAAAACTGAAGCAGTTTTTGAGATTTGTTTTTGTCCGGAAGGGAACAAAGTGAAGTTCGCTGCCTGTACTTTCTCTGAGAGAGCTCTGACATGGTGGAATGGCCATGTCAAGTCACTAATGCTAGTAGTGGCTAACTCTATGGGCTGGGAGAATCTAAAACAAATATTACTGAAAGAGTACTGTCCACGGGGCGAATTACAAAAGCTCGAACAGGAACTTTGGGGCCTTATCATGGTAGGCTCAGACATCACGACCTATACCAATAGGTATAGTGATTTGGCAATCCTTTTCCCAGGGATGGTTGCTCTAGAGAGCAATAAAGTCGAAAGATACATCTGGGGACTGTCACCCCAGATCCGAGGAAGTGTTCTAGCTTCCAAACCAATCACTTTCGATAGTGCCAAACAGTTGGCACAAGCTCTCGTAGACCATGGGGTCTGCCAACACTTCGCAACTACCGCACCGGAGCAACCCAGAGGAAGCAACAACAACAACGACAATACCAACAACAACAAAAATAAGAAGTTCTGGAACAAAAGGAAGAGTCAACCTTCACAGGAACCTTCCAAGAAACAACAGAATGTGGCAGTCCATGTCGCTACTGCACCCACTGCTGCTCAAATTACCACTACACCAGCAAAGCCATATGCTGGGAACCTACCAGAGTGCGGCAAATGCAATTTCCATCACAACGGAAATTGTCGGGAGATGCACTGCAACAACTGCAACAAGAAGGGGCACACTGCCCGTTTCTGTAAGGCACCGACATGACCAATTACCCAAGTCCCTAGGGTCGGTGTGGGCCAGACGTGTTATGGTTGTGGTGAGGCCGGACACTACAAGAGAGACTGCCCTAAGGCAAGTAATGCTGGCGGCACGGGACGAGTGCTGGCAATAGGGCAGAACGAAGCGATAGCTGATCCTACGGTGGTTACGGGTACGTTTCTCCTCAATAATGTTTATGCATGCATACTCTTTGATTGTGGTGCGGAGAGGAGTTTCGTGAGTCATAAATTCAAGCACGTACTGAAACAGAACCCTAAAACACTCAATAACATATTTACAGTAGAAATGGCAAACGGTAGAACAGAAAGCACGAACGATATGTACATAGGCTGCACACTAACTCTAAAAAACATTCATTTCAAATTGATCTAATGTCGATCACTATAAAGAGCTTTTATATCATCATCGGTATGGATTGGTTAATCCTACAACATGCTGATATACTTTGTCACTAAAGGTCTGTTCGCCTAAATCTGCCAAACGGCAAAACACTTGTCATTTATGGTGACAAACCCGGTACCAACTTACAAATCATCTCTTGTGTCAAAGCCCAGAAATAACTACGTAAGGAGTACCATGCCTTCTTAGCCCACGTGGTAGATAAGGAAAAAGAAACGAAAGGCATCAAAGACATTCCAGAAGTCTGCGATTTTCCCGATGTTTTCCCTGAAGATCTTCCCAGAGTTCCACTAGAACGTCAAGTCTAGTTCAGAATCGACTTAATTCCCGAAGCTACACCAGTAGCTAAGTCGCCATACAGTCTAGCACCGGCAAAGATGCAAGAGTTATCCAGCCAACTAAACGAACTACTCAACAAAGGATTCATCAGGCCGATCTTCTCACCTTGGGGAGCACCAGTCTTGTTCGTAAAGAAGAAGGATGAATCTTTCCGCATGTGCATCAATTACCTAAAACTCAACAAGCTCACTATCAAGAACCGATATCCCTTACGACGCATTGACGACTTGTTCGACCAACTCCAGGGAGCGAGTTATTTCTCAAAGATCGACTTAAGATCCGGGTACCACCAACTACGAGTCTTGGAAGGAGATGTTCCCAAAACAGCTTTTCGAACTCGTTATGGTCACTACGAGTTTGTAGTAATGCCCTTTGGATTAACAAACGCACTAGCGGTATTCATGGACTTAATGAACCGGGTGTGTCGTTCGTTTCTAGACAGGTTTGTGATCGTATTCATAGATGACATACTCATCTATTCGAAGACTAAAGAGGATCACATTTAACATCTTCGACAAGTCTTGGAAACGCTAAGAAAAGAGAATCTATACGCAAAATTCTCCAAGTGCGAATTTTGGATTCGGAAGGTAGATTTCCTAGGTCACGTGGTTAGCAAAGACGGAATACACATGAACCCTTCCAAAATCAAAGCAATCGAGAACTGGTTAGCTCCAAGAACCCTAACGGAAATTCAACAATTCTTGGGCCTTGCTGGCTAATACCGAAAGTTTATACAGAACTTCTCGAAGATTGCGAAACCACTTACCACCCTGACCCAAAAGGGTGTTACTTTCGATTGGAAAGAAAGACAAGACGCTGCATTCCAAACAGTTAAGCAAGCTCTATGCAGCGCACCTATATTGTCCTTGCCAGAAGGAACATAGGACTTTGTGGTCTACTATGATGCATCTAATCAAGGTCTTGGATGCGTACTAATGCAACGAGGTAAGGTCGTCGCTTACGCCTCAAGACAACTCAAGACGCACAAAGTCAACTACACTACCCACGATCTTGAACTAGGAGCAGTCGTTTTCGCACTAAAGATTTGGAGACATTATCTTTATGGCATGAAATGCACGATCTTCACCGATCATAAGAGCCTCCAGCACATTCTCAACCAAAAAGAACTCAACATGAGAAAGAGACGATGGGTTGAACTACTGAATGACTACGAATGCGAGATTCGCTATCACCCAGGAAAAGCAAATGTAATAGCCGATGCTCTGAGTCGAAAAGAATACTCAGGTCGCCGAGCGAAATCCTTAACCATGACGATCCTTCACATCTGTCCACACAAATCAAGGGAGCTCAAAGGGAAGCCTTCAAAGCAGAGAACGTGGCAGGTGAAGCCCTAAGAGGAATGGACAAGAATCTTGAAGTCAAGGGTGACGGAGTTCATTACTTCACGAATCGGATCTGGACACCGAAGTTTGGTGGATTCAGAGACGTAGTCATGAACGAGGCTCATAAGACTCGATACTCTGTGCATCCAGGTTCGGACAAGATGTATTTGGACCTCAAGAAACTGTATTGGTGGCCGAACATGAAAGCAGAGATCGCTACCTATGTGGGCAAGTGTCTGACTTGCGCCAAATTCAATGTAGAATACCAAAAGCCATCAGGATTACTACAACAACTCGAAATACACGAGTGGAAGTGGGAACGGATAACCATGGATTTCATAACCAAATTATTCAAGACAACATGCGAGCTAGACACCATCTGGGTAATTGTCGATAGGTTAACAAAATCCGCACACTTCCTACCCATTAAGGAAACTGATAAGATGGAGAAGCTAACTCGAGCTTACATCTAAGAGATTGTACGACTGCACGGTGTACCAATATCCATTATCTCCGACAGAGATAGTAGGTTCACCTCGCGATTCTGGCAATTGTTACAAAAATCCATACGAAGGAGGCTCGACATGAGTACTGCTTACCATCCACAAACTGACGGTCAAAGTGAGAGGACCATACAAACCTTGGAAGATATGCTAAGAGCTTGTGTAATCGATTTTGGTAAAGCATGGGATACTCATTTACCACTAGTTGAATTTTCATACAACAATAACTATCACTCCAACATTAAAGTTGCTCCATTTGAACCTCTCTACGGGCGGAAGTGCAGATCACCACTATGATGGACTGAAGTAGGAGACACACAACTAGCCAAGGGACAAGTACCCGACAGCACTCTCACTGGCCTGAAAATCATAAGAGAAACAACTGAGAAGATTGTACAAATTCGGGAAAGACTAAAGGCTTCAAGAGACCGACAAAAGAGTTATGCGGACAAAAGACGGAAGCCCTTGGAATTTCAGGTCGGGGACCGAGTGCTATTAAAGGTCTCTCTATGGAAAGGGTTAATACGTTTTGGAAAACGTGGAAAACTAAACCCAAGGTATATCAGAGCATTCGAGATCCTTGCAAGGATCGGCCCGGTAGCCTACAAACTTCGTCTAACATAGGAACTCGATAACGTACATCCTACCTTTCATGTGTCGAACTTGAAGAAATGTTTGACAGATGAGACCCTCGTCGTCCCTCTAGACGAAATCAAAATCAACGAGAGTCTCCACTTTATAGAAGAACCAATTGAAATCATGTATAGGGAAATTAAAAGAACAAAACAAAGTCTCATACCCATCGTGAAGGTCCGCTGGAATGCAAAGCGAGGACCTGAATACACCTGGGAACGCGAAGATCAGATGAAACACAAGTACCCACATCTTTTTTCCCTAATCCACAAGTTCTTTTCTTTCATTAAATTTCGAGACGAAATTTTCTCTAACGGGGGGATGATGTGACAACCCGATATTTCGACTCTATGTAATGACCTAAAAAGTCAAGTATTGTAACCACTTTTGAAATAATGAAATAAACTTTGAAAATAGTACAAAAGTCTCTATTGGTTTACCTACTATGTTAGATATTGTGTCAAGGTTTACATAAATACTAAAAACACAAAAATCCGAGTTATAATGAAGAAGTTATGACCATTCTAAGATTTCCGACAAAACCGGCAACACCGATTAAACGAAAAACGCGAAGTTTCAATACAATATTTTTTAGCCTTAAGTATCTAAATGAATGTTGTAGATATCATTAAACCGTAAAGGTGCGTAAAAAGAACGCCAAAATCTGACTTCGTATGAGGAAGTTATGATTTTTCCAAAATCCGGATATAGCAGTAGACAGCTAAAAACTCGCAATAGAGATCAAGAGGCTTTTGGCCGAAACAAACTAAATGAGAATCGAAGGTCCCAACAATAGTAGCGCATCGGTGAAAAGTCTGACGAAAACGGACATCGGATGAAGAAGTTATGGGTTTTTAACGGACTTTTCGTGTCCCAGCCCGTTAAAAATGATATAATAAAAATAAATTCAAAAATAACCGACAAAGTCTAAACGAGAGTTGTAGAGCCTTTTCACACTTACACGTGCATATAAAGAACATTGAAATATGAACTCGTACGCAAAAGTTTCGGATTTTACAAGTTCGGGACACAAAATCCGAGGCTGACACAGCCTCACGACGTGAGGAGACCAAAACTCACGACCTGAGCTCGTGACTGATGGGTGCCAAAGTGTCAGCCACGTCAAATCGTCAAAGAGGATCATGCTGACTAAGCCTCACGACGTGAGACACCCAAAACTCACGACGTGAGACCCCAAAATTCAACATATAAATAGAAACCGATGGTTTCGAGTTCTAGTGCTCAATTCTCTTTTCTCTTATGCTAAAACTTTGCTTCTAAGCCCCTGAGACCCTCCCGAAGCCCCGGTTTTCACGTACAAATCCCGAAGGAAGGTCTTGCATTCCCGAAATTCCCGAGAATCCCGAGAAAATCGACTTTCATAAGCCGAAGTTCTGCTCAATCTTCATCTCACTATCTTCAATCAATCAAGTGAGTTCGTACCCCTATAAACTACACTTTCAAATGTTTTATCAATGCTTTTTATACACTGTTAAGGGGGGGGGGGGGGGGGGGGAATACAAGTAAACACTCGGTTATTATCATGTGTAACATAAAGTTTTTCTATATACTCTTTTTATCAACTGAATCATATGTGATTCATAACTACTACATAGGAACTTTCGTATGCAATATATATTCTCGATAACATCTTGTCTTTTGGAAATAAAACATGTTTATATACGTATATACGAATCAAAAACTTTATTTATACTTTAAGTATATGTGATCATTTATGTCACTTTAAATGTTATACTTTACATAACAAGTGAGCATTACATTAGGATTTACTATACGAACGAAACACACACTTTGAAAAACTATAATAGATATAGTTTACAAGAAAATCATGAACATTTACATACTAGAAATACTATATCAAAGAGATACTTTCATATACAATAACAAATGGACATTTTCATACGTAAACCTGTTTTATACTAAGTTTTGTGAGTCATTTCACGTACTTTCGAGTATGCATTTTAAGTTGTGTATTATATACCATAATCCCTTGTAAGGGGAGCGTGATAATTATGTATAGATCTATACGGAATTGACAATCCCGCACCTAAGCTGTTAGCTACAGCTAGGCCGGCAGGCCTGGGGTGACAAACGTCATAACATTCCATCGCCTGAAGAACGTTGTTACAAGCAGTCTTGGTCATTAGTATGTTTATAAAACTCACATGGAGTATTAGAAACACGTTGATTTATAGGGTTTTTCAAATGCCTTAGCGATTTATACATAAACTTACTATTTTAGGCATGAAAAGCTTTATTGCATTACAGTTTTGGAACAATTAAACTACCATCTACTATAGTAGAAAATATGGGATTTTCTAGGAACATTTGAACATATACAAACCATTTTCATTCTATTTCATGCAAACATTTTCACTAAATACTTATGAACTCACCAGCTTAAATGCTGACCTACTCTTTCAAAACTACTTGTATTTCTCAGGGATTCAGTAATACAGGTAAACTACTGCTTTTGAAGAAGGGACGTTGCGGCGTTAGTTTAATTTCATTTTGACGTCATATTGTAATTTCTTTTGAAACAAGTACTTTCTACAATGTAAACTTTCAAATTATATATATGATGGTTGTGTTACTTTCTTTACTATGTATTCAACTGTTTCGATACTACATGAAGTCATCCGCCCTCGAACGATTCCGCCGTTCTGGTTTGGGGGTGTGACATCAAGTGGGTAACTATTTGTTTGGGTCGAGATTGCATATTAATGATGACATGTCTCACATTTCAGAATTCAAAAAAATGTATGTCTTTTATAATTAATGAATAGCTTAATGTTTGTTTTTCCTTATTGTTAATCATTAATTATTTATATTGTTTAACTTCTTTATTGTTTTCTTCTTATATGTAGTATTGTTGATATGGATTTGAATGTTGAGTCTTTCATTAGTACTACACAGCGTAACACCGATACTATTGTAGTCAAGGCAGATGATTACTACCTCCATTTTCCAATCAAGAACATTGATGATATTCCAGATTACAATGACGTATACTTAACAATATTAATATTTTTCCATTAGTTTTGTAAATTTATGGTGCATAACACAATCCTCTCTAATAAATAAAAGTTTTTTTCCACTTGTGAAATTCTCAAGAGTTTTGCCACACGTAATTTTGTGGGAGTTTTAAAATTATTATTTTCCACTTGTCATTTTTTGAGAATTTCCATTTTTGAAAATAAAATTCCACAAAATTCTAACGATTTTTTATAAGGAAAGAGAATATTTGATTTCTTTTATAAATGTTCTAAAATAGTACATTATGTTATGTAAAAGTGTTATTTTATATAATATTTAATTTTTAAATATTGGTATTAAATTTTTATTTTTAATAAACCCATGTAGTACACAGGTCTCACACCTTGTGAATATATATATATATATATATATATATATATATATATATATATATATATATATATATATATATATGATTTTTTTTATATATATTTTTTATAAAATTTATGAAATAGAAAATTGGTTTGTCCATCATTGCTACCGTCATCGGTTATGATTTAGACGAAGGTTGGTATTCTTTTTATTGTCATGACTATTCAAAAAAGTAAGTAAGAATGATGATGATACTAATGTTGAACCATTTACTTGTGATGATCATGGTGGAATTTTTGATGTTTACAGCATGTAAGTTCACAATTTTACATTTGTAAAGTTCTTGTGCCATTAATCTATATTCCAATGTGTCCAATTTTATTTCATTGTCCATTAAAGTATCATTTTATAATTTTTAGTGTGAGGGTCGTAATTCATGTTCAATATGAAACCGGGTCTGCTTTTTTGGTATTGGTTAAATGTCATGTTAAAGATGTTATTCACCGTGATAATCAGTGGCTGATTAAAAAGATATCAAAGGTAGTGTTAATTTTTTTAATCGTCAACTCATCTCTTATTTTGTTTTATGCTATTAATTTTGTTTAATATATTTATTAAAGAATTGAATAAATTCGTTTTAACCCATTAATGCATCTAATTCTTTTTAACATAAAAAAATTTCTACAAATATGTCCTTCAACGAGTTGTACCATTTTTTATGCGTTTCCCACATTTAATGCGGGTTATAATATAGTTATGTATGATTAGAAAATGTTACGTACAAAACTACAAATCATTTCCCTTTTCTAAATCTTTCCTAACCGAGGAAATAGTCATGTCTAACTCTTATTTATTTTTATTTTTTTTTCAGATTTTATGAATAAATATATATAAAGTTTAATTTAATTTAATATTCAAAGTAAACACTAAAAACACATGCCAAATCTAAGATTGTTTGTAGGACGCCATAACTTCTCGAATTATCGACGACTCTTTCTGATCACCTCACATGTATTGACTGCTCCATGCGTTAGGACATATTACTCATGGACAATGCACACAATCATTACAACCTAACATTCTTGAAAACTCATGTTTCTTTTCATGTGTTGTATACAATTGGTGGATGTCATTAAACGTAGATTTAGACAAAAATCATGTGTGATAGACCAAAATGGTAGCTTTAAAAAATTTATAAACACTTTTTCATGTGGTCCGCTCTGACATCCTCATATGACATACTATGATTTGGATCCTCAGTCGTATACTATTTAATGAAATGCAGTTATATGTTTTTGTATTTGAGAAAAACCAATCATATCTCTTGTATTTTATTTGAATTGACAATATGCAAACCTATTCTTCTTGTACATCATTTAAATCGACAAACACAATCCTATTCTTCAAATTTCCAACTATATGTAGAAATAGTTCTCTCCTAATCTAAAATCTTTGTTCAAACTTTGCAGCACACATCACACCATCGAAAGACATGTATTGTATGAAGCAATCGTGGTAAGTTTCATAGTCTATCTATAAAAAAAACTTTTTCTTGTCTTTAAAGGTGAACTTCAACTTCGTCTACTTCTAAAATGGTGATTTTTTGCTGCATCATTTTTATGATAACATAGATTTCCTTAACATCAATGTATCCAATAAAGTAGAAGTGATGATGACATCGTGAAATGGATAAAATTAGTATCGAAGTATTGATTTTTTGAGTTGTAGCCAAAATTATTAGATGGAGTTGGTATCTATATGGATTAAAAGTCTAAAAATTATATATATATATATATATATATATATATATATATATATATATATATATATATATATGGGAAAAATGGATATATGGTTGTCATGTATGTAATATAATGTATATATAGAACTATCAAAATTGACTTCATTTTGATTAAAAACAAAATTTTCTTTCATTTCTAGCTGACTCCTATTGCTTTAAAACTTATATTGTTTTTGGTTTCATAATTCATCCCACACATATATGTATTTGAAAGTGTTTTTTTATTAGATATCTAGTAGGCTTCATAATTTCTTCTTATGCCTACCTTATGTATACTTCCATGGTTTTTATTTAATGGTTTATGAAAAAAGGTTTATTGTTTTTAATGAACACTTTTAATCTTTCACTATAGTTTTTGTATTAAATTCTAATATGTAGACATACATGTAGTTGGTAAAATATTATCATATACGATTTGTGGTGAAAATTTAACTTGATAAAACTCCATAAATATGTATGTATGTATGTATGTGTGTGTGTATATATATATATATATATATATATATATATATATATATATATATATATATATATATATATATATATATAAAGTCTAGCATAAGCTCTAATAGAGGATGCAAGAAAGATGGTAGAAAGATTCGATTGCATTTTGCTAAAATTATATAGTTTTTTATGGTTCTATATCTGGTATTAGGTATATAACAGCCATAGATTCCTCAAGCCATATATATATATATATATATATATATATATATATATATATATGTATATATATATATATATATATATATATATATATATATATATATATATATATATTGATGGGTTTTATAGATTAAAATAACTCCGTGCTTTCGGAATTTCACTTAACATTTAAGGGCACATGCAACCTGAAGGATCTATGTCTTTAACACTTTGAATGTAACATGTTATGAACAATAAAATAATTTCAACCCTAATGAACACCTAGTATAATCAAATATAGGAATTTGAGTTACATACCTTTGATTTGTTATCGTAAACAAATCACTTCAAACTCTTATAGTAAACCTTGGAAAGTAAGCACTAGAAATCTCATGCCTCTAATGGCTCACACACAAAACCCTAGAAACCCTAAAATGATGAGGAAAGAGAGAAGAAAGGTATAATTTTCATTCCTTAGACTTATGGGAAGATCCTGAACGAAATTGAGGCTATAAGGGTTCGTATTTATAGTTTAGGTAACATAGGGACGAAGAAAGATTTGAATAATTAAATAATAGGTTTCATCCCTATTTAGATCATTTCCTGATCTACATCCAGGAGGCTTCTGGAAACCCTAAGGAGACTCCTAAAACTGTCCACCCCTCGGATGATTCTAGAATTGCTTCTTTTGTTCAACTATTGAAGAGTTGCCATTCACCCCTTGCACCTTTAATTAATTCCAATTAATCATAAACTAATTTCGGATTGATTCTTATTAATAATTAATTAATTTTGATTGATTTCATATTAATTTATTAATCATATAAATTAACAAATCAATTATATAATAGTTGATCTCATGTTAATTTATTATGTAAATAAATCACTTCAAACTCCTTATAGTAAACCATGGAAAGCAAGCATTAGAAATCTCGTGCCTCTACTAGCTCACATCCAAAACCCTAGAAACCCTAGAATGAACAGGAAAGGGAGAAGAGAGGTATAATTTTCGTTCCTATGACTTATGGGAAGAGCATGAACGAACTTGATGCTATAATGGGTCTTATTTATATTTATGTAGCATAGGGACAAACCAAAATGTGAATAATTAAATAATATATTTAATCCCTATTCAAATCCTTTACTTATCAGCATCTAGGAGGATTATGAAAACCCTAAGGAGGCTCCCAAAAGCATCCACCCCTTAGATGAATCTAAAATTGCTTCTTTTCTTCAACTATTGAATGATTACAATTCACCCCTTGCATCTTTAATTAATTTCAATTAATCATAATTTAATTTCAGATTAATTCTAATTAATAATTAATTAATTCTAATTGATTTCTTATTAATTTATTAATCATATAAATTCAAAAAATCAATTATATAACAATTGATCTTATGTTAATTTCTTATGAAAATAATAAATTAACATATCAATAATCTATTTCCAATTAATATATTAATCACATAATATATTAACAGATTATTTATATCTCTTTTTCCTACTATCATTTCTAGCTATTTCTGGTTATGAGGGCAATCCAAAAGGAACTTTGCAAATAATTCAAGATAATACTAATTTAGTTATTGACTTAGACACCTAATCCAATAGTCTCCCACTTGGATAAGTCTAAAAATAAATCACATGTATAACTTCTAAATTAAATAGGAAAGTGTGCTTTCCAACACAACTACCAAACTTTTACTTAATCAAAACGTTGGTCCATAGATAAGTGATCAAATATTCCTTTGTTCTAGAAGATATCATATGGACATGAGATATGGTTCATAATCAATCTCTTAGTCCAAGATTTTGTTTCCCGGTTTCCGATTTATGACAAATAGATTTAGACTACTAATTGAACACATCAATTCAGTCCAGGCATGGCCTTGCACATGAATGTCAACTTCAAATCATCGGGGGGGGGGGGGGGGGCAAAGATATCGTTTTTCCAGTTATGGTAAAAGGAATGAATAAACTTCGACTCTTATGCGTATATCCTTTACTCATCAAAGCATGTGTGACACTACATTTTATAACATCATGTTACTCATGCGTTTTCGCAATACCAATGCATAACCGACTTGTAAGTTACAACTCATATATATCTCGGCTTTAAGAATATAAGATATTATGATCTCAAAATTACTCGTGATAGAACCCATGAAGTGATTCTCCGAGCATGGGTTTATCCAATATTAAATCTCCATTTCTAAGTACTCGTGAATGTTGTAGCAATACAATTAACATAAACATGTGACCAATGAATTAGCTATAATATTCCAATGTACAAGATTCTCATACACTATACAATGCGAATTGTACAAAACGAAGTATATGTTCAGATAGTGATGAGATTTCTTTTCACTTGGTCAATTATGACAATGCCACAAGCGATATCATAAGAATAAAATCCACAATTAGTACTACTAATATTAGGAATGTAACCAAAACTTTCATAAATTCCATTTGCAAGGAAATATAAACTAAGGTAACCAGATGAACCAATCTTTCACTTTTATTGAAAATAAACAAAAGGTTGCAACTTGTCCTTACAACTCATAAAATTAAAAACTATGTTTCTAGACATCTCCTAAGAGTAATAGCTATCTATTAAATTATCCTAACACCTAAGTAGTAGCTCCAAATTCTAAGCATCGAACCATGTGACCGAAGTCCATTTCTCATGATCAAATTTAGCTCATTCTTTCTCTAGCTTCTTCAATACCATCAGAATGTGATCATCACGTCATGTTTTAGAGTCTATGAATAGGAACTTGTAAACAATGGAGTAAGATAATGGATGTATCTAAAGTAGAGTCATTCAAATTGACTTTACCATCTTTGAGATTTTCAGGTACTTTGGGCAACTTTACAACCAATATCCCTTCAATTTGTAATAGAAACAAATAGACTTTTTGGGGTTAACATATGGAATAATCCCAGAACTAGTTTTTTCTCTTTACCATATGATCAAACGGTTTGATCTTGGATGACCATTTTCCATTCGTGTAACACCCGTTTTCCTGGAAAAATCGAATTAGGGTTTCACGGAGTCAAAAGGTTGAGTTTTGGAGAAAAGGATCCTCATGACATGAGGCATGGAAGCTCACGACGTTAGATGGGATACATGAATATTTCTGTCCGACATTAAGCTCACGACGTGAGGAGCGTTGCAGCCCAAGCCCATGATCTTTTAGGTTTTCCTTCATATTTAAGCACCTCTAAGCTCATTTTAGGGCTTCTTATAAGCCCCAAACCATCTTTCACCTCAGAAAAACCCTAGAACCCATCTTTTTTTTTTTTTTTTTTTTTTTTTTTTTTTATCTTTTGAGGTTTGTAAGCTTTTCTTGGTTTGGAAGAAGGAGGAAATAAGAAGAAGAAGAAGAAGAAGAAGAAGAAGAAGAAGAAAGTGGTCTTGTGTTGTGGTTTGCAAAGAATCATCATCAACATCACCTTACATTGTTCTGGACCATTGTAAGTGATAAAGCTCCTACCTTTATGGTTATATAAGGCTAGATCTAAGTTTTTTTCCTACTTTTCTTCTTGGTTTTGCAAATTGGAATGAATAGAAACCATATACTTGGCAACTTTATGGGTTATGAGGGCCTTAGAGATGTCTTGGAATTCAGATCTAGGGAATGGTTTAGATTTAGAACCTTGAATGAAAGTTGGATGGCTTTTTCTTTAACTTTGGACCTAAATGAGATCTAGACATGTATTGGACATATATGTCTTAAAAGCATCAACTTTCTTGTATATTAAGGAGTTATAAGCCCCCTCTGGAAAGTTGGAGTGCAAGGCTTAATGGATTAAGGACTTAAAAGATGGAACTTTTGCTTAAGGCTGTTCTCACGACGTGAGACATGGGGTCTCACGATGTGAGGGTTTGACGACCCCATTTTTGGTCATCTTTTTCGAGCTCACGATGTGAGAGAAGGCTTCTCACGATGTGAGGACAACTCAGTTGACTTCTCTTGACTGAGTTGGCCACGGTGAGTTGGAATCGAACCGAGTAAGATCTCATGACGTGACCAAGGACTGGTCACGACTTGATAATGGACAAGTTGACTTTTATCTATTGACTTTGACTTTGACTGTTGATTTTTGACTTGGATTGACCTTTGGGTCATGATTCTATCTTTAGAATGTTGTCTTAGGGTTACCTTGTATGGATTGATAAGAGGTGTTGAGCACCCATCTTTAGGCAGGAAAGGAGTTAGTTGAGGTCAGCTTTGTGATTCAGGTAAGTCTTCTCATTATATCCATGGGTCGAAGGCACCAATGCCGGCCCATCAGTTGTTATGAGGAATGTTAGTTGTCAATGTGATCCTTGCATGAAAAACCAGGATTTGGCCCCTGGAAATAAAGATGCACACAAAAACCGGTTTTGACCGAAATGGTTCGGAAAACCGATGACCGAATTAAAACCGGTTTCGCATTTCAGACCCAGAATCAGGTTTACCCCAGATCGTAAATCGGATCCCAAACCGGATTGAAACCGGTTTAATAGGTCTCCAAAACTGGTTGGAAATGTGAATGATTAGTAGTGAAAATGACAATGACCACAGAAAAGTACTCTGACCGTCGCAATAAGTCTCCGACAGCTAGGGATATGTTAACTGTAATGCACTGAATCCATTAAAGTTTAATCGGTTGTAAATTATCATTCTATTTTTATGCAATTGTATGTATGTATATATATATATATATATATATATATATATATACACACACACACACATTGAATTCTATAAATTTAATGGAATATATTTTGAAAATCTAATTTATGACATATTTAATAATTAATAGACCTTTTACGCAAAGGTGTTTGAGATTTCATTTAAAAACAACATATTGACTTTTTAAAAAGTCAATAAGTCAAACAAAGTGTTTGGTAATATAAAATGATTTTTAAACTAACTTATGATTAATCATTCAAAAAAGAAATTTCAATAAGTTAGGATTTCTTAATTTTCAAAACTCCTTATAACTTTTTGGGCTGTAAAAGACAAATGTCATTGAAAACATGTATAAGCTAAATAAATTTTTTCTAAAACAATTTATTGACTTATTGAATTTTCTCACCATAAAAACTAATCCAAAAACTTTTTAAAAAACTAATTTTCTCACCACTGTAAGTAAATCAGTCTTTTTGGCTAAATGTACTTTTCATGTTCAAAATGATATCTCAAACACCTTGAATTAATATATACTAAACTGCAACAAATAATAAAATTTTATCCATTTATTACCAATTACGAATGTTATAACTCCATAAACCTGTAAGAATAATGTCACGGAAATGTACGAAATCAAACAAGAAAATAAAAAGCATTGAGGCATGTGTTTAACACATTGTCCTTAAAACTAATTCGTTCGCTACCGGGTGTTTGTTTCCTAAGATACAACAACTAGAAGTGATTCTTATATGCCACCTAAACCCTCAATAGGATTGGATTTTACTTAGATTCAACAAGAAAAAGAAGATGAAGTGGAGAAGAAGAGAGTTTTGTCACAGTTTTTGGTGTATCTAAAATGGTTGTCAAGAGGTTGTATTTATACTACAACCCATAACCTACAAAAAATGATATTAAAACACAATCCTTAAGCAACACTATAGTTAATATTGTTCTTAATTATGAATTGTAACTGAAAATTAAACATTGATTTTCAATTATACACCATTCAACCCCTCAACTGTGGTGATTAGTTTCAATTCACCATTTATTTTTCCAACAATCCCCGATATGAATTGAAATTGTTCAAACATTGTTAAGCTACTTAGATAAAATCTAATTGTTGAATCATGCATAGGATTATTAGGATATGTAGGTGTTACCCTTTCAACCGTCCGTAAAGAGACATATTTATTTTACTAACTGAGTAGTAGACTCAATGTACTTGAACTGTTCATCTGTGTGATTAAATAATCAATATGTGTCTCACATGATTCTCCCTTACTTAGTTAGGTTCTCATTGATGTGTATGTTATGGTCATAGACACTTTCTTGGTTCTGTAACAACTCTTAGGAATGTTCCCATACAAAAAAATCAATATCACTAAAAGAAAATGAGTATAAAGACTTATTAGATACCATGCATCGCGGTATATAATTCTCTTTGAAGCGACCCCACTTCTCTCTCACATAGGTGATTTTATGATAATGATTAAAATCTAATCCATGATGATTTCCAATTTATCATCCACGACTCTAAGATTAACTTGCATCACTGTTTGTTTTAGGAATGGGTTGGGGATAGCCCCCGACTCAAAAATATTATATGCAAGTAGTTTGTCCCTTTAAACCTAGATCTCAGGATCTCTAGTCAACTAGGTTGAGTTTTCCTTCACAATAACTTATTAATTCATGGGTTTTGGTCTCATTCCTAGTAACGAACTCCCATTTCAAACATTTTGTTAGCGGATGCGCAATATTATTTTGATTTTGTAAGCATTAGTGATAATTCATCTTGAGAGTCATTGTTAAATGGTGTTATGTCTTTGAAAAATATGTCTAGACTCACCATCATGTACACATATAGGAGATATTGACTCATCATGGTACGTCTCCCAAGAACATGCACAGACCTCTAGTTCATTATCCAACTTTAGGTAAACTTGTAAACTTATTCTTCTATATTTTCCAACAAATGTTGGCATTATCAATACGGTTATTACTACACCATAGTTACCACTACCGAATATGCATAATTATGTCAATATAATATGATAAGCATATGTACTACATGTATTTGTGAATTCACTATAACATTAATCAGATGTAATTATGAAGATACCATACATGAGTTTCCTTGAAGATATCATATTTTTCCATGCAATTTCTTGCTTTAATCATCTACATGTAAAATTATTTAGGCATTTATTGGGTCAAAATATGGTTTATACTTTACTTTTCTGGGCAATTGTATTTTACTATAATATTTATGAATTTTTGGTCTAGTTTACGGCTGTAAACACCTTACGGCCGTAAACTCATTTACGGCCCATGTGTGTCCGGCCCATATCCTAGTATAAATAGAGGTGTTAGGGTGAGGAGTAGAGATTGATGAACCCTAAGGAGTTTACGTCCAGAGAGAAAGGAACGTTTGTGTGTTGAATCTTGTGTAAGGAATTTCATTCATATCATTAATACATTCAAGATTCATAATATTCTTCTTCTCCTTCTCTTCTATTTTTATCTAACATCATCCGTTTGATTGAGATTCCGCACCATCAAACGTATCTGACTGATGCACGGGCATATTAGAGACTTACAATTGGTATCAAAGCCAAGTTGTATTAGTCAAAAGGATTTATTGTTTCATCCAAAAATAGAAATATCCTGTGTTTAAGGTCCAAGCTTACGGCCGTAAACACCGAGTTCTTGGGCCGTAAACTCTATTTGGGGCAATATTTGATCTTATTTTCAAAATATTTTTGCGTTTTTGGATAGATCTTGCAAAAATAAGGGGGGTTTGTTCTTCGTGTTTTCCATAAAAAGGGGTTTTTGATTGAGTTTTGGAGCTTCAAAGTCGAAAAATCGCTGTTTTTCACGTAATCTTAAACTGGTTTCGGCCGGAGCTTACTGCCGGAAACAGTTCACGGCCGGCGGCGGATTCGTGTTTGCGGCTAGGGTTTCCTAGCTTGCGGCTCGGAGTTTGCGGCTCAGTTGGAAGTTCTCGGCTCGGAATTCGGCTCAGCGGCTTGAAGAATCGGCTCGGCTTGCCACTAGGCGGCTTGCGGATCGAAGCGGTGGAGCGTGGCTTGAAGAACGACTCGGCTAGGGAAGTCGGCTAAGCAAGCTGCACAGCGCTTCAATAAAAATAAGGGCGCACAATGATTTAAGGGGGTGCCGGGATTCGAACTCGGATCTCCCCCATTGAAGTTCAGCGCTTTAACCATCTCCTCTAGTTGATAACTTGTTACATTCCCTCGAAAATTAAAATATAACCCGTCTTTTTCGCACCAAATTTCGAATTTTGACACTTTTAACCCAAAAATCAATTTCCTTTTATTTTAAAATTCTTTTTTCATCCAAAATTAAAATAATAATAATAATAATAATAATAATAATAATAATAATAATAAATTGTTTTTATTTTTTTCCTTTATTTTTGACTTTTTATTTCAAATTTTGATTTTGACTTTCAGGTTTGACCTTTGATTTTAAACTTTGACTTTTTCGTTTAATTTTTAAATTTTCAAATTTAGCTTTTCGGTTTGACTTTTACGTTTGACTTTTCAAGTTCGACTTTTGAGTTTGATTTTTTAAATTGACTTTTAAGGTTGTTTAAAAAAAAGCATTTTAAATTTGACGTTTGCTTCTAGTTGTTTTTTAATTAATTGATTTTAAGGTCTACGAGAGAGTTGAAAACATGAAAGAGAGTCGTCAGGATATGTTAAGACAAAATTTCAACATTTTTGATTATATCCCTGGAGAAACCCTCGAAGCTCAGTTGCAGCGATTCACTACACTCACTACTGAGATGAATATAGTCGGGATCTTCTTGACTAAGTCCGAGATAAACAAAAAGCTGCTAAATTCACTTCCGAAATCGTGGGATATGAACGTGGCCATCATCAAGAAGACAAAAGATCTCAATCATCTTAGTATTGCTGAAGTGATTGAAGATCTTGACACTTGAAAGAGTTCTGTAAACCTTCCGGTCAATGAAGTGTCATGTTCTCATTCATGTGAAGTTTCATGTTCTCAATCATGTGAAGATACGATTAAATTTCTTCGGGATCAAATTGATTTATTTAAAAGAGAAGTTGAGGACCTGAGATATGAAGGATATCAACTCAGGAAAGGACAGAAATCCCTGAAGGCTGAATTAGAAGCTAAAACCAAGGACTTTAGGAAACTTCAGGAAGACTACAGTAACAAATGTGAAAACTATGATTATGTAGTCAAACAAAATGTTGAGCTAGTGGCTGAAGTTGAATCTTTGAAAGGAAAGTTTGAAACCGCCAAACTTGATGTTAGAAAATATGATTTCTCAAGTGAGGTGGTTGCAAATATGATAGACCAAAGCATGCAGTTTAAAAGGAATCAAAACAAGGGTCTAGGATATGATAGTGTACCTCCTCCTTTCAATCATAACTACACATCCATCCCTATGACAAAGAACGAAATTGACAGGGAGGCACATATTCAATATGGAAAACGAGCTGGATTTGTGTCAGGAGGAGTTATTAATTTTGAAGATACTAATGTTGCTACTTCATGTGCAGCTAAAGTAACAGAAGATGAGAACAAGGAGAACACTACTGAACAAACAAATGTCTCTTTGAGCTCTGAGTCTGTTGCTTCGAACTCAGCTGCTTCTGATAAATCTGTCGTTGAGAAATACAGGCCTCCAATTTCAACGCAACAGAGTGCCTGTCGCAAGTGTGCATGTGGGAGAAACAAGAAACGAGGAAAGGATACGCCACCAGGGGCAGGAAGAGATAACTTCACAATGAAGAAAAAGACTTGCTTTCACTGTGGAACACCTGGACACATTGCCAGAAATTGTCCTAATCACGCATATGTTCCCTACTATGCACAAGGCTGGCAGAACGCGCCAAGAGGGAGATTTTTCAAAAGAAACCCCTCAAAGTCACGTTCAGACCATGATGACTGGAACGCACAAAAGGCCAAGAATCAAACTCCAAAGGCCAAGAATCCGAATGCCAAGGGAAAGAAGGAAACGTTGGCCCAGAAGTCTAGTTCAAGACATGCTCCTGTGAAGCCAAGACCGGTTAGGTCAAAGTCATCTCGGCAGTCGGCTTCAAGTTCCAAATCAAGTACTGAGCCACCCATAGGATCAAAAAAGAAATGGGTTAAACCCAACTACAAATGGGTTCCGAAGGCTCAATCTCCCAAATCAACTAACGACTCTAATGTTTCTACATCTTCTGTTTGTGATAAGCAGGATATGTCAAGGGAGAAAGTATCGTGTGTTGATGACAAAGGTCGACCCAGTTTCAAAATGGACTGGGTTCCAAAGACCAACTGATCCCGCTCTATGTTGGAGCAGCTATGGAGACATATCATTAGACTTCGGTTTGTTGGTAGTGGTTGCTCCTGGCATATGATTGGGGACATCTCTCAACTATACAACATTCAGACCATTATTTGAGAGTATGTGTCATTTGCGGGAAAGGAAGAAAGGAAGGGATCACATGGGGTTTGTGCTTAATGACATGAAGAATTTTCGGATCTGTTTTGAGATTACGCGTGCTATTCTCAGACCTTGTGGATGCAAATTCAATCGGTGACTTACGGTTTGCGTTTTCTTCTCTAATACTCCTAAGTTTTTTCTTAACCTGATTTGCTTTAAAGACAAATTTTTGTTTTAGGATAGTTTAAATTTGCGCATTTACTTTCGTTTCTCTCTTATGCATAAATTTAGGGGGAGAAATAAAAACAAAACAAAAATTAGAAAACTTTAAAAAAAAATCCAAAAACATCAGAAAATCAGAAAATAAAAAAAATATATTGGTTATGAGTCTGTGTTTGAGGGAGATGTTTTGGGAAGTGATATGATAATGTGATAACAGGCAACCTGAGTCTGCGTAACGTACCCGAAGTTGAAGGGTCTATGCTCTGACTTGATGTGTCGGTAGGCACGAAAATTTTTAAAATGGACTTGACTAGGCAGAGTTGAACTTAGGAAATTCATAGACTTGACAAATCTTGACCTAGTTAGATCCGTTCAGCCTGACAATTCAACGCTCGGATAGGTTGAGCAGGGAGATATATATGGGAATCTACTTGTCACATTAATTAAACCCGTACTTGGAACCGTGGCTTAACTTTTCCTCGATGTGCGGATTCTGTCCTTAATTCCGGTTGGATGGGGCGACTGGTAAATTCCGATAAATTAGGTGTGTAGAATATCATTTTCTTTCTTTCCGTCTGTTAGTCATATGTTGTCTCCTTTGCGCGACTTCTAATCCGACCTGGTACACAACATATGCAACTCTATTTCTCTACAAGATATATATATGTGTGTGAAATATATGTGTGAAATACTTCTCATCTGTTAGCCATATGCTGTCTCCTTTGCGCGACTTCTAATCCGACTTGGTACACAACATATGCAACCTTCTTCTTCTCAACCCCTCTGAAGTAGTTAGCAATAGAATTCTGAATCTCTTCTCTCTTTGAATGGTTGTCTGCTCACCCGGTGTAAGGAGTACTCTGGAAGTTCTTGATGGCTGAGGCATATAAGGAAGCGGGAAACACGTTTCAGTACACTTAAAATTGAACTCATACAGATTGTCTGTAGATCTCGCTGCTCAATTTAGGTGGACAACAATATCCCTGGTCATCGTCAGATGAATGGACCTTAAGATATAGTATCTAAGAAATTAGGATCACATATAAATTTTAGGTTTTTAAGTTCACCCTGTCTTGTAACAAATAGTATGTCCTAAATCTGTGACAAATTTTTCATGTTTAAGTGGACCACAATACCGACGATCGACCAGACAAAGATGTGAATATGGAAGGTACCGACAAGTGGATAAAGGTTGTCTAAAAACTTTGATCCCAAATCACTCTTAAAGTTAGATATTTTTTATTTTTGTTAAATTTGTCATAGTTTCTTCTAATTTAAATATTAGGGGAGAATTAAAAATTAAAAATAATGAAAATAAAAAAAATAAAAAAAATAAAAAATTCAAAAATCAAAGAAAAATCAAAAATTAAAAATCCAAAAATAGTGTTATTTCTGTTTTATTTCTTGTTCAGAAAAATCAAAAATCCAAAAATATTTTTATTTCTGTTTTAATTTGTGTGCTAAGTTTTCTTTTAGTTTTGTTTTGTCTTGAAAAGTGATTTCAGGTATAGATAAAACTCATGGAGTTTGTGTTGAAGATTTCTGAGCCAAAGGCTTCATCCGTGAGCATCGAAGAATTCACATTCGAAGGAGCAAGAAATGAAGATTATTCTTTCAACATTCAATCCTTCAACTCCAGAAGCAAGGTGAAGCTGTAATTGAAGATTATGTGACGGATTGCATTGAAGCCTCCTCAATCAGTCTGCTGCTATCTTTGTACCTGCTGAAGTGATCTAGAAGTTTAGTTCTCTCTGATGTTCTCTCTGAGGATTCTCAAGCTGAAAGCGTTATCTTTCAAGAATTAGTACATGAAGCCTCCTCACCCAATGTGCGTTCAATTCCAAATCTTGAAGATTTGCCCAAGTGCCCAAGATGAAGTTAAAAGCTGAAGCCAAAGCTTCCATTGAAGATTACAAGAAGATCCAGCTACTTTTTAGGGGGAGCTTGTTGGGTCATTAAGAAAAGAAAGATATAAACCAAGGGGGAGATTGTTGGGTCAAAATATGGTTTATACTTTACTTTTATGGGCAATTGTATTTTACTATAATATTTATAAATTTTTGGTCTAGTTTACGGCCGTAAACTCATTTACGGCCCATGTGTATCCGGCCCATATCCTAGTATAAATAGAGGTGTTAGGGTGAGGAGTAGAGATTGATGAACCCTAAGGAGTTTACGGCCAGAGAGAAAGGAACGTTTGTGTGTTGAATCTTGTGTAAGGAATTTCATTCATATTATTAATACATTCAAGATTCATAATATTCTTCTTCTCCTTCTCTTCTGTTTTTATCTAACATCATCTGTTTGATTGGGATTCCGCACCATCAAACGGATCTGACTGATACACAGGCAGATTAGGGACTTACAGCATCATATCTCAAGGATCCTACTATGTCATAAAATAGAATAGAACTTTAAAGTTCCATCTATATGGATCTATTTTATCGCATCCGTTGATGTTGAATGACATATTCAGATTTTTGATATTCATTGTTCCAAAGATTGCTTTGATCATATAATCACTTTACTACTTACACATTTTGTTTCTTTCCCTTGGGTAAGATAACTGCTTGACAGTTCCATGTAGATTTATACTTCTAAATCTTTTTTTTTTTTGAAATTTTAGTTTCATATCAGAATGATATACTTCCAAATTTTGAGAAGTTACAACCATACAATACACACATAAAACAATAGAGTTTGGACTTTCCAAAATCCCTCAAAGATTCATAGATACACAAATTAGACAGCCATTACTTCTTACACAACCAAAGCTACATACAAAGTAAACAAATTTTTTTAGACAAATCCACACAATGGAAACATGTTTCCTTTCTCATTTTAAGTTGTCAATTAAAACACCAAGTCACCATCATCACGTCTTCTCTCTTCTTCTTCCTTGTTCCTGCCAAGAACCATTCCTATTTTCTTCTTTTCTCCTTCTCTTATTATCAAGATTTAACAACAAAAAATGAAAAACCCATCCCTTCTCTACTTTATTTCCTGCTATGACAACTGTCAATATTGGGTCGACCAAAGTCAACAAAGTCAACAAGTCAACACGAATAGTATTAAGATTCTTGGAGAAACGTTATGGTTCCAAATGTACAAACTCATAATTTTAATACAAAGCATCTCTTTGAATTGCCAATTATAAAATTTTAAACCCTAATTAGGGCTAGTAACGTAACAACTCAAAAGTATTGCTATATATTATTTGGAAATAAATAATATTGGTAACATAAATGTAGTGGAATTCATAAACCTAGCACTATGTGGCAAATTCATTGCAAAGGCTACAAACACTACTTTTTGGTGAATTCTTCACCAAATACAACAAATTCTATACCCGTCTAAACACCAAAGTTTAATGAAACGAACTTGAAAATGTGACCAAACTATTCATATAACGTAATATTAATTGATAACAATATATGTTATATTAATTTGAATTTTTCTAATTCAAATTAAATATTTATACATACTTTATACCCTCCTTTCTAATAAAAACCCAATAATTTTTTTTTTTTATAAAAACCCAACTTTTTATAAAATGGCTAGTTTTTATAAAAGAGAAGCTAGGTTTGACTTTTGAGGATTATAAAACCCAAATATGACACTTTGGTTCCCTTTTCCCTAACAAGTCTAATATTCCACTCTTCTCCATGCAAACCCACCCCACCCCTACCAACCTACCCACCCCCACCCTCTTTCTTTCTCTCATTTTGGGTTCGGCCGAGAGCTTCCCTCTCCCCACCATTTTCATCTCATTTCATTATTCTTCTCCAAGACAAGCACAAATCTTCAAACCCTAATTCCTTCTAAGTGTTCTTGAAGTTTTGGTAAGTCCTTTCTTCATCTACTAGTGATTCTACACACTTCTATACAAGTTTCAATCCATTTACACACATATCATATGTTACTATTCAGAGAATTTTCAAATCTTCAAAGTGTTCTTGAAGGTGTTCTTGACTTGAACCTTACCATCACTAACCTTTCTTTCATCAAGAAAAAACATCCAAAGGTGAGTTCATACCCCTACATTTTCAAGTTTTCTAAGTTTTTTTTTTTTTTTTTTTTTTTTTTTTTTTTTTGGGGGGGGGGGGGGGGGGGGGGGGGGAATACAAGTAAAATACTAGTAAACAAGTATAATATACAAATTTGTTAGAAATCTTGGTCCATGGAATCCCAAGAAGGTAAGAACTCTTGCTTATATGCTGTGTAAAAGAACTAAATACATGAAATAATGTTATTATTGAAGCTTTATGAACTTTTATATGCAAACATTTGTTTAGAATACAAATCTATGAAGAACAAGCATAAACATGCTAGATATTCTCATGAAAAAGTCATAAACTTAAAACCATAAAAACTAGGGTTTTTTATGAACATAATATGGATAATCTAGCAAAAATGGTCATAACCAAGTTATTACACCATTTTTGTGAGATCTAAACTAAAATATGCTATTTTGGATATATGTCTTGAAACTAGTCAAAAATACCAAGGTTTTAGTTTTACAAAAAAAGAACTCCCAAAATCTATCATTTTATGTAAAAATGGGTTTACTAGCAAAAATGGTGATAAGTAGGTTATGGCACCATTTTTGTGGATTTTGACCAAAAATATGTTGTTTAAAACACATAAAGTTAAATTTACCTAAAAATCACAAACCTGTAGAAATAAGTTTTACGTAACTATATTTTCACTGTTTGCCGTTTGTGATGTTAAAAGTAAAAAACTAGAAAATTGACATTTTCTTACTAAAAACCAACTTACTTGTGCTAGATGTAAAGTACTTGTTATTCATGGATATCTAAGTATACTAATCCCTATATATGTACATGTATGTATATATGAATACAAAAACCAATTTCTATAAGAATCTATATAAGTATAGTTTATGTGTCCTTAACACTTTTGTAACATGTTGAGCAAAGTGTATAGTTATATAAAATACATATATAATATTTTCATACTACTTTTTTATCATGGAAAAGTGATAATTACCCATGCAAAGGTTTTCATATAAAACAAACGTAAACTCGTTGAATCAATTTTTGTGAGACAAAGTCTTCACCGTACCTACCAAAGTACCTGCAAAAGTCTTGTATTATAACCAGAGTGTATCGTAAAAGGGTGTGATACTTGTGTATAGATATATACAGGACTGACAATCCCGCACCCTGGTTGTTAGCTACAGTTAGACCACAAGTCTCGGGTGAAAAATGTCATAACATTTCAATGCCTGAAGGACGTCGCGACAGGCCATCTATGTCTTAGCATTGTTATAATAACTCACATGGGGAAACAACAATACATTTTTACGGGGAAACATTCATTCAAACGGTTTTATATAAATTAAAACTACATATTACTATTTTAAGTATGAAAAATAATCGAACATTTCAGTCTTAGGGTTCTAAGACTGAACTCATTTTTTAGGAAAATATTGGATTTTCTGGAACAAACACTATCATTTTGTAAAGAAAGTCGTTCACCTCTTCATACAAATTCTTATGAACTCACAAACTTAATTGTTGACACCTTTTCAAACTACTTGTATTCTCAAGAAACCACTAAAACAGGTAACAACAAGCTTTTGAGGATCGGACGCTACAACATACGTCATACTAATCTTTTTATCATCATAATGTAATTGATTTTGAAACATGTAACTCTCGCAACAATGTAACTTCTTCAATTATATTTATGATGGTTGTGTTGCTTGGATCACTATTATGCATTATGTTATGATACAATATATGAAAGTCATCCACCCTCGCCGGACGTTTCCGCCATCCTGGTCTGAGGGTGTGACACCTGTTAATAAGCATCCACAATTCTCTCTTAACACATCCATAAATACTACATATACATGATACTTATACATGTATTATCATATACTCACATAATCACCCATTCAATCTCATGTGTACAAAGAAATCACAGAAAAATTTACCTCAAATTTAAGCCAATGAGTTCAATCACAATAGCCCCATTTTCGTGTTTCCTTTCATGACAAACAAAGCAACCAAACACCTCCAAATCCTTGTTTTCTTCCTCCTTCGATTAGCCAAGCACTAGTGGTGCTCTTCCCTTTTCACCCGCTAAACAACCACCACCCGATCCCCTAATGTCCCTACTTTCATCGCTGCTTACTTTGCCCCAACAAAGACTTCTTTTCAGTTTTGTCTTCGTTTCCCCTTCGCGACCAACCTCCCCTTCACACCATTCTCTCCTTTTTTGTCGAGCTCCACTGTGGAAAACCCTACCCACCATAGCAATGGTCGTTGATAGCCTTTTCCCTTCGCACCTCGATGTTGGAACCGAAGCAAGCAACCAAGAAGTTGCTTGAGCAGCTCCTCGTTGCACCCACCGAGACTGCACCAGCTTCACTGCTTTTCCCCTTAGGCCTTGTTCAACCCCGGAGATGGCGATCCTCCTCACGACGAATCGATCATCACCACCGGTCACTGCCTTCATGCTACTTTTCCCTCTCTTCATTCGACTACTTTCGTTCATTCCTTCTTTACCCGATCAAACTAGGAGATGGGGGCATAAAAGCCCTAATTTTTGTTAAGTTTGATAAATGAACAAAATGTACCCATATTGACAAAGAATTAACAAAACAGTCCCAAACCCCCATGACCCATTTATCAAAAAAAAGCCCCTCCTTGGTTATTTATAGCAAAATAGATCCCATTATTCAAACTTTGATTTAAATTAGTCATTTCAGCGACTCTCATTGAGATTTCTTAACAAAATCAGTCCAGTTTTCAAAGATTAATTCCATTTGAACTATTTTAGTCCCTCTATTGACCTATTTTAACAAAAGTTGTCATATTTTGGTTAATTAAATTACCCAACAATCCCCAATAGTTTAGACTCGTTACGAAACGGTCCCGAAATATTTCAAAGTTCAAGAAATATGATTTTGCAGTTTCTCACTTCAAGCTTCCCAAAAATAAACAAACTCCGAACAACTTGTACTCACGCTTTAAGGGTGAGTGCTTACATCACTTTTTAATATGTCTAATTATTTCGGAGGGGAATACATGTACGTATATACTTTATTTATACAAACAACTTATCCTTTTATGCGTAAAATACAATAAGCATAGTTTATAAAACAATTATTTAACAAGGTAAAATATCATTATAAATAAAACACTATAAACTTTTCGTAAACGTATTATGGTTATTTTATCGTGAAATGTTACATAATACCAAAATATATGATTTTTATGTGACATTGTATATTATAACAAACATGTTATAAAACTTTGTAGTATTTAAAGGATTCAAGCTATTACTATTCATGTATATTTATATGTTTAAATATATAAAGTTTATACATGTACATAAGTTCATTACGTTGAAACATACATCTTTATAAAAGCGAATACATTACACTTTTACGTACATACCAAGCAAACTTGGCTTTTATAATCTTTATACAATGAAATTCATTATGCCAAGTGAGTTAATCACAATTAACTTAGGGCTCAAAGCTATTCACATAATTTGGTTAAGGGCATTTTAGTGAGACTATATTCATTAGTTGAGTCTAAACACTTAGCATACCTACACTACTATAACAGTTAATCTTTAGAGCGAGATACATATGTATAGATCTATATGAGATTCACATCCCCACATGTGGTTGCTAGCTACAACCTCGACCGATCAATCGAAGTGGGTGATAAGTGTCTATAATTGTTACTAAAACATCTAATGAAGTGTTGTAGGGGGTACATTCAGTCACATAGCTCGGTTATAGGACTCACTATAAACATTAACTAGAATATATATATATATATATATATATATATATATATATATATATATATATATATATATATATCACTATAAACCATTAGCTTGGTTGCTTTCAAAACTATTTTAAGTACAAATTTACTTATATAAAGATACATTTTGGCTTTCAAAGATTCTTTACAAATATGGTTTTAAGTATGCATTTACTTATACAAAGATACATTTTGGATTTCAAAGACTGTTTGCAAACACAATTTTAACAATTGTTATACATATAAAGATAATACCATTTAGACTTATTAAAAGTATTCCCATTGTTAGCAGAAAACTTGTAACTCTCACCATCCTTGTGTTGACCCTCAAAACCACATGTATTTTTAGGAAATAACTAAACATACATTCAAGATGGATTGGTTTACAGGTGACCTAGTTTACTTGCTGATATATTATATGTCTATCTGTTAAGGCAATTCATGTATTATTATTATTTGTAAAAACCTTGTATTCAAATATCAAGATGGAACATGAATGTTATATTGTTTGTTGTGTAGTTTTTCTATATATTCACTTTACATATGATCCATGAACTTAGTCGCACAGCCCGACGTGTTTTGCCGCCTCGGTCACGGGTGTGACAGATTGGTATCAGAGCTAAATTGGCTATTAAGAACTCGTATCCTCGAAAGAGGAATACAACTGTAGATACTAGATTCTAATAAAAGTATTTTTATTATTATTATTAATTAGACTACTTCTTGGCTGCTTACGGTACGGGGAATCTGGTTTGAAGGGCCGCATAGGGTTGTTGGATTTCAAAACGGCTTAATTGCTAAAATGGTCCTGCCCTCCGGTGTTTCCTGTTTGGCCCTCATTTGTAGCTAGTAGTCTTGGAGTACAAAAAAAATTAATAATACTGCAAACCCCACCAATAATAATATATAAGAGTTATATATACCATCACCCGCTATGAGAACACTTAATAAAATGCTAACATACCTCCAACTAAAACTATCAACTCAACCCTTTAGGTCAAACACCTGAACTAAGGCTAGTATCGTACATAAGCCATACTATAAATAAACCTAGAACATACACTTATGTTGTTTATGGTCGGGCCAGTGCACTACCAACCTTGAGCAAGGAGTTTGACACACTACAACGGTTGAAAGTTTTCGAGAACAAGAATTTACTCCACTATACCAAGTGTAATGAACTTATGTACATGTATAAACTTTATATATTTAAACATATAAATATACATGAATAGTAATAGCTTGAATCCTTTAAATACTACAAAGTTTTATAACGTGTTTGTTATAATATACAATGTCACATAAAAATCATATATTTTGGTATTATGTAACATTTCGCGATAAAATAACCATAATACATATACAAAAAGTTTATAGTGTTTTATTTATAATGATATTTTACCTTGTTAAATAATTGTTTTATAAACTATGCTTATTGTATTTTAAATAATTGTTTTACAAACCATAGTTCCCAATTGATCATTTAGTAGTCTCCAAACGTCTCTCTCTATCATTTGAAATCAATAGGATTTCAATTCACTATCTATGATTTGGAAATCTATAGCATTTCAATTCACTGTCTATGATTTAGAGGTGACTGCTTACACCTCTCGATTTAATGACCTCGCAAACCTTTACCCGGGAATGGTGAAACCGGAATACAAAGAGACCGAAAGGTACATATGGGGATTAACCTCACCAGTGCAACGTCTGGTTACTGCATCCAGACCCACTACCTTTGATAGTGCTAACCAATTGGTTTATCAATTGACTGAGAAGTGTATCCACCAGGGTACCACGACCCCACAAACATAAAAGAACCATACCAAAAGTACAAAAAATGAAGTTCCATGGAAAGTCAAAAGGGAACTTCAAGCACCGCAAACCCAATCCAGAACATGTGGTTGATTATGATGCAATCACAAACACTCTCGCCTTATCAAAGCCATACTCTAGGAATTTACTCCACTATACCAAGTGTAATTTCCACCAAGTCAAAAACTAGTCTGGTCTGTAGCATCTATAAGTTAAGAGGTCACACCTCTAAGTACTGCACAAAAATACCCCAAACTATAAAACCTCAACCACTTCTTCAGGAGGAAGCCAAAGTTGCTTCGAATGCAAGCAACCAAAGCATTTCAAGAAGGACTGCCTGAAACTGAAGAATCATGGTGACAAAGGAAGAGCATTCGTGATAGCTGCTGGAGATGCTCATCAGGAACCAACTATGGTTACTAGTACGTTTTCCTATCAAAAATATTTATGCATCAAATATTATTTGATACTAGTACCGATATAAGGTTTATTTACCATAAGTTTAGAAGCATGATTAACCATAAATCATGGAAACTTAATGAAGCTTACACGGTGAAAGTAGTAAATAGCCAGTTAGAAATCACCTTAGAAATACTCATTAATTGCCTTCTCACCCTGAATAACCACTTCCTTCACATCAATGTAATACCTATGACCATTAGAAGTTTCTATGTGATCATTGGAATGGATTGGTTATCACGTCATCAAGTGGAAATATTATGTTACGAAAAATTCGTTCGACTACCTTTACCCAACAACAAAGCTCTCGTGATTTAAAAAGATAAATCGGGAAAGAATATAAGAATCGTCTCTTGTATGAAGGCTAGAAGAGATGCTTTGCTTTCTTGGCCCACATGGCAGATATGCAAGACACGGGTAAGGAAATCAAAGACATTCTACAAGTGTGTGACTAACTGACGTATTTCCAAAGGATATGCCTGGAATACCTCCAGTCAAACAAGTTGAATTCTGAATCGACCTAATCCATGACGCAACACCAGTGGCAAGATCTCCTTATCATCTGGCTCCATCGAAAATGAAAGAACTATCCAATCAAATCCAAGAACTTCTTGACAAAGGCTTTATCCGGCCAAGCTTCTCTTAATGGGGAGCTCCGATATTATATGTCAAAAAGAAGGATGGATCGTTCAGGATGTGCATCGACTATCGATAGTTAAAAAAACTCACCATCAAGAACTGATATCCACTCTCGAGGATCGATGACTTGTTCGAACAACTGCAAGGATCCCGTTACTACCCAAAGACTGATCTAAGATCTGACTATAATCAACTCAGAGTTCAAGAAACAGTCATTCCAAAGACGACATTCAAGAATCAGTATAGTCACTACTAGTTTTTGGTTATGCCATTCGTACCGACCAATGACGCCAACCGAAGTACGCCAATTCCTAGGACTTGCAGACTATTATCAGAGATTCGTCGAGAATTTTCTCAAAATAGTGGAGCCTCGCACCCTCTAACCCAGAAGGACAAGAAATTCGATTGGCGAGATATACAAGATTTTGCCTTCCATAAATTGAAACAATTGTTGTGCAATGCGCCAATTTTGTCTCTTCCAGAGGGAATAGAAGACTTCATAGTATTTTGCGATGCCTCACAAAAAAGGTCAGGGCGCGTACTGATGAAAAAAAATAAAGTTACTACATACATATCTAGACAACTTAATCCAACAATACCAAATACTACCCATGACTTAGAGCTAGGAGCTTTAGTGTTTTCCTTAAAATATTTGGAGACACTAACTCAACGGAACGAAGTGTGTCATGTTCACCGACCATAAAATCCATCAACACTGCTAAATGATTACGAATGTGAAATTTGTTATCATCTGGTAAAGCAAATGTTGTAGCAGATGCTTTAAGCAGGAAAGAGCAAGCAAATCCATTTTGTGAAAAAAACTTAACCCTACCCACCCACTCGAACCTTACCACCCAAATTAGTGATGCTCATCTAGAAGCACTCAAACCCGAGAATATCGTAGAAGAAAACCTTTAAGGTATGGACGAACGATTCGACCTTAAGGAAGACAGAACATGATATTTCATGTATTGAATTTGGACCCCAAAGTTTGGTGAAGGCAGGAGTCCAGTCTTATATGAAGCTCATAATTTGAGATGTTAATAAATATAGGATCGGATAAGACGTATTTCAATCTTACAAAGCTTTATTGGTGGCCCAACATGAAGGCAGAAATTGCCATCCATGTTAGTTAGTGATTGACTTGCTCCAACGTCAAAGTAGAGTACTAGAAGCCATCTAGTCTACTACAACAATCATCAATCCTGGAATAGAAATAGGAATAAATAACCATGGACTTCATAGAGAAATTTCCAGGAACGTCAAGTGGTTAAGAGACCCATTGGTTAGTGGTTGACCGTTGACTAGGTCCGGCCGATTCCTAGCCATCAAAGAAACTAACAAGATGGAGAAACTCACCAGGACCTATCTACCGAAAAGAATCAGAATGCATAGTGTGCCAATATCTATTATCCTCGACTGAGATAGCATATTCACTTCTATATTTTTGCAATCATTGCAAAGGACCCTAGCAACCAAACTCGACATGAGTATTGCATATCATCCATAGATGGATGACCAGAGCAAAATAAGGATACAAACTTTGGAAGACATGACTCGTGCTTGGGTAATAGAATTTAGTAATTCGTGGGATAAAGGTTGCTCCATTCGAGGCCTTGTAAGGACGCATATGTCCTTCCCTGATATGCTTGGCAGAAGTTGGAGGTACTTAATTAGCTATAAGGCATGCCGAAGATACTTTACACATTGTTCCTGAGATCATTCATGAAAAAACGAAGAAGATCGTTCATATAAAGGCATGATTAAATGTTGCACGTAGTCGTCAGAAAAGCTATGCTAACATGAGACGTGGTAAGCGACCGTGTCCTACTAAAGGTCATAGTATGGAAAGGTGTCATCAGATTTGGAAAACAAGGTAAACTAAACCCCTGTTACATTGGACCTATTGAAATTGTTGCAAGGGTTGGTCTGATGGCTTAAAAACTCAAGTTACCTCAAGAACTCAACAAAGTTCACAATACCTTCTATGTTTGTAATCTTAAAAAAAACTGTCTCTCTAATAAGAACCTTGTCATTCCTCTCAATAAGATCTAGGTCAACACTAAACTTCACTTCGTGAAGGAACCAATGGAGATAATGGATCGAGATATCAAAAGCCTCAAACAAAGTCGTATTCCTTTAGTAAACACCTGATGGAACTGTCGTAGAGGACCGAAGCTTACTTGGGAACGTGTGGATCAAATGAAACAAAAATATCCGCAAATTTCAGCAGTGCTCCCTCCTCTAGTGGAAGAAATAACGAGGGGGGGGGGGGGGGGACAAAACAATCTAGAACTAAATAATTTCGGGATGAAATTCCCTTAACGGGGAGGTAACGTGACATCCCAAAATTTAGGTCAAAGACTGTGAACGGTCAAGCTTAAAGTAAATCTCTTGGTAATTTGACTCATTGAGTTTTAGTGCATCTTATGTGAAATAAATGAGTTCATTTCAACTATTATAAGATAACAAATGATATCTTACTTTCAAATGTGTAAACTAGCAAACGAATCAAACAGCTCAAACTGTAACCTTAGTTAACACGTTAGAAAAACTAACATTTCATATTAAGCAGCTGTGAGCAAAACAAACAATCTACTCTCGTAGTACATATTTCCCTGTTTTCGAAAATATAAAGAACATAAAAAAGGGAGTTCGTATGAAAAAGATATGACGCGTTTCAAGAATCCAATCTAGTATAATACTGATTTTCTTAAAAATGGCTAAAACCGTTTCTACTGGTTGAGGACCTTGCACAACTCAAATTGAAATTACGAAAGCATTTTTGGACATAGGCTATAGTCTAATATTTAATTTTATAATCGAAATATTTTTATCAAAAATTTTTGCAAAAGTTGAATAATCTGATATTTTCTGCTTAATTAAACGCGGAACCTTAGACTGTTGATTTCAATATGATTTCAATTATTGGCAATATATTCTGGAAATAATATTATTATCCTCCAATTACATATGAGAATTTATATGTATGTCATAGATGATTTACTACGCTTAATAATAACACAAATATGGTAAAAACTTTAGGTTATTATTTATATAGAACTCAAATCCTACTCTCATGAGTCCATTTAACCCATAAATGATACACATATACAACCTATAAAGTGAATACATGTACATTATATGTATATGAAATTGTTATCAAAATACCTAAAAACATACACATGTGTAAATACATTCACCATAGAACCAGCAAGGTATGAAAATATACACACAAACAACCCACACCATACACACATAAAACAATAGAGTTTTTACTCTTCAAAATCCCTCAAAGATTCATAGGTACACATATTTGACAACCATTACTTCTTACACAACCAAAGCTACATACAAACTTAAAATTCTTTTTATACAACTCCACACACACGAAACGTAAGCTGTTAATTGAAACACCAAGTCACCAAAATCACGTCTTCTATTTTCTTCTTCCTTGTTCCTGCCAAGAACCACTCATGTTTTCTTCTTTTCTACTGCTCTTGCTGTCATGATTCAACAACAAAAAATGAAAAGCACATCCCTTCTTTTTTTATTTCCTGTCAATAAACATCCACAATTCACTCTTAACACATCCATAAATACTACATATACAAGATATCCATACAAGTATTATCATGTACTCACATAATCGCCCATTCAATCTCATGTGTACAAAGAAATCACAGAAAAATTTACCTCAAATTCAAGTCAATGAGTTAATCACAACAGCCTTATTTTCATGTTTCCTTTCCTGGCAAACAAAGCAACCAAACACCCTGAAATCACTGCTTTCTGCCTCATTCGATCAGCTAAGCATTAGTGGTGCACATCCCTTTTCACTCACTGAACAACCACCACCAAGCCCCTTAAGGGCGTGTTTGGCTTAGCTTTTAAAAGCTCAAAAGAAATTTTCCAAAAAGTTACAAAAAGTCAGGATTTCCTGACTTTTCCAAAAAGTTGCTTTTTCTTGTATTAAAACTCCAAAAGTTATTAGTTTGCCAAACATCTTTTTGTTTTTTTTTTCTTTTAAAAAAGGACTTTTGGCTGTGAAAAGCTAAGCCAAACACCCCCTAAATCCCTAATGTCCCTGCTTTCCTCGCTGCTTACCTTGCCTCACCAAAGACTTCTTTTTAGGTTCTGCATTCGTTTCCCCTTCGCGACCGACCAAAGACCGGAGAACCTTCCCCCTCGGACCATTTTCTCCTTTTCCGTCGAGCTCCATTGCCGAAAACGCTCCCCACCATAGCAGCGGTCGCTGATAGCCTTTTTCCCTTCGCACCTCGCTGCTGGAACCGAAGCAAGTAGCCGAGAAGTTGCTTGAGCAGCTCCTCGCTGCACCCACCGAGACCACAACAGCTTCGCTGCTTCACCCCTTCGGCCTCGTCGAACCCCGGAGACGACGATCCTCCTCACGATGGATCGATCACCACCACTAGTTGCTTCCTTCATGCCTCTTTTCCCTCTCTTCGTTCGTCCGCTTTCGTTTATTCCTTCATTACCTGATCAAACAAGGAAATAGGGGCATAAAAACCCCTAATTTTTATTAAGTTTGATAAATGAACAAAATAAACCCTTATTTGACAAAGCATTAAGAAATCAATCGCAAACCCTAAAATATTGGACCCATTTATTAAAAAAAAGCCCTTCCTTGGTTATTTTAAGCAACACAGATCCCAATATTCAAACTTTGATTTAAAATAACCATTTCAACACCTCCCATGGAGATTCTTAACAAAATCAGTCCAATTTCCAAACATTAATTCCATTTGAACCATTTTAGCCCCTCCCTTTAGTTATTTTAACAAAAGTAGTCCTATTTTTGGTTAATTAAATTACCCAACAGCCCCCAATAATTCAAATTCGCTACGAAACGGTCCCGAAAATATTTCAAAGTTCAAGAAACGTGATTTTGCAATTTCTCAAGTCAAGCCTCCAAAAAATAAATGAACTCTAAACAACTCGAACTCACACTTCAAAGGAGAGTGCTTACAACCCCTTTTTAATATTTCTAATTATTTCACCGAGGGGGGGGGGGGGATATATATGCCTATATACTTCGTTTATACAAACAACTTATCCTTTTATGCAAAAATACAATAATCATAGTTTATTAAAAAGTTATTTAACAAGGTAACATGTCATTACAAATAAACTAGTATAAACTTTTTGTATACGTATTATGGTTATTTTATTGTGAAATAACTAGTCCAAACAACAAATGCTACATATTACCAAAATGTATGATTTTTATGTGACATTGTATATTATAACAAGCTTGTTATAAAATATTGTAGTATTTCAAGGATTCAAGCTATTATTATTCACACACACACACACACATATATATATATATATATATATATATAATATATATATATATATATATATATATATATATATATATAAATATATATATATATATATATATATATATATATATATATACACATAAAGTTTATACATGTGTATATGTTTAGTACATTGAAACATACATCTTTATTATAGCAAGTACATTACACTTTTACATACATACCAATCAAACTTGACTTTTATAAACTTTATACAATGAAATTCATTATGCCTAGTGACATAATCACAATTAAGTTCAGTCCCAAATCTATTCACATACTTTGGTTAAGGACTTTTTGGTGAGACTATATTCATTAGTTGGGTTTAAACACTTAGCATACCCACATTACTAGAATCGTTAATCTTCGAAGCGAGATACGTATGTATAGATCTATAGGGGTTTCACATCCTCACCTGCGGTTTCTAATTACAACCTCGACCGATCAATCGCAGCGGGTGATGAGTGTCTATAATTGTTACTTCAATGTCCAATGAAGTGTTGTACAGATTCGATTATAGGTGACGTAGTTTACTTGGTGTTGTATTATATGCCTATCTGTTAAGGCAATTCATGTATTATTTTTATTTATAAAAACCTTGTATTCAAATATCAATATGGAACACGAATGCTATATTTTTTATTGTTGTACATGTGCAATATATTAAGTTTAACTGTGATCCATGAACTTAGTCGCACAGCCCGACGTGTTCCGCCGCATTGGTTGGAGGTGTGACTTAGTAATTTACATTATTCCTCTTCTAATAAAAGACTATATTGCGACGTGTTGATTTTTCTACACCTTTATATGTCACATGTCTTTCTTCTATGAAGCCACTATTCTCTTTTCCCGCTCAAAATTTTTAGCATGCTTTATTTCCTCTAAACTGTAGCCTCCTTTATTTCCCCTAATTTTCCTTGTCATTCAATTTCCTTTCATTACGAATGCACCGTATAAAATCAGTAAGAAATCATCATGAACAAATTAGCAATTAATTCGGAAGAAATCAGGAAGCATATCATCTCCACAATTGAATCCGTTTGACTAGGGTTTTATTCGACTTCGTATCTTGTCATAATTAATCATCGCTGCTGCTCTTCGTTTCTTTCCCACTAAACTCCTCTGATTCCTTCATCTTCAAGAAGTTTTCGATGCATATGGGTGAAAATACGAAGATTAGACTATATGAGATCACATTATTCTGGGTTGGTTCGGTTTCAAAGGAGATTTTAGATGGTAAAACAGCTCTAATACAAATACTTCATTGTAATTTCAATTTCATAACTAATTCTATTGAACCCATGTCACAAATTTTGTAATTTAAACCGTGTAATCAGTTTATTGATCTCTTTTATTCGGTTTTGGTAATTTAAACTTTCTTTGGTTTGATGATTGTAATCCTTTAGAAATTTGTTGATTTGTGTTTATTTATATTTTATACTTAATGGAGGGCCTTCATCGTTAATCTTTGTTTCATGGTGGAGAGATAGGTTAATTATTTAATCCTTTATATGAAACAAAATCCTTTTATCTTTTGGTATGCTAGGCTTTTTGAACCACTCGCTCTCAAACACTTTGATTTATGTATGAAATGAAGCTGCTAAAACCTTTTCACCTTTTTAGAATGGTTCAGTGAAGACTGGTGTAAGCAAGTTGTTCGTAATCCTATGGATTGATTTCTTTACTGTGTTTATTAAGAGACTAATAAAACAATAGACTTCTTTAATATTTTTTATTGTAGTCTATCAAACCTTTACATGAACTGAATTTAACTGGGGGTGAAGGTTTACACTTTGTAAACAAGTTTCTAATCGTTCTCAAATGGATAGATTTTTGGAATAATCTCTTACTTTTTGTTTGTTTCTCACTAATAGCTTTTCTATTGTGGTCTCCACGATTTGATAATATTTTATTATTGTCCAGGGAATAAGCTTAGATTGAGGTCATATAAAGATTAGATACTCTTCAAAAGTTCAATGAAAGAAGTTTAACAAGCTATGAAATTTTCTTACTAAAATCAAATTGCAAGGAATTATACTTCAAAGATACATAGCTTTGATGGTTATGTTTGATTTATTATTTTATCTCATTCAAAGTGTATTCTTGATCGTAGCAATGATATCTTTTATAAGGTGGGTTGTTTGTTAGAATTTAGAGTTTGGATGTAGCATTGAAACTAGCGAATTTGATATGTCTCATGAATTTTCCACTTCTCAGGTTCAAAACTTTAACTTCAATTCATCATTTCAATTTCAATCTTTTGTTTTCGTTTTATTTGTAAACGACATGGTTTTCTTGCCGATATGTCAACTTATGCAAAGGGATGACAGTTTGGGCAAAAATATTACAATGAATATGAGTTGGGGTTTGATACGACCCAAAATATCCAACACGCATTAGTGGGAAATGTAGGCGTGGTTGTTGCTTGGTGTCACTCGCTTCCACCGGAGGTGATGGCATTGATAAGAACTCTGTTTTACATAAAGGCAACCACTTTACATTACCCTACAGCCCTAAAATCATGGAAACTGAAAAAAAAAACTTCAATTATCTATAAATTTTGCTAATATCTTTAATTTGTCAGGTTTATATCATTACAACACGTTTTCATAAACATTTTTCTGGTTCTACAAACATCCCTTCGAAATTTGGTCTCGTTTTTTAATTTTCCTATCGATTTTGGGGGCAGTGTTGTCAAAGTTAATAGTCTAACTGTCAAAATTTTATAATGGCCACAAGGACAATTTGTTATTTGCCCTAATATGTGTTATTTTTTTTTTTGTAAAGTAACCTCTAGAAATTTTAAATTAGTCCAGGTTTATGCTCAAATGATTATTTATGGTTTCATGTTCTATCATTCTTATGAATTGTTGTTATGTTAGGGGGATAATTGGCTGCATGTGTGATAGAGATGGGTTGATATGATTGTAAAGTGGTAATGATATTCTACAATATAAGGACTTAATATTATCATTGCTCTTATTCTGGTTTTCTAATATCAAGTTACAGTGGTTATGGTGCATCTATTCAAGTTTTACTAATCTTTGTCTTATTTTTTTTTTCAAATAACCTTGACGCATTTTACCAATTTCATTTAAATTTATGTTATTTATACGTTGGTGAGTTAGTGTCCTGATACCTAATGTTAAGGTTGCACTAGCACCGGTGGTAGTAACAATTAATTTTTTTTTTTTTGATATCCAAACAATTCCAAAAGTGTTTATCTATTGGATTTAGTATTCTCATATAGTCAATTTTACATGGTACTGTTTTGATTTATATATAAAACATATCGTATCAGTAAGTTTTACAAGATATATAAAATATGATCATATGCATTCATTATAAATGTATATATTAAAGGAGAATGCTATTTTCCACTGTGTATTATACTCTTTGTAATATTACATGCTTAATCGTCTTCCAAAAACTACAACCCTAATGTTTCTTATATTATGTTACTTTATAATGTCATATAACAATGTTTCTAACAAAAACTACAACAGTAATGTTTCTTATATTATGTTACTTTATAAGGTCATATAATAGTGTCCATTACTCATTGTTTTGTCCCTTACTATTGTCTTTGATTTTTTGTCTATTAAATTATATACTTATTTCATTCTACAACATTATCACTTTATCATTAATCTAACACAAAAAATTATTGCACATATCTTCAAAACCATTTTACTTATTAATTTGAATTAACAATTATAAAGTTATAGACAAAACATTTAAATTTGTAAAAAAAGTTGTTTAAAATTATAATTAATGATTACACTTTTTAAGTTTTAATATTTTTTTTTTTATTTTTCTCAACCGTATAGTATACGGGTTATAACCTAGTTAGAGATATATCCACTAGTTCTCATGTGTGATTTGGCAAGATAAAATCTATTTCACTTTTAATTGCCTTTTTTCATTGAGGTCTTTTAGAGGAAGTGAATTCATTTTTAAAAGTTTGAGGCTCTCTTTCAACCATATATGTGCATAAATCATCTCCAAATGATTTCTCACTTGTACCCTTTTACTCCATCATGATCTACTTCTTCCTCCATTTTTCTTCATGAGAGGATTCTTTGTGCCCAATTGTTTTGGAGCACTTGTCTTTTATTTATCAAGACATGGAAACACCTTTTCAAAGTATAATGTATTTGTTGATTCCATTATTATGTCTTTATTTTAGAGTCATGTATAAGAAAAATGTAAGCACTATTATTTTATGCATAACCAATAAAGACGCAACCAACAATCTATATCCAATATTTACAACCTTGGGGTTAGGTAAAAACAACATTTGAGAGACACCCCCACATTTGAATGTATTTGTAATATGGTTTTATAATCGACCATAACTTGGATGGTGTTTTATTCATTTTCTTTTGGGGTACCTTATTTAAAAAATAAAGAGTTGATATTAATGTTGGATTAATGTCTAAGTCCATAACTATAATTGGTGAGACTTGACCCGACCCGGTATGGTCCATTTGGGTTGCATGGCATCATGCATTTGGATAGACTAAAATGAGAGAAATAACACTTAAGGTTGGTTAATATATTATAAGTTCTAATATATTAATAAGATTATTTAATTAGTATTGATCAAGAATTAATCTAGGATTAACTAAGTAATCAAAAGAAGGCTAACTAAATATATGAGTTGATTGTGTAAATCATCCATACTTGTATAGTGGGATAAGACTCCATGGATTATCAAGTTGGGCTAAACCCCATAGGATGCTTCATGGATGCTCCATGGTGTATTTGAACCCATGGATCCAAGGAAATGGAAAGCCATGACAATTAGGGTTTACCCTAATTGTGACACTATATAAAGATCATATTCTTGGGAAAAATCAGCCACTATGTGTGAGTGATAAGGCTAGCCGATTTTATGAAGTGTTCCAATTTCTATTAAGTCATTCCATGTGTATTTGGTGTTGTGTGAACCATTTGAGGTGTCACACTTGGGGCACTAGGCACTCAAGCTTCACGAAGACAATCTACATCAAAGAGGTATGTAATTCTAACTTGATATATTCATTTGAATCAATGTTATTATGCTAGTTAGGATGAATGCCTTGGAAAGTTCATATTTGCATATATAATAGAGAGAACATAGATCCAAGGTATATAGGGTTGCATGTACACTTAGGAGTGTTAGGATGCTCAAAACCCAACAGTGGTATCAGAGCCTAGGCTTGGTTTCTTGTTATACTTGCAAAATTGGCTGAAAAATCGAGTTTTTATGTTGTCTGCTCAGCAGACTCACCGAGTCTACTGATGGACTCGACGAGTCTAAGGCAAAACGCATCCAACTCGCCGAGTTTGTTCGTGCACTCGACGAGTTGGACCCCCAGACAGCATATATTCGACTGGTTTGGCTGGAATTGGACTAGGAACATTGCCCTAAGATGTTTTTGGACTTATAAAGTTGTTTTTGATGTGGTAATATTCATGCTAATCCAATTTCAAAGATTATTGTCAATAGATTCATGTTTTGTATTAGTTTAAGCTTTAGACTAATTACATGAAAATTTTTGATTTGAATTATCTTGCTCTTATGAATTGCTTAGATCAATAGAAAAGTTAATTGATTAAGTGTTTTCAATTCAAATTAATCTAAGGTTTGATTCTAAAATGTGTTTTTGTAACTTGTCCTCAAGTTATATGAAAAGTCACATTTAAGTTTCATAAAACTCATAAAAGTTGGCAATGGTTACAAAAAATGAATAGACTTGTCCTCAAGTTATGGAGGTTCAAGAGTCACTTCATTAAGTAATAAAATGTGTAACCTTAATTAATTTCATAAGTTACAAAATAAAGAAAAGGTACATTCTTTTATTAGTTTAAAGTCTTCCATAACTTGCTTGAAGTGTCTTTTAATTAAAACTACTTTAAACACATAAGTTATGGAATTAATTAGTTTTGAATAGTTTCAAAACTTGTCCTCAAGTTTTGGAATTTGAAAAGTTTTCACTTATGACTACTTTATTTCCAAGTTAGCCCTTAGAATTTTAAAAGTTAAAATTCAACCCTTATACTTTATAATATTATAAGTTAATAATATTTATATATATGTATAAGAGCAAGTCAGTCTTACCGTTAGTAGGCCTCATTCACGAAGTCGGTCTATAAGGGGGGTATAAGGTTACTGCCTATAAAATTGCAGTTGAATGGGTGTCCACTCTCACCCACCGCTTCCTTGATTGGTGGAGGGTCGTTAGCCGAACGGGTAGGACAAGGACTATAATTCATCCTTCATTAAAAGTATTAATGATAAATACTAAGTAACTAAACCTTTTATAAATACCCAATCTTAGTTACTTAGGAAAAAGTGAATAAGGTGGTAACCCATGAAATTACACTTTGCACTTTGCTTAAGTCGTTAGTGGAGCATGTGTGGTTAACTGGCACACTAACCTGGACTTAACAAGGTAGGCAAAGGGTAACTTAATATTTATCATAGTATCGGTGGAGCGTGTGTGGTTAACCGGCACATCGATTAAGCGGTAAATATTAAGGGTACCCAGTATATTTGTATGGTTACTTCACACCTTGTTTTGTGATCCTTGGCATCCCAGTCACAAAACCTGAAGGGCACACTCGAGATTGAAACATGCCATTGAAAAGTTCAATGAATCTCAAAGATCTAGAAGTTTCAAAACCAATTAAAACCTAATAATACATTTCGTTTATCTTGGTGGAAATTGGTGAATCGTCATTCACCTACCTTCAAATATTTTATAGCTTGGATTACGGCATCCCTCTTCTAAGTTATAAAATAGTTTGTTGGGTCCTAGCCTTAATATTTCATATTGGGTGTCATATTAAGGACTTTAAATCAACTATCTTGAATATCTCCCCAAAAGATGTCTGGTTTAGACATTTATGATCTTCCCAAATCTCTTGAAACAAGCTTTCCTAAATGAAGATGATGTCCCATGGAAATCATACTTCTTTCACCTCCTCCAGTTATTCTCCCTAACCCACAAGTTTTTGAAAAGTTTAAGGTCACTCAAGCCCTATTGGCAAGTAATGGTCTATGTATGGTCACATCTTGGAGATGTAGTCACATATTGACAAACCGGGAGAGTTGGGTGTCAATGTCTTGACAAAGTTGGTGGTTCAATCACTTTCTAAGTCGCATAGTGAGTTCCTTTGGGACTCTTATGAAACATACTATGACAACACCCTTAATGATCTTATCTATTTGCTAAGGTCAACTTCCTAAAACTTTATGGACATTGACAATGATGACATTGGATATTATGACAACCCGAAAATTTCTAGCTTGCATTCTTCATTTCTTATCAATAATAGACTCGTTTTGCTATCTTGTAGTACCATTTAGGGTCTATTGGAGCATTCTAAATGTGTTATAATCAAGGTTGGAGTTTGGAAATGGGTTAACTTAAAGTGTAGGAATCAAAAAGAGGCCAAACACTCCAACACATGGAGTGTGCGGCCACACACATGTGTTTGCGGCCTCACACCCTTCCCAACCACACACTCCACCTATATATACCACACTTAGTCATTTTTGAACACTTCTTTCACTTCTTCAAGCATAGAACTCGAAAATCCTCTCAAGTATCATCCATTCTCCTTGAAGATCTTCATAAAAGGTACCAAGAACACCAAGAACACCATCTGGCCACACACATGGCAGCACACACCATCTGGCAGCACACATGGCCGCACACATGTGTTGGCAGCACTCTAGGCCGCACACCTGGCTGCACACACACATATAGTGAGTATTTTGGCCATACACTCCTTTGTAAAGCCTTATACCCCCTTCATACAATCATATATGGTTGTAACACTTCAATATGAGTGTTTACTAGTCCCTAAGGTGGTCCCAATTCATTAATTAGTTGTTCATAACACTAATTATATTAATATATGTGTCAATATATGCTAAATAGGATTCGCGTGTGTACTCAAGTCACCACTTGATACTTAGCAACTGATCCGACATTTTCATCAGAACCACTCATTACAGGTGAGTTCATACCCCTTAATCAATGTTTTAAACTGTTTTTAAATGTTTAATGGGAGGTGGGGATACAAGTAGAATAATGCTAGTTATTATATCAATCACATGTGATTAATACGCAGCGTTCAAATGATTGGCTACTCATTAGCCGTTTAACTAAATAGTTTCCTTCAAATGTTTTTCATAAACACTTTATGTGTTTAAAACTCCTTATTTCTCTGTACATTTTACTTTGTATATTACTTTTCAAACTTATTTACAATTGTGTTTCAAACAAATGTTTCTTTATACTAAACTGCTTTATCAAACCCATGCCTTCAAAACCATTTTATAGATCGACACCAAGTCGGTCTTTTCTTAGAAAATATTTATGTTCAAAGATTTTACAAATCTTATTTTATGCTTTTAAATTATAAATTGCATGCCTCTATATGTATAGTTATATAAGAAATGTTTAAAAGACTTAGGAAGGCTATCCACCCTATTTCCTTTTTGCGCTTGAGATGTGGTCTGGTGGGATATCAGGTATTCGTCCGAAGGTCGTTTAAACATTAGTTATATATCACATGTACATATATCGTCATAAAGGTCCTTCCAGTTTATCAAATGCCCTGTGTAGCAAGGGTATACATCCATGTTCATAAGTACCAGTTAGATTACTAGTAAACTACCATATGGGTAGTTTAGGAAGATACTAGAAGTATTACTAGAACACAATATCATAGTATGGGTCAGTTCATTCGTGAGGCAATACTTACTACTATGAGAACCTATACAACTATACTAGAGAAGAACATATACAACTATACTAGAGAGAGAACATATACAACTATACTAGAGAGAGAACATATACAACTATACTAGAAAGAGAACATATACAACGATACTAGAACGAGTACATTACTATACTTGCTAGATAGAGAGCACGTACACTACAGCTAGAACATTACAGTACGTTACTATACTATTACATAGACAAGTTTACATTGTCACTTTTACATGAGTACAATTACATGATCACACTTACACGAGTACACTTACATAAACATATAACAGATGTCACTAGGTGCTATAGCATGGACCCAGTTCAGGATCTAACTATACTGATGAATCATAACGAAATTGTGATAGTTATATCGAGTATACATGATCATAGTAATGTAGATGCTCACGGCTTGCAGATATGCAGGGGTCGTGGGTAGGTCCCAAAATCTCTTTGATAGGGGAGCGTACAGCCTGGGATCTAGACATCACATTATACCTTATCCCTCAAATAAGGCAGCGGAGTACCGATGTAGTTATTTATTCCAAATAATACAGTACTTACACGATTACCCTAGACTTAAGGAAATTGGTACGGTTGTAGTTCGACACTACACCATAGTACTATTTCGTTTTCCCATTTACATTCACTTCGTGAACATTCACACGACGCACGGAAATGTAGAAACTATATTTTGGGTTAATGATAGTCATACCTGGGAAAATACATACTCTTACAAGAGACACACGCACAGACACTAGATGCCTTGGTAGAAGGCTACATTCAGAGCAGCTAGGTCTTGGTAGAAGACTACCTTGAGAACAGTTAAGTCTTGGTAGAAGACTCTTTTGTTACTAATAGGAATCATAGGGATTTCTAGGGCTTTTCAAACGTTTACAGTTGTTTTCCAAACATTTTCATACCTACAGTTCATTTACATTTTTCATACTTACAATTCGTATACATACAAATACTTACATTTCAAATACATACAAGTATTTTCATACAAATTAAGACACTAAAATACTTATGATCTCACCAGCTTCAAAGCTGATACTCGCTTTCAAAATTACTTGTATCCTCAGGTCATCATAGACATGTTCAAATGCAAGGATTTGGGAAGATGGAGCTCGTTGAAGACCCATCTTTCATTTTGATTTATGCTTTAGTGTTTATCAAAATTTGACAGAATACATTTGTATAATAATTATATTATTAATGCAATGAATGATGTTGTTGCTTGTTTACTACTTTACATTGTTGTGATACTGTACATGACATCCTCCGCCCAAGAACGTTTCCGCCGTTCTTGGTTTTGGGGTGCGACAGATTGGTATCAGAGCATTGTTTATAGTGAATTAAGTATATCAACCCATAAAAGATATACTAACTATAAATACATAAGGGATTAAAAATACTCTGACCAAGAGTTTATACTTTAAATAATAAAATATTTAAGTAAGTATACGTGCTGCATTCATACTAAAATCAGTGTCACTAGGACAGTACAAAAGAATTACGATTGTTGGGCAACACAGGTGGGCTTAGAGACATATGGTCAAAACTGGAAAGATATAGCGTGATCACCTATATTATCCGAGGGTTGACTAGCATGTGCCTAAGTTTAATTGTGTGGTTGCAACAATGCTAAAATCTTACCAACCCTACCACAATGAGAACAATAGAACATAACATTAAAATTTAAAATACTATAGGAGTATTTGGTGTTACTATAAGTACTTTATACTTGAGAACTAAAACGGGATCTTCATTACTAAGTTGATAGTTTCTAAGTGGATACACTAAAGCTATATGTAATTAGGATGTTATAGACTTAGAATCTGTGAAAATTTTTCCTTACCCCTATTCTGTGTGAATTTGGAATTAAGGTCACTTATTCGAAGGTCTATCCTGTTTAGATTACACATAACTGGTATGCACTTCACAAATAGCGATATAACTGACGAAGGTTTTCTAAATAATTATCTAGATAGTTCGTCTAATAATTATTCTCTTACCCTAAATTCTCGCTTAGAAAACATAGCTGGACTCCATCCCCTCAGCAACCAGTATCTTCCGAACGAAGTCATAACTAGTTGGTTTGGAGAAGAACCAGAGAATGATCATCCTATCCCTTTAAATGATCACCATGATGAAGACCTTTCGGACGATGCTAATTCCGAACCAGAGGATGAGAACCTACCCCAAGCAACTCCTTTCCAATTCCTAACCCTCGTCCGACTTTTCATGGCCCGACGCCTGAGTGGGTGGAACGTTTAGAAACATGGAGCCATGGACAAGATCAGCCCATTCCATTTAATGGCGACCGAAGCTTTTACGACCTGAGCAATGGGGGCTCAGCAGATAGAATCTTGCCAATCTTGGTCCGCAGAGTGACCCAAAATGAGATTCAAGGCAGGACAGCCCTACATCAGATCACTAAAGTTGTCGCCAATACGAGAATGCATACCCTCCGCACCATTCGTCTAGAAGATGCTCGCGAGAGATCTGAGAGAAACCATGAAACCCTGCTGCAAGCACTGGCTGAATCATGAGCCGAAGTCATAGAGCTCCGAGTACGCCAGAGGGTGCATGAAAGACACCTACTTGATGTGGAACGTCAACTGGCTGAACTGAGAGTTCACCAGAGGGATGACCGTCGCCGGTAGTAAACGCTTTACTTTATTTCTCCTTGTTAACAGGAATCGTTTTCTATCTATGCCCGATGTGGCATTTTCTATGAAATTACCTTGTATTGTAAGTACTTTTGGTTAGGTCGTTATGCTGTCAAGAACTATCTTCTCCGGATATGATGTAAGACCTTTACAAAGTCATTTTCCCGAACTTTTACGTCATGGATATCAAAGATATTGACAGTCGGCAAACTTCTGTGTCGTTCTTTATTCAAGTACTCTTATCATACTTTTATTGGAGTCTATCTGAATCATGCTTTAGTCAAGTCATTGAACTATAGTAATTCAGCTCCGGAGACATTCCAAGTCTGTTTTAGTGGTTGGATCTTCTTATTCACCAACCCACGATACCTCGACTTGAACAACAAACGTCTTGAGACCATTCTACAATCTCACTTCCAATCTGTGCTAGGATTGCATCATAGGGATGTAGCTCAAACTTTCGAGAACATAGTCGTACTCTTTTACATGAACAATATAAGTACATCAAGGGTCAACCAGAATCGCTCACAAAATCCTTATCTTTCGTGTTACAGAATCATGTCCTCACCCGGAAACAATCAGTCGAACAGCGAGACCTCCGTCTTTACTATGGACGCCGCTACCTTCTAAACAGCAGTTACAGCTATCGTGGTAGCTGCCGTAACCGCTGTCCTTGCTCACCATGGCACTATCAGCACAATCAATGCTGTTGATGGGAATGAAGTTTCCAATCATGGTATCCATCCAGGAAGTCATCGAACGGTAACGGCCACAGGCCCGCAAAGCCGAAAATCAAAGAACAAGAAACGGAAGTGTCAAGCCCAGAAAGAACGCAAGAAACCCCAAAAACTTACCATGCAACAACAGCAAGTGGAAACCTCTGCCATCCCCGTACCGAGCAGACCATACAAAGGAATACTCCCGAAATGCGACCGGTGCAACTACCACCACGAGGGAATGTTCCGAGCCTTGCAATGTGATAATTGCAACAAGATGGGGCACATTGCTCGTTTCTGTAGAACTACCTCCACCACTAGGGCAAGCCTAGTTTGCAATAATTGTGGTGAGTTTGGGCACTATAACAGAGATTGCCCGAAAAAGGAATTCAAGGAAAGAACCCGTGTCCCCATTGCTCCTAATCCACACTTCACTTCCACCACCAATGTAGGTGATGTCCATATATGTCACCAATGCGGTGAAATTGGACACCTCAAGAAGGATTGCCCGATAGCGAAGAACTCGGGTGAAGATGGGAAGATTCTTAGGATCACAGCTGCAGGGGAACCTACTCCGGAAACCACGTTAATGTAATTAAGGCGTTTCGTTGTAACAGACTTATAAATTATCCAGAACTAGTGCAACTAGAGTCTTGCCTTTTGCGAGATCCTGTCTTTATAGGGATGCTCGTGCTGCGTATACTTGTCTTTTGTAGTATATCTTATTCGCAGCAATGGTCTTGTTGTAAATCTAAAGTACTGTAACTCTGTTTATGGTTGCACAGTTGTGTTTTGTCTATAAACGTCTTATGTTCAAATCTAATGCCTTTAAGTTTCAGTATAATTCCGACATTATCATACAAGTAGATTCAATTTGATCGACACCATACCAGCTTCATACGTACATCTCTTTCTTCTAGATCGCCTTTCTAGCGAAGCCGTCATATCAAAACACCGAAGTACTCATGCCAGGAGTACCTCTTAGATATTTTATTTCTGAAGAAATCCCCGAAGTACCACTCGTGCAGTACGTCAAGTTCAATCCAAGGATTCATACGATTGATCTACCACCAAGGAATGTATACATAAGAGTGATATATAATCAAGGTTCTACAGGTTTAGAATTGATGATTCCACTTTAATTTCTTTTTCCCCGATGGGATGTGAGCTTAAAGAAGAATCAGTTATTCGACTACCTTTTCAATCTTAATTATATACGACTCGTATACACGAGATTGTGATTGTGAAGACATGTATGAATTCTAATATGAACTTCAGGATGGAGAACTGCCTAAGCCTACGAGTAATCGCATCGTCATGTGAACAAACTTAGAACCCAGTACGACTCTTGCAAACAGATCGCCCTATAGTCTAAACACCTATGGAAATACCAGAACAGTACGGACAACTTAACGAACTGCACAGCGATAGAATAAGAAGAATAGGCTTCTCAACCTGGACAAGCCCCAGTCTTATTCTCCCAGAGATCGACGGATTGCATCGTATGTGCCTCGGATATCGAGGACTCTGTCAAGATTTTCATTAGAAATCGTTATCTTTGCCTCGCATAGATGAAATGGTTGAGCAAACGCAAGGAAAGAATTACTTTCAGAAATGGATCCGAGATCTGAATATCACTCGTTCGAGTGTTAGGGAAGGATGTCCGGAGGACTATCTTCTGAACTCGATACGGACACTTCAAGTCCGTAGTGATACCCTTCGGATAGGACCAACGCACCCATAGCTTTCATGAGCTAAATGAGTAGGGTACGTCTTTCTTACTTGGATCAGTTCGTCGTTTCTCTATGTAATGACTTACTTATCGACCCTTGTGGTAAGCATGAACCTCTGGAAACATTACCTTCGGAGATACTTTTCACAAAGTTCTATGAACTCGAGTTTTGGAATTGGAGAGTGAAAATTTCCTAAAGACACACTATTAGTGATGTGGAAATTCTTGAGTACTCTAGCAATTATCCGAAATCGTTGAGAGTTTGTTGACACCGGAGACACCGCCAGACATTCGCCAAATTTTAGATCTAACAGACCTACTATCATAGTTCATCCAGAACTCCTCGTAAATCATAGAAACCATTTCGACTCTGACCCATCAAGGGGTGGCCCTTGACTGGGAAGTTAAACAAGAAAAAGAAACCTTGGAGATTCCAAGTGAGTGACCAAGTTCTTTTGGAGAACTCACTCTAGGAATGGCTTAATATGCTTCGTATCGTGGGGAAAGCTAAATCCAATATAATTAGGACCTCCGAGATTCTTATCAGAATCGGTCCCGTGCCTCGCATAAACTAGACCTACTCCGTGAACTCAGTAGCGTGCATTCTACTCTTCGCATCTCGATCGTGAAACCGTATCTTTCCGTTAGGACTCTTGTAAGTCCACTCGTCGAGATCCACGCCTTCGTATTTGAACCGTAGTGACCCTCGACCGAGAGGTCAAGCGGATGAAGCATCACCACCACCCATTAGTGCAGGTTCGTTGGGATACCAACCGAGAACCCGATTTCACTTAGGAGCGCCAGAACCAATCGATTAGAAAGTTTCCTCCTCATGACTCGATCATTCGTACCTACTTCCTTGTCTAAATTCTAATTTAGGGACGAAATTCCCTTTAACGGAGGGATGATGTGACAACCCGAAAATTTGTAGCTTGCATTCTTCATTTCTTATTAACAATAGACTCGTTTTGCTATCTTGTAGTACCATTTAGGGTCTATTGGAGCATTCTAAATGTGTTATAATCAAGGTTGGAGTTTGGAAATGGGTTAACTTAAAGTGTAGGAATCAAAAAGAGGCCAAACACTCCAACACATGGAGTGTGCGGCCATACACTTGAGTGTGCGGCCACACACATGTGTTTGCGGCCTCACACCCTTCCCAACCACACACTCCACCTATATATACCACACTTAGTCATTTTTGAACACTTATTTCACTTCTTCAAGCATAGAACTCGAAAATCCTCTCAAGTATCATCCATTCTCCTTGAAGATCTTCATAAAAGGTACCAAGAACACCAAGAACACCATCTGGCCACACACATGGCAGCACACACCATCTGGCAGCACACATGGCCGCACACATGTGTTGGCAGCACTCTAGGCCGCACACCTGGCTGCACACACACATATAGTGAGTATTTTGGCCATACACTCCTTTGTAAAGCCTTATACCCCCTTCATACAATCATATATGGTTGTAACACTTCAATATGAGTGTTTACTAGTCCCTAAGGTGGTCCCAATTCATTAATTAGTTGTTCATAACACTAATTATATTAATATATGTGTCAATATATGCTAAATAGGATTCGCGTGTGTACTCAAGTCACCACTTGATACTTAGCAACTGATCCGACATTTTCATCAGAACCACTCATTACAGGTGAGTTCATACCCCTTAATCAATGTTTTAAACTGTTTTTAAATGTTTTATGGGAGGTGGGGATACAAGTAGAATAATGCTAGTTATTATATCAATCACATGTGATTAATACGCAGCGTTCAAATGATTGGCTACTCATTAGCCGTTTAACTAAACAGTTTCCTTCAAATGTTTTTCATAAACACTTTATGTGTTTAAAACTCCTTATTTCTCTGTACATTTTACTTTGTATATTACTTTTCAAACTTATTTACAACTTTGTTTCAAACAAATGTTTCTTTATACTAAACTGCTTTATCAAACCCATGCCTTCAAAACCATTTTATAGATCGACACCAAGTCGGTCTTTTCTTAGAAAATATTTATGTTCAAAGATTTTACAAATCTTATTTTATGCTTTTAAATTATAAATTGCATGCCTCTATATGTATAGTTATATAAGAAATGTTTAAAAGACTTAGGAAGGCTATCCACCCTATTTCCTTTTTGCGCTTGAGATGTGGTCCGGTGGGATATCAGGTATTCGTCCGAAGGTCGTTTAAACATTATTTATATATCACATGTACATATATCATCATAAAGGTCCTTCCAGTTTATCAAATGCCCTGTGTAGCAAGGGTATACATCCATGTTCATAAGTACCAGTTAGATTACTAGTAAACTACCATATGGGTAGTTTAGGAAGATACTAGAAGTATTACTAGAACACAATATCATATTATGGGTCAGTTCATTCGTGAGGCAATACTTACTACTATGAGAACCTATACAACTATACTAGAGAAGAACATATACAACTATACTAGAAAGGGAACATATACAACGATACTAGAACGAGTACATTACTATACTTGCTAGATAGAGAGCACGTACACTACAACTAGAACATTACAGTACGTTACTATACTATTACATAGATAAGTTTATATTGTAAACATATACATATAACAAATGTCACTAGGTGCTATAGCATGGACCCAGTTCAGGATCTAACTATACTGATGAATCACATCGAAATTGTGATAGTTATATCGAGTATACATGATCATAGTAATGTGGATGCTCACAGCTTGCAGATATGCAGGGGTCGTGGGTAGGTCCCAAAATCCCTTTGATAGGGGAGCACACAGCCTGGGATCTAGACATCACATTATACCTTATCCCTCGAATAAGGCAGTGGAGTACCGATGTAGTTATTTATTACAAATACTACAGTACTTGCACGATTACCCTAGACTTAAGGAAATTGGTACGGCTGTAGTTCGACACTACACCATAGTCCTATTTCGTTTTCCCATTTACATTCACTTCGTGAACATTCACGCGACGCACGGAAATGTAGAAACTATATTTTGGGTTAATGATAGTCATACCTGGGAAAATACATACTCTTACAAGAGACACACGCACAGACACTAGATGCCTTGGTAGAAGGCTACATTCAGAGCAGATAGGTCTTGGTAGAAGACTACCTTGAGAACAGTTAAGTCTTGGTAGAAGACTTGTTTTGTTACTAATAGGAATCATAGGGATTTCTAGGGCTTTTCAAACGTTTACAGTTGTTTTCCAAACATTTTCATACCTACAGTTCATTTACATTTTTCATACTTACAATTCATATACATACAAATACTTACATTTCAAATACATACAAGTATTTTCATACAAATTAAGACACTAAAATACTTATGATCTCACCAGCTTCAAAGCTGATACTCGCTTTCAAAATTACTTGTATCCTCAGGTCATCATAGACAGGTTCAGATGCAAGGATTTGGGAAGATGGAGCTCGTTAAAGATCCATCTTTCATTTTGATTTATGCTTTAGTGTTTATCAAAATTTGACGGAATACATTTGTATAATAATTATATTATTAATGCAATGGATGATGTTGTTGCTTGTTTACTACTTTACATTGTTGTGATACTGTACATGACGTCCTCTGCCCCAGAACGTTTCCGCCGTTCTTGGTTTTGGGGTGCGACAGATATACAGTAAAGCTCTCTCTTCCCAATGGAAAGGGATCGGCCATAGTCAACTCGGTTGACCAAATGGTAAAGAGAAAGGCTAAGTCTGTGATAGTCCAATGTTCCATTACCAAAGCGTCCATATGTTAAAATAGCCAAAGGAAGCGGCATTGGTTGCGAAGTTGCTAAGTTTCTATTATGAGATTCTTGATACATGATGCGACTGGGTCACATGTTGTTGTTCTAAGAATCAAAGAAAAGTGAATGAACTTAAAGAAAGAATATGCTGAATCTGATCGCGTAGATGGATTTCTATAGCATACTTTGAAGATCGGATTCTTGAGCTACTTCTTAGGAGTTATGAGATATTGCTTAGGAATAGATAACAACAAGTTTTCATATGGATTCTAAGGATAAGTTCTTCCGCAAAGTTTTAAAAATAAAAGGAAATTTTTTATTTTATTTATTTTATGTATCCTTACAATGGCGTTTGTGAAAAAATTGTTGCTTATATGATTCCATTAATAGCAAGAGTGGAAATATGAAATTGATTCTTTCCTTTGTGGTAATGTCTAAATTTACCAAATAAGGAAAAATCCTCATCACCCAAGTTTCAATTGGACCGGAACTTGGAATCATGCAAGTTGTATAGCATGATGAATGAGAATTTTTCATCTTTGAAAAATTAAGACTAGTTCCTTGTTCACATGTATATGTGAGTCAAGTGAAGGACTAAGGGATCGAGTACACATTCTTGTGCACTGGTCAAGTCCACCACAAAATATTGATAAGATTATTCGTCATAATTTCCTAAAGCTCAGTAAATATGGTTATACTTACAAGCTTAAGTGTAATTCTGAGACATTGGAAAAGGTTCCAATGTATGACAGAGTGAATAAGAAGAATCAACTGAGGCAGAAAGATAAAAGTTTCTCAAATCTGAAAAGATGGGAGAGTACTTTAGTATCAGTTTTTGTGATCATCTTAAGAAACCATAGCACAATTAGTTCTCTAAGGAAATCTTAGTGCATTCTTATGACTAAGAAAAGGAATCTTGAATTGTTGAAATGGTTAAATCAAGAAGATGAGTCATACTTCATTCCAATACAAGTCTTAGAGTCATACTCCAAGGTTGTAACTTGAGTAACATGTCTTAGAGAAGGTTTAAAACAAATGTCAAATGTAAGAGTAAAAGTTTTCTACTCTTGTACATTAGAAATTGGTAAGTTGTGATGTTTTGGATAAAATAAAGACCAACTAAGGCCAATTGTGTTAAGTGTTTGTCTTGATTAGAATCCATACTATCTCTTGAATATCTGCCAAGAAAGTCTAATATGTCAAGAGGACAATACGAGTCTTAAAGGTCTTGAAAGTCTCAAGAACTAATCAGGAATAAAACCTGAAGCTCTTCACTAGCACATGAATTAAGGTTCATAACCTATCGTGTTGACATATTCTGTGCCCATTCCAAATAAAGTTCGCTTTGCATATGAGTTCTTAGAGTTCTCAATTGGTTGCACAACAACTTGGAAGCAATGACAGGCCCTTGAGCTGCCAAGTGGCAAGAAATTAAGATTGAGTTCAATCCATATGAGTTTGGATTTGTCATTATCCTTGTCTTGTGACTATGGTTTTGACAATTCACATGGATAAGAACACATACACCATTAAATGTAAGTGTCATAAGGTTTCTCTCCGATTCATGAAAATGATGGTGAGGAAACACTTTCACTAAGTAGATTTTAGCTAGATAGCAATTGTGATATTTACATTCTCAAAGTCGTTAGTGGAGCGTGTGTGGTTTACCGGCACACTAAAATGGACTTGTGAGAAGTAGCAATGGTCTAAACAATTGAGACTATGATTACGGCATCCCTTTTCATAGTTCTTAAAAATGTTTAGACACACATGTGAGCTATCTAAGATAAGGTGTATGATATTGATAAAGTTTTATCAAAGAAATCTAGTATCAGAAATCTGAACTTTGGTAAGAAAGTCAATAAAGTATTGATTTCTAGAAGTCTAGCTGATTTCTGAGTACATGTCAAAGCTAGTGGGAGCATAAGTGTTATGCTAATAATCATCATGTTAGTAGGAGCTTGATAATTATGATAAAGGTTGCAAGTTAGCAATGTTAATTATAGAAAACAAAAAAGTTTCAATTGGGAAAGAATTGTTTTGCTATAATTAAGGGAGAGGATATTATACTTCATCTCAAACCTAAAAGCATAGATTGAGGTTTTAATCGTATTTAGTCAAGGATATATATATATATATATATATATATATATATATATATATATATATATATATACATACATATATATATATATATATATATATATATATATATGAATTTCATGTTGGAATGGCTCAACATAAGGAAATTCTATATATGGGTTGATTATTTGCGTTCTAAAATTCGATTATGATTACAACATCCCTTTTCATAATCTAAATTATGAGAACTCGGCAAATAGAAATGAAAATATTATAGCAAAAGACTGGTTTAGTCTTTATGTGAGACATCATGAATCGTGTCCCATATGCTTCAGATATAAGATCGATTACATGTGTTATATTCATCCTTTCTAAATTTTTCCAAATGCCTGGGGCATTATGAAGGGAAAAGGTCTAGAATTGGATGTGACTAAAAGGATTAAATAATTGTCAAGGACAATCTAAGGTTTACCAAAGATTGGTTGCACAAGGACAGTTGGAAGTATAGTCTTAATTCTGGAAGGACCATATTGACATAATCTGTAAGGAGGCAACTCTTGTTCAGAAGTGATAGTCAAAAAGGAATCTGGAAATGTTTCAAAGTTAGAAATTATTTAATCTGTGTAAGATTAGGAAACTTAATGCATGAAGGTTATTTCCAAGGAACAGATCTCCTTTGGAATGCTCTGTAATGGTTGTTGTTAAGTCTTTCTGACTTTATGCATAATCATTACAAGAGGATCAATGCATACAAGTTTAGAATCTAACAAATTTCAGTAAATGGCATGAATTTGCAATTCTTGCAGTTGCAGTAAGGATTTGGGACTGTAAAAAGAGGATCATTGGAGCTATATTCAATTGATCTATTTCACAAAGTAAAGATCATAGACAAACATAGTATGCATACTTGGTGTATGGCATGACTAGTGTTTAGAAAACATAGTGTACATGTTTGGAGCATGGGACAACTATTGTTTTAAATTCACGAATAAAGTTGATAGTTGAAACAGTATACAATGAATAATGTGTAATCATATGGTGATAAATAAAAGGTGTTTTATTAATGTTCATAGGTTTTGATACCATATTGGATTCAATTATTGTTGTGTTTCACTTTGCATGTTTTAACTTCCTGAATAACTAGGTCATTGTTCTGGATGTCTAAGTTATTCAAACCATCCACAGTCGGTCATATGTTGGAAGTAGATATGAATTAAGATTGTCATGGGTTGGCTTGTAGAGGTCTAAGATGTTGGACAAAGGGCCACAACACTCATGAGTGCTCATATGTTCTGAGTATTGGATTCAACCCGCGCTCATTGGAATCACTTCATGGATTTTATCACGAGTGATCATGAGACGATAATATCTTATATTCTTCAAACCTAGAGATATGAGTTGTTACTATGAGTTGGTTGTACATTGATTGCACGAAAACGCATTCGGTAACTCGATGTTATAAAACGTGCCTTTGTGTATGATTCAACAAGTTGTAGAACAAGCAATGTGAGTCGAAGTTTATCCATTCCTTTTACCTTCGGGATAAAAGCGATATATGTGGGCCCCTCGATGATTTGATGATGACAAATGGAAGTGCTCGGTCGGGCCAGGACTGATTTGATTTGTTCAATTAGTTGGTCGTCATAATTCGGATATCGGGAAACAACAAATGGACAGAGAGAATGATTATAATCCATGTCTCAGTCAATATGATATCTAGAATGGAGGAATATATGATCCCTTATCTAATGGACAAGTCATTGACAAAGGTCAGGGTTCATCTACAAGGTCAGAATTTGACAGAAGCTTTTGAGAGCTACGATTGTCGGTCGGTTCTTGAAGTCATACGCAATAATAGTTTTAGACTTATCCAAGTGGGAGATTGTTGGATTAATGTCTAAGTCCATAACTATAATTGGTGAGACTTGACCCGACCCGGCATGGTCCATTTGGGTTGCATGGCATCATGCATTTGGATATACTAAAATGAGAGAAATAACACTTAAGGTTGGTTAATATACTATAAGGTCTAATATATTAATAAGATTATTTAATTAGTATTGATCAAGAATTAATCTAGGATTAATTAAGTGATCAAAAGAAGACTAATTAAATATATGGGTTGATTGTGTAGATCATCCATACTTGTATAGTGGGATAAGACTCCATGGATTATCAAGTTGGGCTAAAACCCATAGGATGCTTCATGGATGCTCCATGGTGTATTTGAACCCATGGATCCAAGGAAATGGAAAGCTATGAAAATTAGGGTTTACCCTAATTGTGACACTTTATAAAGATCATATTCTAGGGAAAAATCGGCCACTATGTGTGAGTGATAAGGCTAGCCGATTTTATGAAGTGTTCTAATTTCTCTCAAGTCATTCCATGTGTATTTGGTGTTGTGTGAACCATTTGAGGTGTCACACTTGGGGCACTAGGCACTCAAGCTTCATGAAGACAATCTACATCAAAGAGGTATGTAATTCTAACTTGATATATTCATTTGAATCAATGTTATTATGCTAGTTAGGAAGAATGCCTTAGAAAGTTCATATTTGCATGTATAATAGAGAAAACATAGATCCAAGGTATTTAGGGTTGCATGTACACTTAGGACTGTTAGAATGCTCAAAACCCAACAAATAAAACTCCCCCCCCCCCCACATGAAAGTTAGCAACCTAAAACTTAACAACATAACATTCATCCTTTCCTTTAAGGTGTGGCATTTCCTTTCTATGATGTCATTTTTTGTGGGGATTAAGGTGAAATAATCTCATGTATTATACCATGATCCAAAATTCTTTAAATGGTGATACAAATTCACCTCCACAATCACTTCTTAGTAATTAAATCATTTTCTTTAGTTTATTCTTAACTTAACTTTTATACACTTTCAACTTGTCTATCGTTTCATCTCTAATTATAAGTAAATAGACATAACATAGTTTAGTGTAATCGTCAATAAAAGTGCTAAATTACGTATTTCCACCTTTAGATGGATTCGACTTCATGTCACACACATTTGTGAATTCATTCAAGTGGTTATGTCGTGCTTTCAATGGAGTTGGATGATTGTCGTGTTAAATTTGATTCAACACAAGTGTTGCATTTATATTTTGACTCTATGTGAATGTAGGGATTGTGTTAAATTTTTATTAACCATCTTTATGTGCCAAAATTAACATGTCTAAGTCTAGCATGTCACACATTAGAAGAATCAAACAAATAAGTGGAAGGGTTAGTCATTTCATTGATATAATTAGGCTTATTATCCATTACATGGAACTTAAGCATTCCACCATCCGCATAGCCCTTGCCCACAAACATACCCTTTTTAGTTAACACAAACTTATTACCCTTTTTTAGGTGATAACACTTATGAAATATTTTAAAAACAAAATTTAAGTGTTTAGAAACACAATTTAAAGAATAAATTTATGCCTCAACTTGGACAAAGATAGTAGATATGCACCACTTTAAAGTTCTTGAACCACTCCCTCTTTAAGCTCACATAACAGGCCTTCTCCTTTGAACTAGAGGTACCACATGAAACAGAAACTGAAAATTGTAAGCATAAAGCTTAGTGAGTTCCCCTATCATACCATGAACTAATCAAGCATATTACACATACTTACTGAACAACCATAGTGCCAAGCATATCTGGGTGTTGGCCTACCACTTCAGTCTATTTCAACCAGATACCACCAAGCATATTTGGGTCCCCACCTACCCATTCAGTCAATCTCAATCGAATAATGCCAAGCATATATAGCTACTGGCCTACCCCTGCGGTCTATTTCAGCCGGATACCAATCTATTTTGATGGGTTTTGAGCATTCTAACACTCCTAAGGTGTTCATGCAACCCTAGAAACCTTAGATTTATGTTTGTTTAAAATACATGCAAAATTTGATTTCCAAGGTTCTTAACCCTATCTAGCATACATGGGGAACTTTAAACATAAAAGATAGCTAGAAATACATACCTTGTAGTGATTTGGATTCCTTGAAACCTTGTGAGCCTAGCACCGCAAGTGTGATACATCAAATGTCTCACACAACACCAAATGCACTTGGAATAAACTTTGTGAGATATGTAGAACACTTAGAAATCGGCTTGCCCTCCCTTTAGTTCTCTTAGGTATCGACTTTGGTGTGTAACATGAAGCTTATATAGTGTGTTACAATTAGGGTTACACCATGTAAACCCTAATTGTCATGACCTTTCATTTCCATAACCCATGGGTTCTATAGCCACCATGGAGCATCCTATGGGTTTTAGCCCAACTTGATAATCCATGGAGCTTTAGCCCACTATACAAGTATGAGTGATTTACATAATCAACCCATATATTTAATTAGTCACCTTTTGATCACTTAATTAATTCTTGATCAATACTAATTAAATAATATTATTAATATATTAGAACTTATAATATATTAATAAACTATAAATGTTATTTCTCTCATTTTAGTCTATCCAAATGCATGATGCCATGCAACCCAAATGGACCATGCTAAACCGGGTCAATTACATACCAGAAATAGTTATGGACATAGACACCTTATCCAGTAGTCTCCCACTTGGATAAGTCTAATAACTATGACTGCAATTATGACTTCAGGAACCGATCAGCAATCGTAGCTCGTTCAAGGTCTCTTGGAACTGAGATGATGATGATATGCCATTTAAGATAAGTGATCATACAATCCTTTGTTCTAGATATTAGCCGGACAAATACATGGAACATTGAGTTACTTATTATCCAGCAGTTTGTTTCTCGATCTACGATTTGTTTGACAAAGAGCTTAATTGAACACGTCAACTTAGTTCTGACCCGGACCGGTACATAGGTCAAAACAAAATCATCGAGGGGGCAGATATCGCTTCTAATCCAAGAAGGAACAGATAAACTTTGACTTATATGCTTGTTCTACTACTTGTTGAATCACACACAAAAGTACATTTTACAGCATCAAGTTACCAATGCGTTTTTGTACAATCAATGTATAACCAACTTATAGGCAACAAGTCATATCTCTAGGTTTGAAGACTTATATGATATTACCGTGTCACGATCACTCAAGATAAATTCCATGAAGTGATACCAGTGAGCGTGGGTTGAATCCAATACTCAGAACTTATGAGCACTCATGAGTGTTGTAGCCATGTCCAACAACTTAGACCTCTACAATCAACTCACGACAGTCTTGATTCATACCTAGTTCCAACATATTGTAACGCCCGTAGATCAGGGCTAGTCAATTTAGAGACGATAAGCGTCAAAAATGACTTTTTGATAGAAGGTTATTTAGAATGAATAATCTTAACTAAGTTTTAGTATATGTTACAAGGATTCCGTACATATAAAAAAACGCCGAAATCTGAGTTATAAGGAAGAAGTTATGACCTGTCGAAGTTCCGCGACAGAACCGGCATGAAACAGCGCGACGTAAAATGTGAATTTATGTTAGAGCGATATTTAGCCTTAGCAATCTAAATGAAAGTCGTAGAATACGTTAAACCATGAGCGTGCATAAAAAGAACGCCCAAATCTGACTTCGTATGAGAAAGTTATGATTTTTCGAAGTTTCGACTTAGCGGTATCCAGCCCGAATACTCGATTTGAGACCGAGCGGTTTTTAGCCGAAAAAATCTAAATGAGAATTGAAGATCTCATTAATTGTAGTAAAACGAGCAAAAGATAGGCGAAAACGGACGTCGGATGAAGAAGTTATGATTTTATAACGGAGTTTTCTTGTCCATGCCTACTAAAAATAAATAATAAAATAAAGTCAAAATTAGCCGACGGAGTCTAAACGAAAGTTGTAGAGCGTAGTCTCACCTATGCGGGGATATAAAGAACGTCGAAAACGGATCTCGTATGAGGAAGATATGAATTTTTGAAGTTTATTAAATAATTAAAGTATTTAATTTAAATATAAATTCGATATTATCCGGAAAGGGGGGGGGGGGGGGAGTCAGCATTCTTATCCCCATTACGCCCAGCGTAATTCGGGTTTCCAGCCCATTCTTCCTTCCTCTCGCGTTTTTACCTTGTTTTGCATGCAACTTATACCCCGAAGCCCCAGTATCATTCCCGAGCCCCGAAGCAAGTCCCGAGGCGCCGAAGATCCCGAGAAGTGCAATTCCCGAGCCGAAGCTCTGCCCCCGAGGAGTCCGTGTTTTGTGAAGATCTTCCAGATCTGCCGAAGAATACTACTTCTACAAGCCGTAGTGCTGTCCGATCATCTTCTAATCAAGTGAGTGTGTAGTTACTTTCTTCGAAACACATAAATATTAAGTATTTGCTATGAAATATGTGCTATTTGTATAATATAAAGATGTTTATCTGTGTGAGTGTGTAGTTACTTTCTTCGAAACACATAAATAATAAGTATTTGCTATGAAATATGTGGTATGTGTATAATATAAAGATGTTTATATGTGTGAGTGTGTAGTTACTTTCTTCGAAACACATAAATATTAAGTATTTGCTATGAAATATGTGCTATGTGTATAATATAAAGATGTTTATATGTGTGAGCATGTGGTCACTTTCTTCTAACACATAAATATTAAGTATTTGTTATGAAATACGTGCTATGTGTTTATATATTGTTTGTTTATTTGAGATATTGGTGGAATGGACGAACTATATAGGTTTTAGTGAGTTAAACTGTATATGTAATTTATATCTACAAATATGTTGGGTAGGACATGGGTAGATGAGATCCGTAAGTATGGATCAGATCAAGAGGTTAGTTTTAGATCTGTTAGTGTGGATTAGACCAAGAGGGTAGTTTTAGATCCATGAGTATGGATCAGGTAAGAAGATAAACTTGCTATTTGTCCGGGAGTATGGATTAATACTAAGTTAATTGTCCCTAGTCCGGGAGTATGGATTGGGCACAGTTATAGATCCGGGAGTATGGATCTGATATGGATTAAGATTAAGTTAATTGTCCTTAGTCTAGGAGTATGGATTGGGCATAGTTATAGATCCGGGAGTATGGATCAAATCTGGATTAAGGTATAGTTAATTTCCCCTATTCCGGGAGTATGGAATGGGTACAATTATTGATCCGGGAGTATGGATCAGATCAGGAGGTTAGTTTTAGATCCGTGAGTATGGATCAGGTAGTTTTAGATCTGTGAGTATGGATCAGGGGAAAAGGTTAGTTTTAGATCCGTGAGTATGGATCAGGTTAAAAGGTTAGTTTTAGATCTGTGAGTATGGATCGGGTGAAGAGGGTAGTTTTAGATCCGTGATTAGGGATCAGGTAAAGAGGAAAATTTTAGATACGAGAGTTTAGATCGCGTCGTTGTGAGGATCGATGGGGTGGGATAAGAGTTGCCTTTATATGGTGAAATTGTACTAGTTTGAATGTTCTATATTTATAAATATATGATATAACATTGTGAAATGAAAACCCTATATGCTCACCAGGCTCCTAAACCTGACCCACTCAGTTTTCTTTGTATCACAGGTATCAATACGAAGACATATTTCACAGAGAGATTTAAAGGAGATATAAATCATTAGTGTAATTGAATGTAAGTTCTGTTTATGCTTATGTGTCTGTATCGGAACATGACATCCCGAGGTTTTATTATTAAATGAAAATACATTCTCTCTGAGAAATGTTTTGATAAGTTATTATCATATCTTGTTTTGGGAACAAATTCCGCAACCATTTTCTTTAAAAGATTACTCTGATTTTATAAAACAAAGCATAAACAAATCGGTCTTTTCTGGCCGTGAAAATGGGGATGTCACAGTTGGTATCAGAGCATTAGTTTAAGCGAACTAGGAATTTGTAGGAAACTTCTAGACATAAACTTAGAATGCTAAGTAATGATTTTGAGGAGCGTGTATAAAATATGTTAGGTAGTATACCTAAATTGACACAAGCACTAGTTTATTTTAGGAATGATGTCTAAAATGCTTTTATGTTCTAAATGTTTTGTATGATAGCTATTTTGATGCTATTATTTGTTTGGATCTATGGTTTGTTGCCAACCGGATCTGGAAACCTTATGTGTGTAGGATTATAAGCGTATGACTACCATATTAGAACTAGCATGTAAACATTTAGGAGTGATAAGGAGATTTATACGTTTATCGTAAATAAAGCTTTCCTATCTTAAGTTCTCACTTGGTACACCGAATGTCCGCTTGGGTGCACAAAAGGTCATGGTGAAGACTTGTAGAGCATTGAGTAAATGAAGGAAATGAAAAGGCTTATGATAGTGAATGACACCTATCGGGAGATATCGTAAGAGTGGTATCTTGCCTTTAGAATATGTCTTATAAAATAACACTACGTTTAGAGGAGTACGGTATGTCTGAGGTACACCTTCAATTGGCAAGATGATGAAACGATTGGTGAAATTCTTGAAGTTGTCTCATCGTCTGGTATTTCCATCACCAATCGAGTTGAAGTAGAGTTGATGAGTGAAGATTGACCAATGAGAAGTCCTAGTAGAGTCTAGGGAAATTGTTTATGATTATTTGGACACATTCGTATGTGTTAAATTGTTTTGTGTTTTTCTTGTATAGTGACTTGGTCGACTGCGGGACAATACTTGGGACGAGTATGAGTAGGTGTTAAAGGTAGTAGATACATATACTACCGGAAGCACATGACTCGCACTTGGATCAGGGAAAGTCACAAGGTTACCAAGAAGCTAGTGATTGATTCCATTTTATTCTAGTATGTCATTACCATTGTGTTGGGATTAAAACCCTAATTGAGATTTGATGAACAAGATGTGGAAAATAAGAACAAACACAAATATGAAGACTATGTCGAATGATCACTCGATTTATTGAAAACAGGAGGAATAAATTACACTTTCAGCATAGACTAAAGAATCTAACACTGCATAAGAAACCTCACGTGGCGGCTACATTTTGCCTCACTCTCTTAACCCTAATTGTGAATAATACATGACTATTTATAGGGAAAAGACAAGTCTTGGGCTTTTAACCTAGAATTCATCAAAGGGGCCCATTGCCATCATCCATGGAGTGCTTTGAAACCCTACAATCTCCCCCTCAAAGTATGGAATGGATGACAATGCTTTAACTTCCAAAACAAGCATCTAGCAAATAAAAAGATCTGCAACGAGGAATATATGACGCAATCCACGAATCTTGATTCTTCAATAGTCTTCAAACACGGGCTCTAGGATATATAAATCAGGCACTAAAGTAATGTCTTTAAACTTCATTTTCGAATGTAATCCCAAAGAATCTTCATGAAAACCAAACCCGCCATAAAAACCCATTTCAGAACAAAGAAACCGAATCACTTCTTGTCTTTGAAGAGCTCCTAAGTCACAATGATCTTCAAATAAGCTAATGATATAAGCCATCAAAAAATATCATGTAACAACCCAAACTTTATGATTCGTAACGCCACTTGATTGAGAAAATACAAGAAGTCGGAGATATAACAAGTCCTTAGCAGAGCTCAATAAAGAACTTCCGCTGTAAAGGATACTTCTCTGTAAAAGCTTTAGCAGAGCTCGATGAAGAACTTCCGCTGTAAAAGCTACCTTCATAATTCTACCAAAAGCTTTATCAAAAATCTTCAACTTTGAAAAGTCACAAATCCAATTTCGAATGGCCATACCAAATTCTCCCCTGATTTATAATCAAAAACATGATTATAAAGCCTTCAAATGGTCATGAGAATGATTTTGAATGGATAAAAAATTACTAAGCTCCCCCGCGACAAAACGATATACACAATGAAGTATAAAATCCGAAAAAAGTCGTGAAAAATTTGACGATATCACGAAAAACGACTTTCTGAACCGCAAAGACTTGATGGAATCCTTATTTTTCTATTCACGAAAAAATATGTGCATTAAAGAATTCAAAACTGTTCACCAGCCCTCAAATTTGTAAACTTTTCGAAAAACGGGCTGAAACTGTCACATTGCTGAAGTTCAGGGACTAAAAAGGTAATTCTGCATCAAATGCCCCTTCATTTGTAATAGATTCTGGAAATGGTCCATAATCGCCAAGCCATGAAAAATACAGGGACCGGAATTGACAAATCGTAGGTGTTGCAGGGACAAAAAAAAACGTTAAGTCATCTTCCCCAATTTACCCCTGATTTAAAGAACACGACTGGAAGGGGACTCATACGAGTGTTCACAAACGAAACCACACATACGATTCCAATCAACTCCTTGTAGACTTTCGTTCCGAGCACACAGATACCAAAGTGAATCCGAGCCATTCGCAGTGCCAATTTCAAGTCGTTTTGCTTTTATCAGAAACATCGAATGTGAGAGGTTCGCTCTGATTCCGATGGAATGAATCAAGGAAACACCGATTCCTTGACCTTTCGCTCTGAATCAAATCGATAACAAACCCAATGCGAATCCATGTCAACGAGCGTTATGAGTGTGAGCCCAGAAAAAACGAGCTTCATTCGTTCATAGTTCACCCCAAATCACAGTCAATTTTGACTTTTTAGCATTGATCACCAAAATCATCTTTTTCCAATCGTTTGAACACTCCGATTCATTCACTCTGGGCAACATGATTCAAATTGATTTTGCAATTTCAGTATATATTGAATTTCCAGTCAAATGACATCCTTCTGACTGTCAATTTATTCATTACCCTATTGTTCCAAAAACATTCACTTATCGATTCTTCTTCAGCTATTCATCATCAGTCCTCAAAATAACAATCCCAAATTAACATCGAATGGCAAATCTAGACCCAGTTTTACAATCAATCATACAAATACCAACAGATGATTCGAAGAACATTTTATCTAATTGATTTGAAGACCAAAACAAAACTCGAGAACAACGTCGATTGAGACAAAGAAAATTGATTTGAAGACCAAAACTCAAATAGAAATCGAGAATTGTAAGATATAGCAGAACAAAAGAGTATTCAATCGCCATAAAATTAAACCCAAAAAAAAACTTTTGATTTGTGAGATTTTGTGATTTCAATCGGCAATATAGGAACAATGAACAATGAACGAAATATGTGGGCTATTTGAGTGAAACTAATGAATAGTAAACAACGATGATGGGCTCATGAACAACATGTCATCGGATGAATGAATATAGATTAAAAAGCAGTTAGGCTAAATCAATGGAATAGATCTGTCGTTGTAAAATGTTGATTATGAATCGAACAACTGGACAGATCCAATCAAAAAAATACAAACAGAATATGAATGAGAATAAATTACCCAGATGAACAGTAGAAGAACATGAGTGTTTATGAATAGTTGCTTGAACAAGAACATTGATTCCAAAAAGCCAAAACACCAATAATCTTCAATAAGTTGTGTAGAAAATCATCAAACCAAGAACCGATACTTCAAAAATCAATAGATCTTCAAAGACCCGCTCTGATACCACTTGTTGGGATTAAAACCCTAATTGAGATTTGATGAACAAGATGCGGAAAATAAGAACAAACACAAATATGAAGATTATGTCGAATAATCACTCGATTTATTGAAAACAGGAGGAATAAATTACACTTTCAGCATAGACTAAAGAATCTAACACTACATAAGAAACCTCACATGGCGGCTACATTTTGCCTCACTCTCTTAACCCTAATTGTGAATAATACATGATATGTATAGGGAAAAGACAAGTATTGGGCTTTTAACCTAGAATTCATCAAAGGGGCCCATTGCCATCATCCATGGAGTGCTTTGAAACCCTACACATTGTTTCGGTAATGACTAGTAAGATGGTTCTTGTTCCGACCCTAGTGGTCATGTTTAAATTTGAGTTCGACTACGACGAGTATGTTACGTGGTCCAGAGGACCAAGTTAGATGTAACATCTGACTTAAGTTAGAAGGTTGAAGTTAATGCGATTGATAGTGTCGTGCTCGTTGTTAAAAGAAGTTTGTAGGTAGAAATGCTACATGTTGAAATGTGATTATATCACATTAGAATATGAAGGAAGGTATATTCCATTTTGGAATTTAACTCTAAGAGACATGAGTCTAAGCATTGCATCATTCGATGAGAGGTCAGTAGAGCACGACCCATCGGTTTGTTACAATAGATAAAGGAAACTATTTATCCTGAGAAGAAGAAGGAGTCCATAATAACGACTTATTTGGTAACTCGAGGGTTACGATTGAAAGTACAACATAGTACGATAAGCAGAGGCAAAATTGAGCATCGTCTGCGATCAAGAAATCCATAGAGTTAAATACTCTTTTGAGGAAACATAGAAGTTACGGTTATTACCTAGGATGAAGAGATAGATGATGGAATCATTATACAAGTTCTATTTTTGTTGATGATTCCGGGACGTAATCATCCTAAGGGGGAGATAATTGTAACGCCCGTAGATCAGGGCTAGTCAATTTAGAGACGATAAGCGTCAAAAATGACTTTTTGATAGAAGGTTATTTAGAATGAATAATCTTAACTAAGTTGTATTATATGTTACAAGGATTCCGTACATATAAAGAACGCCGAAATCCGAGTTATAACGAAGAAGTTATGACCTGTCGAAGTTTCGCGACAGAACCGGCACGACACCGTGCGACGTAAAAAGTGAATTTACGTTAGAGCGATATTTAGCCTTAGCAATCTAAATGAAAGTCGTAGAATACGTTAAACCATAAGCGTGCATAAAAAGAACGCCCAAATCTGACTTCGTATGAGAAAGTTATGATTTTTCGAAGTTTCGACTTAGCGGTATGCAGCCCGAATACTCGATTTGAGACGGAGCGGTTTTTATCCGAAACAATCTAAATGAGAATCGAAGATCTCATTAATTGTAGTAAAACGATAAACAGATAGGCGAAAACGGACGTCGGATGAAGAAGTTATGATTTTATAACGGAGTTTTCTTGTCCCGGCCTACTAAAAATAAATAATAAAAATAAATCAAAATTAGCCGACGGGGTCTAAACGAAAATTGTAGAGCGTAGTCTCACCTACGCGGGGATATAAAGAACGTCGAAAACAGAGCTCGTATGAGGAAAATATGAACTTTTGAAGTTTATTAAATAATTAAAGTATTTAATTTAAATATAAATTCGATATTATCCGGAAGGGGGGGGGGGAGTCAGCGTTCTTATCCCCATTACGCCTAGCGTAATTTAGAATTACGCCTAGCGTAATTCCGGTTTCTAGCCCCCTATAAAAGGAAGTCAAGGGCAACCGAGTTCTATTGCTCCATTCTTCCTTCCTCTCGCGTTTTTACCTCGTTTTGCGTGCAACTTATACCCCGAAGCCCCAGTATCATTCCCGAGCCCCGAAGCAAGTGCTGAGGCCTCGAAGATCCCGAGAAGTGCAATTCCCGAGCCGAAGCACTGCCCGCGAGGAGTCCGTTTTTTGTGAAGATCTTCCAGATTTGCCGAAGAATACTACTTCTACAAGCCATAGTGCTGTCCGATCATCTTCTAATCAAGTGAGTGTGTAGTTACTTTCTTCGAAACACATAAATACTAAGTATTTACTATGAAATATGTGCTATGTTTATAATATAAAGATGTTTATATGTGTGAGTGTGTAGTTACTTTCTTCGATACACATAAATATTTAGTATTTGCTATGAAATATGTGCTATGTGTATAATATAAAGATGTTTATATGTGTGAGTGTGTAGTTACTTTCTTCGAAACACATAAATATTAAGTATTTGCTATGAAATATGTGCTATGTGTATAATATAAAGATGTTTATATGTGTGAGCGTGTGGTCACTTTCTTCTAACACATAAATATTAAGTATCTGTTATGAAATACGTGCTATGTGTTTATATATTGTTTGTTTATTTGAGATATTGGTGGAAGTGGACGAACTATATAGGTTTTAATGAGTTAAACTGTATATGTAATTTATATCTACAAATATGTTGGGTAGGAAATGGGTAGATGAGATCCGTAAGTATGGATCAGATCAAGATGTTAGTTTTAGATCAGTTAGTATGGATTAGACCAAGAGGGTAGTTTTAGATCCGTGAGTATGGATCAGGTAAAAAGATAAACTTGCTATTATTCTGGAAATCAAAACATGCAGGTCTTTTCTGGCCGTGAAAATGGGGATGTCACACATATGACTGACTGTTGAGGATTCGAACAATATGATATACCAAACATAATTATTCTAGAAATCAAAACATGCATAAGAAATATAGTAAACGATTGACAAAAGATAGCAACACTTTACTCATAAATAAACACAACTTTTATTCATCATCAAATGTCAATTACACTTTACAAATTTCAGAGCTATCTAATTACTAAAACTAATATCATCCTTCAGCCCTATGCGCCTTGCATGCTGGAGATGCTTGACCCTACCCAGTCCCTTCTTGCCGGGTTCTCATCCGATGATACCCTCTTTGCCACGAGGAGTCCTTCTTCTATTCGATGTCTGATGAAATGGCATTTTTTGTCGATGTGTCTGGATCTCCCATGATCCCTTGGTTCTTTCGCTAAGGCAACTGCACTTTCACTATCACATAAAATTTCCATATGCTCCTTTATAGCTGGTACAACTCCAAGGTATCCAATGAAGTTCTTTAGCCATATAGCCTCCTTTGCTGCCTTGCTTGCTGCTATATACTCTGATTCGCAAGTTGAATCAGCCACTGTCTCCTGCTTGGAACTTTTCTAAGTAATTGCTACTCCGTTTAAGGTAAAGACCTAGCCTGACTGAGAGCAGAAATTATCCCTATCAGTTTGGAAGCTAGCATCATTATACCCTACAACTCTCAAGTCATCACTCCTACTGAGGGTAAGAACCCAATCCTTAGTCATCCGTAGGTACTTGAGGATATTCTTTACCGCGGTCCAGTGAGCCTTGCCAGGATTCCCCTGATATCTGCTAACCATGCTCAAAGCAAAGGCTACATCAGGACGAGTACAAGTCATAGCATACATGATCGAGCCTACAACAGAAGCATAAGGTACTCAACTCATTGATGCTATCTCAGCCTCGGTACTCGGGCGTTGAGTCTTACTCAATCTGGCGTTACTCTGGATGGGTAAATCTCCTTTCTTGGAATCTTGCATGCTGAACCTTTTCAGCACCTTATCCAAGTAGGTACTCTGACTAAGTCCAATTAGTCTTTTACTCCGGTCTCTCAGAATCCTTATCCCTAGAATATAGGCAGCTTCTCCTAGGTCTTCCATAGTGAAACACTTCCCAAGCCAGGACTTCACTTCTTGCAAGGTTGCGATGTCATTTCCTATGAGTAGTATGTCATCCACATACAGTACCAAAAAGCTAACTATACTCCCACTAGCCTTGACATATACACAAGATTCAGCTTCACTCCTCAAGAAGCTAAACTCTTTGACTTTCTCATCGAAACAAAGATTCCATCTACGAGGTGCTTGTTTCAATCCATAGATGGATTTCTCAAGATTACACACTCTATTAGGGTATTATGTACTGAAAAAACCCTCTAACTGACACATGTAAACATCTTCAGCCAAACTTCCATTAAGGAAGGCTATTTTGACATCCATTTGCTATATTTCATAATCATGAAATGCAGCAATGGCTAACAAGACCCTAATAGACTTAATCTTTGCTACTGGTGACAAGGTCTCATCATAATCAACTCCTGGAGTTTGAGAAAAGCCCTTAGCAACCATCCGCGCCTTGTAAGCATGTACATTACCATCCATGTCGGTCTTCTTCTTGAAGATCCATTTACACCCAACTGTCTTACGACCTGGTACATTGTCAACCAAGTTCCAAACTTGATTGTCATACATGGACTGTATCTCGCTATCCATTGCCTCTTTCCATTTAACAGACTTGGGGCCTGCCATGGCTTCCTCATAGTTATTAGGTTCATCCAAACTTACCAGTGTCTCATCACTGATAAGTGTCTCACCTTCCACAGTAATATGGAAACCATAGTAATGCGCAGGTGCATTCCTAACCATGATGGAACGCCTTAGAGGTACAGACTCGTCAATTGGATCAACAGGAGTTTCCTCCCCAGGTTGATTGCTAGGGTTTGAAGTTCCTTCACCACTTGACTGTTGAATTTCTTCGAGATCAATTTGCCTCCCACTGTTTCCTTGGCTTATGAACCCTCTCTCTCTCTATCTCTCTCTCTTGAAAGACACCCCTCCTTGCTACAAATACCACAATCTTGTTGGGTATGTAGAAGAGGTAACCAAAGGATTTATGTGGGTACCCGATGAAAATACACCTCTCACTTCGAGGTTCGATCTTATCATGAGTCTCACACCTCATGAAAGCCTCGCAACCCCAAATATTGATGTGATCTAGACTAGGAACTTTTCCAGTCCACATCTCATGAGGAGTTTTGATAACTTTCATTGTAGGGACTAGATTAAGTATATGGGTGGCAGTCTCTAAGGAATACCCCCAAAATGAGATCGGTAGCGAAGCTTGACTCATCATGGAACGAACCATATCCAACAAGGTTAGATTATGCCTCTCAGCCACACCATTCAACTATGGTATCCTGGGAGGTGTCAATTATGAAACAATCCCACATTACCTAAGATAGTCGAGGAACTCTGTACTAAGATACTCACCACCACGATCGGATCAAAGCATCTTAATGTTCCTGCCCAACTGATTCTCGACTTCTTGTTTAAACTCTTTAAACCTTTCAAAAGTCTCTGACGTATGCTTGATTAAGTGGACATATCCATATCTACTATAATCATATATAAAGTCACATAATAACGATTAGCAACCCTTGTGGCAGTTTTAAAGGGTCCACACACATCTATGTGCACTAGATCCAACAAACCTTCACCCCTTGCACAAGACCCAGTAAAGGGTGATTTTGTCCTTTTTCCAAGTAAACATGATTCACAACTATCATCTGACTTTAGGTCAAATGACTCCAATACTCCATCCTTTTGGAGTTGGCCTATGAATTTCTTGCTTACATGTCCAAGACAACAATGCCATAATGATGCTTTATCCAAGTTATTATTATTAGAAGAATCAATACACAACACATTATTTCCTAGGTTATCTACAACAGACACAACTTCATACACACCATCACAAGGTAATGCTTTAAAATAAAAAACATTATTAAAGAAAACATTTATTCCACCAACTTCATTATTAAAAGAAAAGGTAAACCCTTGTTTGTACAAATCATGAAAGAAAATAATATTTCTTGCCATTTCAGGCGAGTAACAACATTTATTCAAATCTAATGTAAACCCACTACTTAGCAACAAAGAATAAACTCCAATCTTGGTGATAGCTGAAGCTTTCCTATTCCCCATGATCAAGTTTATCTTTCCATGCTCCACATTCTCACTTCTTCTTAGTCCCTGCAAATCAGAACATATGTTCTGACAACTCGTAAATTATTCCGTCACTATAAACCGTTCCCGTTAATAAAACCGTTCGTATTCCAATTTTTCCGTTAGCTTTTGGTTTAAATTAATTAAATTGGGACTTTTTATTATGACCTTATGAGTGTCCAAACCCATTAGAAACACGTAAAAATACCCTCGTTATTTATTTGGAAAATTTTAGTTACGACTAAGTCGTAATTACGGCAAATTAATCGGGTAAAATTTTTAAAAGCCGTTTAACGTCGGTATCGGGTAGATTTCCACCGGGACACAATCTCAAACCATATATAAAGTTGAGAAGACTTCATTTGAACTGTTCCACCACCTCACAACTTTCTCTCTCTACTCTCTCTCTAAAACTCGATTTTGAGCCAAGAACACCTCTTTCAAGCTTCAAAGTGTTAAGTAATTTATTCTAGCATGTTTCTAAGCTTGTTTATCATGCAAATATATGTTTAAACCACCCAAAACCATCAAGAACAAGTGTTTACGGTTTGGGAACATCTCCCAAACCGTAAACTCCCTTAAAGGGGTTTTGAAGCCCCAAAACCCTTCCAAGTCCCTTCTAGTGCTTAGATATGGCTTAAGGACTTACATGTACGAGATTTGAACACCAAAATCACATGATTTGGGTAGTAAACATGAGTTTATGGCCCAAGAACATTCTTGGACCGTAAACACATCTTCAAAGACCATAAACACCTTTTAGAGTGTTAAAATGCCCCTTAAACCCCTCCAAAAGCTTCCATGAGTGTCTAGAACCTTATATTCTTTCAGGAGATGCACCAAAACATATACAAATATGTCACACTTGAGTTTACGGTTTTGGAAGGTCTCCCAAAACCGTAAACACCTTCAATGGGGTGTTTAAGTGCCCTTAACACCTTATATGACTTAGATTTGGATCTAGAACCTTGTATGCTTAACCTACAACCACCAAAGCATAAGATTCATGGAAAAACATGGGGTTACTGCCGTAAAATCATGTGTTTATGGTAGTAAACTCCCCAAGAACCGTAAACTCCTTTTCCTAGATCAATTCATGTCCCAATCACTTCCTGAGCCATGGAATCAACCCTAGAACCTTGCTTTGTGCATTGTAAGACCTTTAAACATCCAAAAGCACACCACCCATTAGTTTACAGCCGTAAACTCATGGGGACATGGTATTTGGACCGTAAACACCCCTAAGGGCTTACTCTTGAAGAGTAAAATCCTTATTTAGGCCATACACGCCCTTAGATGCTACCCGTATCACTCCTAACACTTGAAATGAAGTGTTTCCGTGCCTCAGAGTGTATATTCTTATCTAATTAGTAGTTCAAAGTCTAATTAGATACAATTATGTATCTCTTCATATTACATAGGAACCTCGCGTGTACTCAAGCCCCGAACTGACACTTAGCATCCTAGCCGACACATTTCTCGTCTTGTGAGCTCATACCCCTACACCTTTTTTTTCGTGTTTTCAAGGATTTCAGGGGGGAGGGAATACAAGCAATAGTACAAGAATATCTTGTACTCAAACTTATTATTTCTTTTGAAATGTTTCATATTTCGTATGCTTTTAACACTGGAACCCATATTAACCAACTGTTAACTTGCAAAGTTAGTTTTTAGACTATTTGTGAAACCCGTTATAAAATGTTATATTTTATATTTCACAAATGATTTTCCACATCTTATCTGTTAAAAGCATTAGCTTAGTACTTTTGATTCGTCCTCGGTAACACTCCACAGAGATACGCGAGTGGAGGACCACCTTTTGAAACATGATTCTTCTGTATTATTATTTGTAAATTTGTTATTCTTAAAAATTGGAGACACGTCCTCAGAAACACTCCATAGAGATACGCAAGTGGAGGACCGCCCCTGTAACCAGAATCTCCTGGAGGGAGAACGTGACTTGAGTGTATAGATCTATACGGGGCTGACTACCCCGCACCTGACTGCTAGCTACAGTCGAACCGAAAGGTTCAAGGGTGACGAAAATCATAAAATGATAATGGACTTCTTATAGCCATATCTAGTCTATCATATGGTTATAGAACTCACAATTTGGATAACAGAGATTTACTTGTTAGTAATAATGAACTTAGTAATTGATTTACTTCCTATCTTATTAGTTTTATATACGTGTTAAAACTAATGTACTTTACAAGGATAACCAGGTTTTCAGAAAACTTCTCTTAACATTGCAAGTATGGTAGATACTTGTACACTTCATTCCGGATCGATAACTAACCACCAACTTTTAGGAAAATAAGGGTTTTTCTTGGGATAACCTAACTGTTCTTAACCAAACCGAGTAACATTGGATAACTAAACTGATCTTATAAGAAAATATGGGATTTTCTTGGATAACAACTTTTTCAAAAAACAAAAGGGAAACTTGTTCAATTTCAGAAAACAAACCACTTATGAACTCACCAGCTTTATGATGATTTTCAAACTGCTTGTATTCTCAGGTCTACATTAGACAGGTACCACATGATCTTTTGGAGAAGACGGAGTGTCTAGAAGTCACGTCTTAACTTTTGTTCATATGATATATATATGTATAATGGCTGTAACATTTTGTTTTCTAACAAATGTAAATACTTCTATGTAATGTAATGGTTGTGTTTACTACGCTTACTATGTACATTGTTTGTGATACTTACATGATGTCACCTCCGCCCCGGAACATTTCCGCCTTCGGTTTCGGGGTGTGACAGATTGGTATCAGATACCTTGTTTATAGTGAACGAGTATACCTAACCTTACATGGTATAAGACTATAAACACTAAAGGGCCGAAGTGCTCTGAACTAAAAGTATACTTTAAAATATAAGTACTTTTCAAAAGTATACAAGTATACCTAACCGCCGAAATCTGTAACCTCGAGTATAACAAAACATAAGTAATTGGGTGTTGTACGCTGCGGTTAAACCTGGGCAGTTATGTAGTCGTGTCTAGGGTCAATATAGCCTGATCAACTATATTCATTTGAGACACGGCCAACATGTGCTTGGGAGTGACTGTGTTATACACCATGCCTAAAACTTACCTAATATCCAAACAACGAGTCATCTTCGCATCGAAACATAAAATACTATGGGAGTATTTTCTAGAGCCAACTTCGTTATAGGAATTCATTATGAGTATTGCTACTCGTTCCTTCTTTAGCGATAGTTTATCTGCTTTGATAAATCCTTCCTGTTTTATCATTTAGTAGATCATTACACTTGTCAAAATGAGATATCTCTTGATTCAATTCAGAGGACTTATGATCCTCTCCTTCCTGACTATTTTAGATCAATATGCCTCCAAGGAAGAGACCCAGCTCAAAGAACAACAATCCTCCTCCACCACCACCTCCCCTTCCATTTCATCCCGCCATGTTCCAAGTAGCTGTTGCTGCTGCGGTGGCAGCTGCCATGTCTCAAATGAATCCCGGTGGTTCAGGCGGGCCAGGAGGTGGAACTCAGCCTCAAAACCAGGAAAGTAGTCAGGGACACTGGAAGGAGTGTTCCTACAAGGACCTTATGAATGCGAAACCCACATCTTTCGATGGAACTGGAGGTGTCATTACCCTAACTCGATGGTTCGAGAAATTCGAATCCATTTTCGAAATCTGTGCTTGCTCTGAATCTGATAAGGTGAAGTTCGCCGCCTGCACCTTTACCGATAAAGCCCTGACTTGGTGGAACGGCCGAGTCAAATCCTTAACCCTACCTGTAGCCAATGCTATGGGTTGGGATGTCATGAAGGAACTTTTACTTGCAGAGTACTGCCCTCGGGGCGAAATGCAGAAGTTAGAGCATGAACTCTGGAACCTGAAGATGAAGGGTTCCGATATCGCCGTTTATACTTCAAGATTTGATGACTTGGCGCTACTCTATCCGGGGATGGTTACCCCGAAGAGTAAAAAGATTGAGAGGTTCATCTGGGGGTTGACCCATCCAACCAAGGGTAATGTCTTAGTTGCGAAGCCAGACACCTACGATAGCGCCAAATGCCTAGCGCAAACTTTGATTGACCATAGTGATGACCTTGAGGAAGCGGCCACCACTCCTGAGCCAACAAAGAGGAGTGGTGAGAAAAGGAAATTTTGGAAGAAGAAGAAGAGTCAGCCTTCTTAGGAGTCCTCGAAAAAGCAAACGGTGGCAGTCTGCGCTGCTACTGCCCCTGCTGCTGTTTCTGTCGTTGGTTCTACAGCTCAAGCACCTACCAGTAGGTATGCTGGTACCCTTCCCCGATGCGATAAGTGCAACTTCCACCATAACCCCGGTACCTGCCGTGATCACTCATGCTCCAAATGTGGTCAAAAGGGGCATACGATTCAATTCTGCAAAGCACTAACCCAATCAACAACTCAAACTTCCGGAGCGGGTGTTGGTCAGGCCTGCTATGGATGTGGTGAAGTCGGGCATTTTAAGAGGAACTGCCCCAAAGCAACAACAGCTGGTAACACTGGGAGAGTCCTAGCTTTGGGACAAGAGGAGGCAGTCGCCGATCCCACCGTTGTCTCAGGTACGTTCCTTCTCGACAACTCTTATGCTAGTATCATTTTTGATTCTGGTGTTGAACGTAGTTTTGTTATCCATTCATTGAAACGCCTTCTTAAACATAATCCCCAACCATTAACCGAAACATTTACCGTCGAGATGGCTAACGGTGAGAAAGAAAGTGCTAGCGATATATTCATAGGTTGTACCCTTACCCTGAACGATCATTCTTTTCCCATTGACCTAATGCCAGTTTCCATAAAGAGCTTTAATGTTATCATTGGCATGGATTGGTTGAGTCCCAATCATGCTGATATCCTTTGTTATGAAAAAGCCATCCGTCTCAATCTCCCCTCTGGCTAGACTCTCATGATCTATGGCGATAATCTTAGCTCCAATCTTCGCATCATTTCCTGCATCAAAGCTCAAAAATTTATGCGAAAGGAGTGCCATGCATTCCTAGCCTATGTAATCAACGAGAAATAGGAAGTTAAAGACATCGAGAGCATCCCCGAAGTCTGTAACTTTCCTGATGTCTTTCCTGAAGAGCTCCCGGGAATTCCTCCTGAACGTCAAGTTGAGTTTCGCATCGACCTAATTCCTGAAGCTAATCCTGTAGCCAAGTCACCGTATCGCTTAGCTCCAGCAGAAATGTAGGAGTTATCCAGTCAGCTTAATGAGCTACTCAGCAAAGGGTTCATCAGAATGAGTTCCGCACCCTGGGGAGCCCCTGTATTGTTTGTAAAGAAGAAGGATGGATCCTTCCGGATATGCATCGGCTACCATGAACTGAATAAGTTGACTGTCAAAAACCGTTATCATCTTCTTCGAATAGACGACCTTTTTGATCAAATTCAGGGGGCCAGTTACTTCTCGAAGATAGACCTCAGATCAGGGTACCATCAGCTTCGAGTTCACGAGAATGATGTTTCCAAAACGGCATTCAGGATTCGATATAGACACTACGAGTTCGTAGTTATGCTCTTCGGTCTAACCAATGCACCGGATGTGTTCATGGACCTGATGAACCGGGTGTGTCATCCCTTTCTGGACAAGTTCGTCATCATATTCATTGACGAAATACTTGTCTACTCTAGAAGCGAGAAATATCACAAACAACACTTGAGATAGGTGTTGGAAACACTTAGAACGGAGAAGTTGTACGCGAAATTCTCCAAGTGTGAATTCTGGATTCGGAAAGTAGCTTTCCTTGGTCACGTGGTAAGCGAAGAGGGTATACATGTGGACTCGTCCAAAATCAAGGTGATAGAGAATTGGTCAGCACCGAAGACACCCACAGAAATCCGTCAATTCTTGGGTCTCGCTGGCTACTATCGCATGTTCATTCAGAATTTTTCCAGAATCGCCAAACCCTTAACTACTCTGACACAGAAAGGTGTACCCTTTTGTTGGAGTGAGAAGCAAGAAACATCATTTCAAATGTTGAAGCGAGCCTTGTGCAGCGCACCTATCCTCTCCCTGCCCGAAGGAACAGAGGATTTCGTTGTTTATTGCAATGCGTCTAATCAGGGCTTAGGCTGTGTGCTTATGCAGAGAGGAAAAGTTATCGCTTATGCCTCGAGACAGTTAAAGGCACACAAAGTTAACTATACGACTCATGATCTGGAGTTAGGAGCAGTGGTTTTCGCACCAAAGATTTGGAGACATTATCTCTATGGAACCAAGTGCACGATCTTTATTGACCATAAGAGCCTGTAGCACATCTTCAATAAGAAAGACTTAAACATAAGGCAACGGCGATGGGTAGAGCTGCTCAGTGACTACGTGTGTGAAATCCACTACCATCCCGAAAAGGCCAATGTGGTAGCAGATGCCCTTAGCCGAAAGGAGAGTTTAAGCCGCAAGGCAAAGACATTGACTATGACTATCCATTCCCACTTATCTGCACAGATCCGAGAAGCGCAGTTAGAAGCCCTATAACCAGAGAACGTATTGAATGAAGCCTTGAGGGGAATGGATAAGAAGCTTAAAATCAGAGGTGACGGAGTCTATTGTTTCATGGATCGAATCTGGACCCCAAAGTTCGGAGGTTTCAGGGAGGTTGTCATGAACGAAGCTCACAAGACCAAATACTCTGTTTACCCAGGTTCGGACAAGATGTATTTGGATCTCATGAAACAATATTGGTGGCCAAACATGAAAGCCGACATCGCAACCTTCGTGGGCAAGTGCCTGACTTGCGCCAAGGTGAAGGTTGAGTACCAGAAACCCTCGGGCTTGCTCCAGCAACCCGAGATTCCTGAATGGAAATGGGAGATGATTACCATGGACTTCATCACCAAGTTACCCAAATCTCCGAGTGAGTACGATACCATTTGGGTAATTGTCGACCGTTCGACAAAATCCGCTCACTTCATTCCGATCAAAGAATCATTCAAGATGGAAAGGCTTACACGAACCTACATCCAAGAGATAGTCCGACTGCACGATGTACATGTGTCAATTATCTCCGACCGAGATAGCAGGTTTACCTCAAGGTTCTGGCAGTCCCTTCAGAAAGCTCTTGGAACTTAGTTGGATATGAGTACAGCTTATCATCCTTAGACAGATGCACAGAGTGAGAGAACTATTCAGACCCTGGAAGACATGCTGAGAGCATGTGTCATCGATTTCGGAAAGTCGTGGGACATCCATTTAACTTTGATCAAGTTCTCGTATAACAACAGCTAACACACCAATATCAAGGCTGCACCGTTCGAAACCCTCTACGGTCGTAAGTGCAGATCCCCTCTATGTTGGGCTGAGGTAGGGGACACGTAGCTAGCCAAGATTCGAGTCCCCGACAGTGCTCTCACTGGTCCTGAAATTATCCGCGAAACCACCGAGAAGATCATCCAAATCCGAGAACGACTGAAAGCCTCACGAGACAGACAGAAGAGTTACGCCGATAAACGACAGAAACCTCTGGAATTCCAGGTTGGAGACCGTGTTCTGTTGAAGGTCTCGCCCTGGAAAGGCATGATACGCTTTGGAAAGAGCGTAAAGCTTAACCCGAGGTACATAGGACCTTTCGAGATCCTCGCTAGGATCGGTCATGTAGCCTATAAACTCCGATTCCCTCAAGAACTTAACAACATCCATCCCGTCTTCCACGTCTCTAATCTTAAAAAATGTCTATCCGATGAGACCCTCGTGATCCCTCTTGATGAGATCGAGATCAACGAGAACCTGAACTTTGTGGAAGAACCCATCGAAATCATGGATCGAGAGATCAAACGTACGAAGCAAAGCCGCGTCTCAATAGTGAAGGCTCGCTGGAATGCCAAGCGGGGACCCGAGTTCACTTAGGAGCGCGAAGACTCGATGAAACAGAAATATCCGCATCACTTTCCAAGTCCATGATTTGTATCTTAATTTGAATTTCGTGACTAAATTTTCTCTAACGGGGGGATAATGTGACAAATCATAAATTATTCCGTCACTATAAACCGTTCCCGTTAATAAAACCGTTCGCATTCCAATTTTCCGTTAGCTTTTGGTTTAAATTAATTAAATTGGGACTTTTTTTTATGACCTTATGAGTGTCCAAACCCATTAGAAATGCGTAAAAATACCCTCATTATTTATTTGGAAAATTTTTGTTATGACTAAGTCGTAATTACGGCAAATTAATCGGGTAAAATTTTTAAACCCCGTTTAACGTTGGTATCGGGTAGATTTCCACCGGGACACAAACTCAAACCATATATAAAGTTAAGAAGACTTCATCTGAACTTTTCCACCACCTCACAACTTTCTCTCTTTACTCTCACTCTAAAACTCGATTTTGAGCCAAGAACACCTATTTCAAGCTTCAAAGTGGTAAGTAATCTATTCTAGCATGTTTCTAAGATTTTTTATCATGCAAATCTATGTTTAAACCATCAAAAACAAGTGTTTACGGTTTGGGAACATCTCCCAAACCATAAACTCCCTTAAAGGGGTTTTGAAGCCCCAAAACCCTTCCAAGTCCCTTCTAGTGCTTAGATATGGCTTAAGGACTTACACATACGAGATTTGAACACCAAAATCACATGATTTGGGTAGTAAACATGAGTTTACGGCCCAAGAACATTCTTGGACCGTAAACACATCTTCAAAGACCATAAACACCTTTTAGAGTGTTAAAATGCCCCTTAAACCCCTCCAAAAGCGTCCATGAGTGTCTAGAACCTTATATTCCTTCATGAGATGCACCAAAACATATACAAATGTGTCACACTTGAGTTTACAGCTTGGGAAGGTCTCCCAAAACCGTAAACACCTTCAATGGGGTGTTTAAGTGCCCTTAACACCTTATATGACTTAGATTTTACTTAGATTTGGATCTAGAACCTTATATGCTTAACCTACAACCACCAAAGCATAAGATTCATGGAAAAACATGGGTTTACTGCCGTAAAATCATGTGTTTATGGTAGTAAACTCCCCAAGAACCGTAAACTCCTTTTCCTAGATCAATTCTTGTCCCAATCACTTCCTAAGCCATGGAATCAACCCTAGAACCTTTCTTTGGGCATTGTAAGACCTTTAAACATCCAAAAGCACGCCACCCATGAGTTTACGACCTTAAACTCATGGGGACATGGTCTTTGGACCATAAACACCCCTAAGGGCTTACTCTTGAAGAGTAAACTCCTTATTTAGGCCATACACGCCCTTAGATGCTACCCGGATCACTCCTAACACTTGAAATGAAGTGTTTTTGTGCCTCGGAGTGTATATTCTTATCTAATTAGTAGTTCAAAGTCTAATTAGATACAATTATGTATCTCTTTGTAACGCCCGTAGATCCAGGCTAGTCAATTTAGAGACGATAAGCATCAAAAATGACTTTTTGATGGAAGATTATTTAGAAGCATTAATCTTAACCAAGTTTTAGTATATGTCACAAGGTTTCCGTGCATATAAAGAACGCCAAAATCTGAGTTATAATGAAGAAGTTATGACCTGTCGAAGTTTCGCGACAGAACCGACACGACCCAGCGCGACCCAGCGTGACGTAAAGTGAATTTAAGGTAGATAGATATCTATCCTTAGTGATCTAAATGATAATTGAAGATCTAATCGATAGTAGTGCAACTATGTAAAGACGGACAAAAATGGACGTCAAACGAAAGTTGCAGATCTTGTTTTTACCTACGCATCGATATAAAGAACATCGAAAACGGAGTTCGTATGCGAAAGTTATGAATATCTGAAGTTCGGGGCACGAAACCCAAAGTTGTGTCAGATACCACGACGTGGCAAGCAGTGCCACGACGTGGAAAGTCTTCTGACACCTCCAGGAGTCCCCCAGACGCAACTTGCAATGATGTATGCAGTGACAACCAAGCCCACGACGTGGAAAAAGGGTGCCACGAAGTGGCAAGGGCCAAATTTGCCCTATAAATAGATTTGAAGGGCCAGCCATTTAGGTTTGCTATTTTCCCTCCTCTCTCTCCCGTTTTACCTTGATTTGCGTGCAAGAAATATCCCAAAGCCCGAAGATCTCGAGAAGAAAAGAGTTTTCGAGCCGAAGCTCTGCCCGCGAGGAGTCCGGTTTTTTTGTGAAGATCTTCCATATTTACCAAAGAATACCACTTCTACAAGCCCTAGTGATGTCTGATCATCTTCTGATCAAGTGAGTGTATAGTTACATTCATCTTACACATAGATATGAAGTATTTTATAAAATACGTGATATGTGTATATATATTGTTGTTTATACGTGTGAGTGTATAGTCCCTTTCATAAACACGATTTTAATACAAGTATTGTTTGAATGTATTAAGTATATGTTTGGTGTGAGTGTGTAGTTACTTTCTTCTAATACATAAATACGAAGTATTTACTATGAAATACGTGTTATGTGTTTATATATTAGTCTTGATTTGAAGGGGGTACCTAATCTCTTTCAAATGCACGATTTTTTACAAGTATCGATTTAATGTACTAAGTATATGTGTTATGTGAGTGTATCGATGTTATCTTCTAATCTCATAGATATGATTTATTCTCTATGAAATATGTGTTATGTTTATGTGCCTCATCTTTTATCTAGAATTTGTTTTGAATGAACATACTATATAGGTTTTAAACTATGTCAAAAAATGTATATTTTATCTAATAAAATGTTGGGTAGAACATGGGTAGATAGTTGTCTTGTGATAAAAGGATGAGAGGCCTCAATGTCATTGTAATCCAGTCATCTAGCGGAATTTAGATGACGACCACGGACTTTTCTAGACAGTCCAGTGGAACGCTAGCAGGCTCATAACCTGTAGGTGTTAATGAACTTGGGTGTTCACTCGCAGTATTCCATCCCCCTCATGGTTGCCTTATTTGACTTATATTGCTGAGGAACCCCCGAAGCATGTGTTGTCGCCCCGATGAAATATTATTAGACTAAGTCCCTTGAGTTAGTTGTCTTAGGGATGTAAAGTGAGAATAACGGGAATGGGTAATTGGGTTATTATTGGTTGATGAAATTAAATTAATTATTTATTGTGGGTTGAAAACCCTATATGCTCACCAGGCTCCCAAGCCTGACCCAATCAGTTTTCTTTGTATTACAGGTAATGACACAAGAGTATAAGTTGGTGGACTTGACGAGAGATTTTGGAATATAGATCAGTAGTTATAAATAACTGTTGTAAGGTCTATTTTATACTGTTTATGCTTTTGGTCTGTATCGGAACATGACATCCCGAAATTTGATTATTTAATGAAAATACGTTCTCTTTAAGAAACGTTTTGATAAATTTTATCATATTTTGTTTTGGGAACAAATTCCGCAACTCTTTTAAATCAAAAGAATTTACTCTGATTTTAAAATAAATCATAAACAAACCGGTCTTTTCTGGCCGAGAAATTGGGGATGTCACACTCTTCATATTACATAGGAACCTCACGTGTACTCAAACCCCGAACTGACACTTAGCATCCTAGCCGACACATTTCTCGTCTGGTGAGTTCATACCCATACACCTTTTTCCCGTGTTTTGAAGGATTTCAGGGGGGAATACAAGCAAAAGTACAAGAATATCTTCTACTCAAACTTATTATTTCTTTTGAAATGTTTCATATTTCGTATGCTTTTAACACTGGAACTGGTATTAACCAACTGTTAACTTGCTGAGTTAGTTTTCAGACTATTTGTGAAACCCGTTATAAAATGTTATATTTTATATTTCACAAATGATTTTCCACATCTTATCTGTTAAAAGCATTAGCTTAGTACTTTTGATTCGTCCTCGGTAACACTCCACTGAGATATGCGAGTGGAGGACCACCTTTTGATACATGATTCTTCTGTATTATTACTTGTAAATTTGTTATTCTTAAAAATTGGAGACACGTCCTCAGAAACACTCCACAGAGATACGCGAGTGGAGGACCGCCCCTGTAACCAGAATCTCCTGAGGGAGAACGTGACTTGAGTGTATAGATCTATACGGGGCTGACTACCCCGCACCTGACTGCTAGCTACAGTCGAACCGAAAGGTTCAAGGGTGACGAAAGTCATAAAATGATAATGGACTTCTTATTGCCATATCTAGTCTATCGTATGGTTATAGAACTCGCAATTTGGATAACAGAGATTTATTTGTTAGTAATAATGAACCTAGTAATTGGTTTACTTCCTATCTTATTAGTTTTATATACGTGTTAAAACTAATGTAATTTACAAGGATAACCAGGTTTTCAGAACACTTCTCTAAACATTGTAAGTATGGTAGATACTTGTACACTTCATTCCGGATCGATAACCAACCACCAACTTTTAGGAAAATAAGGGTTTTTCCTGGTATAACCTAACTGTTCTTAACCAAACTGAGTAACATTGGAAAACTAAACTGTTCTTATAAGAAAATATGGGATTTTCTTGGATAACAACTTTTTCAGAAAACAAAAGGGAAACTTGTTCAATTTCAAAAAACAAACCACTTATGAACTCACCAGCTTTATGCTAATTTTCAAACTGCTTGTATTCTCAGGTCCGCATTAGACAGGTACCACATGATCTTTTGGAGAAGAGGGAGTGTCTAGAATTCACGTCTTAACTTTTGTTCATATGATATATATGTATAATACTTGTAACATTTTGTTTTCAAACAAATGTTAATACTTCTATGTAATGTAATGGTTGTGTTTACTACGCTTACTATGTACATTGGTTGTGATACTTACATGATGTCACCTCTGCCCCGAAACGTTTCTGCCTTCGGTTTTGGGGTGTGACATATGTGAATACCACAAACTGTATCAAGTACCCATGAGTTAGAGTAGGGTGAGTTATTAGACAATATTGTGTGAATACTTGCATGGGTGGGTTTTACTTTCCCATCCTTAATATCTTGCTGGTACTTTGGGCAGTTCCGCTTCCAATGCAACTTTTCATGGCAATAGAATCATTCAGCCTCTTTTTGGTCAGAAGAAGGAGTGACGAAACCTTTCTTGGTTCCACTTGAAGAGGAGCCATCAAGGGTCTTCCCCTTGGTACCCTTCGAAGGGCTCTTCCTCTTCTTACCATTCCCAATTGCCAGGACAGGGGCGGAGTTTGGAGTAGGAGTAGGAGTGGTAACAACCGACTTACCTTTAAGACATGTTTTTGCGGTCTTTAGGAGTCCTTGAAGCTTGCTGAGGGTAACTTCCTCCTTGTTCATGTGGTATGTCAAGTAGAATTGATCATAACACGAGGGTAAGGAGTGCAAAATGATATCTATTGCCAACTCCTCGGGGAAGTTCACATTGAGTTTCAGTAAATGGTCTAGATACCTTTGCATTTTCTGCATGTGGCCCGTGATGGGTTCACCATCCTTCATCCGGGTTGTTATTATAGAGTAGATGATTTCATATTGCTCTTGACGAGCACTCTGATGGTAGCGGCCCATCAAATCCTGGTGCATATCAAAAGGATAGTAGTCCTCATAGGACTTGTCACACCCCCGAACCAGACGGCGGAAACGTCCGGGGGCTGTCGTGACTCAATTGCATACCATAACATTGAATATATATGAAACATAACAACATTCGTCACCATTCATTTCATATTACAACCAGTAGTGTTTACATGTCATACATTGTTTAAGACATTACATTCCCAAAAATTAATTTGTTCCATTCATTCAAAAATAAACTGCAACCGTCACTGGATATGATTTCCCTTGATTCACTGGTTCCCTGAGAATACAAGTATTTTGAAAAACGTCAACATATGAAATGTTGGTGAGTTCATAAGTAGTGTTTGAAAATCGAATGTTTGTATTGTTTGAAAATCCACCAGAAAATCCGATATTTTCTGAAAAGAAAAGCTTTTGAAAACGTTTGTGAAGATCCATAGGTATGCTTGTTTGTTTTCTATACTTGTAAAATATTGTTTGTTGAAATCGTATGTATTCTGAAATTGTATGTATTGAAAACCCTAGGAAAACCCGATGTTTTCCCAATTCCTTGAATTACATGAAGTTACATTGAAACCATTGCATAGCGTATAATGTCAGTCCCAGGCGACGTTGGAAGGTTCTCGAGCATGATTATTTACTACAAACCCGCATTACACAAACGCCCAGTTTATAGTTATACTAACGAACCCGAAGGCGTCGTCCGTACTAATCACGTTATCCAATCGCCCTGACTAGGTGTAGTCCCACATCCGAAGAGAAAGAGGTCACGAAGACCCCGGTGACTCCATTAACCGGTTGGGGAAAATATGCGTGCGAGGGGTCCCCGACCCGCCTCGTAAAATATGCAGACTCTTCTAGCAATACCATGGACCCTTGGGGACCAGTGGTACAAGCCATTGAAAGTCACTCTACGTTGTGCCAAGTCGGTGAAACTCAACACTTCGTAGAAAATATGTGTCTTCGGGCCTTAAGATCAGGTCATTGGGCTAGCTAGGCCCAACAAGCAAGATTTTACACTTTTGGGGCCCGAAGATGGTGCGTAGACGTCTGTGCACACTCGTATGTATATGTATTACCAAACGTTATTTGTATGATTCGTAGTGTCGAAGAGTTAGTAGTTGTAGATTTCCATTGGCTCGAGACCGAGCCAATTCGTTTAACAACGACTTTTGGTATTGTAATGAGTTGTATTTCGTTGATAGTCGAGGTGTCATTATTTGATCAAATTGTACATATTGAATTAGCCTTGAAATATTTCTGTTTTCAGCCCCTCATTATTTGTAAAATTTACATTTTCAACCCTTTTATTGTAATATTTCCCGGTTTGGTCCTTAAACTATTTTTCTTGACATTTTAACACCAAAAATTATTGAAATTAATATTTTCCAGCATATTTTTCATAGAAAACAGTTTAAGTCCCTAAAAATGCAGTTTTTCTCGGTTTTAGCCCTTCTTTTTGCAATTTTGACAATTTTGGCCCAAATTGGAAAATTTTTGCAACTTTGGTCCTTTTTAAATTTAAAAAGCATTTTAAACCTTTGAAAAGGATTTGGGACACTTATAGTCCACTGTTTTACAGAAATTCACAGTTTTGGCCCTTCAAAACAGAAAAATTCGCATAATGGGCCTCCTTGGGCCGAAATTTTCATTTTTAGCCCAATAAGCTTGAAATTTATGTTTTTAATCCTCTAATTGAATATAATTCCAGAAATAGTTTTATGGAAACTGTTTTGGCACATTTCAGCCATCAGAATCTGTGAAATGTCAATTTGGGCCCTTAATTTTGTATTTTTCACATTTTTGGCCCAAAATGGGTGTTTTTAGCTTAAAGAAAATTGTTGCTAACCACTTAGCTATTTTTCTTGTATCACTTTATATGTAGAAGTATATTTGAAGCTAAAATCATAAAACATAAGTTATATCTCGGTTTTGAGGGGTTTAATGGCTAGATCCCACATTAAAACACATATAAGCATACATATAAGCATGGAAATCATACAAGGCATACAAACACATATAGATCTACACTTTCACTTGTATTCCCCCCCACAAAACTCATAAAAACAGAAAATAGGGGTATGAATCTCACCTTGGGGTGTTGATTCGGTTTTTGGAAGAAAAGATGGAAGAAAAATGAAGTGTTTTTGGCCTTGGCTCCCTTTGATGAAGATCTTGAGTTTTGAAATGGTTCTAGGGTGTAAGATCACGATTTTTGCATAGGTTAGGAAAGGATTTTGATAACAAAAGAATTTAAACCATAGATCTATGCATAATCTTACCTTAGATGAAGAATATTGTGGAGATTTCCTCTTGAATGCTTCCTAGAACTCGAGATTTTTGAGTGGAGAGGGAGAGTTGTTCTTGAGTGATCTAGAGAGTGTTTGAGAGATTTTTGGTGTGTGTAGGTGTGTATGGCCGAGAGTGAGAGAGGAGAGAAGAAGAAATGACTTTTGAAGTGATATGCATGGAGATATGGACTAAGGTGCATGGAAACATGTTGGGTAATAATGAGGTGGCAAGCAAATAGTCAACTCTTCCATTTCTCTTTGGGTGTGGGCCTTGGGCCGAGAATTTGAAAGAAAAAAAAGATTTTTGGGCCTTTTGGCCCTTAAGCCCAATATTTGAGTTAGTTAGAGTGTGTTTTATGCTTAAGGGAATGTAGTAGGATTTTTATGTTTTTCTTGAACTAGTTTAGGTTATTCATGTATCAAGGCTTTTAATTTATTTAATTCTAGGTCCAATATGGCCCAAAATGTTAAAATAAATAAATGTGGGTCCAATTAGAGCCCAATTAGGGTTCTAAGCCCATGATAGTCTAATTGGAAGCTTATTGGCCCATTTGGATCCAATAAGGAAGTTCTAGTCTAAAATAGACTTAACAAGACTTCTAGGGTTGTCCAATTGTTTGATGACTATTTGTAGTCCTAGCATGTTGTATTTGATTGAAGTTTTTGATTCACATTAACTTGAATGTATAGATTACATGGCTCAAAATTTACAGTTATGACAGGACTTTTGGAGCTCGGCTGTCATAGTGGCCAACATGATGCATGCCACTTTGGTAGCATCTCTTTCATGTGTTCGGAAGTCAACGATCTCCAGAGGGGTAGCAGTGGACTCATCAATTTACTTCAGCTCCTTATCTAGGACATATTCCTTGTCCGCATAGCGAGTGACCATCCTGATGTTCCAGATCCAATCCATAAAGTTGGAACCATCAATGATGACTCTCCCACAAAGGTTCATGAGAGAGAAGGAGTCGGTAAGGTTAGAGCCAGAAGCAACATTTTTGGCTGACATCTGAAAAGAAGAAAACAAGTCTAGATTAGATATAAAGACAGTCCTTAATAAAACACCCAAATGTAATATTAAGGCTAGGATCCTATCACCATATATTATAACTTAGAAGAGGGATGCTGTAATCTAAGCTATAACATATTTGAAAGGTAGGTGAATGATGATTCACCAATTTCCACCATGAAAACGAAATATGATTAATAGGTTTCAATTAGTTTTAGAAACTCCTAGATTCTTTTGAGATTCAATGAACTTTACAAAGGCATGTTTCTATCTCGAGTGTGCCCTCCAAGTTTTGTGACTAGGATGCCGAGGATCAAAAAACGAGTTGTGAAGTAACCATACAAATCACTTGATACCCTTAATGTTTATCACTCAATCGATGTGTCGGTGAACCACATGCGCTCCACCGACCGATAATAAACCTTAAGTCACCCTTTACCTACCTTGTTAAGTCCAAGTTAGTGTGTTGGTTAACCACACACGCTCCACTCACGACTTAAACAAAGTGTAAAGTGTAATTTCATGGATTAGCAGCTTATTCGCATTTTCCTAAAGTAACTAAGAATGGGAATTTATAAAAACATTTAGTTACTTTATAATAATCATTATACTTTTAATGAAAATTTTAAGTAATTGTCGTACCCGTTCGGCTAACGACCCTCCACTGATCAAGGAAGCGGTGGGTGAGAGTGGACACCTATTAAGCTGTCATTTTATAAGCAACAACCTTATAACCCCTTTATAGACCAGCTTCTTGAATGAGGCCTACTAACGGTAAAACGACTTGATCTTACACATATGTGTGTGTATATATATATATATATATATATATATATATATATATATATATATATATATATATTATTAACTTATAATATTATAAAGTTTAAGGGTTGAATTTTAACTTTTAAAATTCTAGGGGTTGGAACTAAAGTTTACTAGATGACTTTACATGTTCCAAAACTTGAGGGCAAGTTTTGTAACTTTACCATAACTTATGAGTTATTAAAATGAAGACTCTTCATTTTTTGTAACTTATGTGCTCTTTTAATGGATTTAATACAAAGTGACTTTTGGTTATCCATAACTTGAGGACAAGTTATGGACTCCATTAAAACACATAAAGATCATGAATTAAGCATTCAACAAGTAATTCCTATGATCTAACAAAAACACATAAGAACATGAATATTCATATCGAAATTTCAAGAACATATGAACACATAATCATGGAATTTTGATATTAGCCATTGCAAATGGATTAGAACAACCATTACACCATCTAAAACAAGTTTTAAAACACCAAAACAGTTTAGGGTAATGTTTCTAGTCCATTTCCAGCAGCAAAAATCGAAAATCTGCATTCTGCATGCCCAACTTGTCGAGTGCAAGAACTGAGTCGCCGAGTTGGTTGAAGAATCACTTGGACTCGTCGAGTCCCCTATGCAGACAGCAAGAAATTCGACTTTTTTCACTATTTTACATCAAGTATCAAACAAACAAGCCTAGAATCTGATACCACTGATGGGTTTTGAGCATTCTAATACTCCTAAGATGTTCATGCAACCCTAGAAACCTTGGATCTATGTTTGTCTAAAATACATGCAAAATTTGATTTCCAAAGTTCTTAAACCTATCTAGCATACATGGGGAACTTTAAACATAAAAGATAGCTAGAAATACATACCTTGTAGTGATTCGGATTCCTTGAAACCTTATGAGCCTAGCACCCCAAGTGTGATGCCTCAAATGTCTCACACAACACCAAATGCATTTGGAATAAACTTTGAGAGATATGTAGAACACCTAGAAATCGGCTTGCCCTCTCTAGTTCTCTTAGGTACCGATTTTGGTGTGTAACATGAAGCTTATATAGTGTGTTACAATTAGGGTTACACCATGTAAACCCTAATTGTTATGATCTTTCATTTCCATGACCCATGGGTTCTATAACCACCATGGAGCATCCATAGAGCATCCTATGGGTTTTAGCTCAACTTGATAATCCATGGAGCTTTAGCCCACTATACAAGTATGAATGATTTACACAATCAACCCATATATTTAATTAGTCACCTTTTGATCACTTAATTAATTCTAAATTAATTCTTGATCAATACTAATTGAATAATATTATTAATATATTAGAACTTATAATATATTAATAAACCATAAATGTTATTTCTCACATTTTAGTCTATCCAAATGCATGATGTCATGCAACCCAAATGGACCATGCTAAACCGGGTCAAGTACATACCAGAAATAGTTATGGACTTAGACACCTTATCCAACATATTTCACCCCTAGTTTTACACATAATATCATCACAGTAATCATCAAATCATCATAGAAATACAGACATAATTGACAATTATCACAAAGACAATCATCATGCTATCCTTGGTGCCTTTGACCCACGACTATTATGAAGGAAGACTCACCTTAAATTGTGGGTGTCAATTCATACTTAGTGGATAAATCGCGAACTCCTCTCCCTGTTGCACAAGCATAAAATCCGAATTAGCAATTATGTCACATTCTAACCCGAAGGTCCAAAACCCTAATCCCTGACTTAAGGAAAAAGGTTCCTTTAGCTTTTCCTTATTGGGCCTCCTTCTTCCATGGTCCAAATCCATAACAACCCAAAAGTGTCCAAGTCTAACAAAAGGCTACTAAGGCCCAAAATGCCTTATTACAATAGGTGGGCCTAAGGCCCAACCTAGACAAGTCCACGTCCCAACAAAACCAAGAGCCTAACAATCCATATTGCCCCCTGACTACGTACACCTGACGTACTCTGCATGTACACCCATTGTACGCTGGTGTTGACCCGGATTCAGGGTGTTGGCTCAGTACAAGCATCGTACATAGGAGTACACCTATCATATAGGTCTGCCATCCCAAAACCACCTCCATGACTTATTCCATGAAGACTTAACGGTCAAAACTTAGATCCAAGCCTCGAGAAACATCCTAAGCCATAAAGTTTCAAACTTTATGCTTTTTCATGCATGGATGGGGCTCAAAACATGAATCAAGTCCATAAGCACACTTGGTTGGTTCCTAACACTTGCATGGTTGAGGCTTAACCATCAAGATCCAATTTTTATGACTCAAAACACCTCCAAGAGCGCAAAAGGACAACTTATATGGATTTAAGTTCCTTAACTCCAAGAATCCAAACTATGGGACCAAAACATGACATTTTCCACCCTAAAACTATATCTAAGCAAATAATGGTCAAGGTTCAAAATTTATACCTTCAAAGACCTAGAAATGGTGCCAAACTTCTAGATCTACAAGCTCCTTCCTTGCCCTTGCTTATTCTCAAACTTCCTTTTTCTTTAAAACCAACAAAGATCACGAAAACCACTAAGCTAAGCTCAGAAAGGCATGCAAGAGGGTTAGGGTTCGAGTTTGACACTAAAAGGACAAGGGAGGCTGAGAGGGTGAAGATCATGAGGGACTTAAGGTCTTTAAATGGGGTGCAAACCCTAAAAATTAGGGTTATCCCATGCCATGAGTATGCCCTGCGTAACCTCACGTACGCCTAGCGTACGTGGGCGATGCCCGCGACCAAGCTTCAACTAGTACGCTAAGCGTACTCCTAGAGTATGCCCCGTATAGTGGCCAAAGGACCAGTATTGCAAAGATTTGTTTAAAGAGGGTTAAAAAAAGAAACTTACAAGATCTGGATGTTACAAAATCATTTAAACACCAAATGCAATTACTTAAACTTACAATTTCCAGAAAACATTTCTACCTCTTGCTTGGACAGAATTTAAAAAATATAAAATAGCTAAAACTATTATCAAAATCTATAACTTGTTTCAAAAATATATTTCAACAACTCTGAAATTCTGAAACTAAAAAATTATGCCTGAAATTCTGAAGGATACAACTGAAATTCTAATAAGAAAATCTACATTTGAAAACTTTTTCTGAAGACAGAAATCAAAAACTAAAAACTATGATTCTCAATTTTGAAATTTGCAATTCAAAAGTTTGAAATCATGAATCTAATAACTACATCTTTGGAATATGATATCTAGAAATTTTGATGTTTAAATCTGATTTTAAGAATATGGAATCCGAAACTCTCATGTTTAGCAACTGGAAGCTGAAATACTGAAGTAATAATTTTGATGCATAAATTTCCGATGAAGAAAAATTCTGATGAAAATTTGATGCTTAATTGGTTTTAGAAATCTAATTTGTTTTTCTAAAAAAACTTATGTGTAAAATTGATTTCTGATGCAAAACTGATACACATTTTTGATGAAAAATTAATACTAAACTTCTGAAATAAAAAACTCTGATGAATAAAGCTGATCCAATATCTGATATAAAATATAATCTAGAAAATTTGGAAATCCGATGCACAAACTGATACAAAATCTAATAAGCAATTTTGATGCAAATCTGATACTAGACTTCTGAAAACTAATAGAAATGGGTGAATGAAAACTAATGTTTAATTTCTAAAATCAGAATATTTAATGTTGTCTTTTTGCAAAACTATCAAAAATGCATTGTTTTTTTAAGTATAACCAAGCTGCCTTTTCAGTTTTATGGATAATTTTTTTTTTCAGCAAAACCAAATTGTTTTATGATTTCTAAAGTTAGTTTTACATAAAATTGAACTTGTTTTTTTTGACTAAATAGAGTTGTTTTTCATAAAACAATATTGTTTTTAAACACAAAATTGCGATAAATGCAGTTTTTCATCAAACTATTACACAAATGTTATTTTTACCAAAATCGACTAAGAAAAATAAAATAAAATTCGTTTTTTTCTGGACTGCTGTTAAAGCCGAACATATAGGAACAAAACCCACTTTATTTTTTTCTCTTTTCGTTGTGAAAAGCGTACAATATAAACAATAATTCAAGTAAAATTGTTTCAAATTTGTAGTTCGTTTCGTACAAACAAATTTGTTTTAAGATTGTAAGAATAATATCATACAAATGTACGAAATCGAACAAGAAAATAGAAAAGGCTGAGACATGTGTTCAACACATTGTATTTAAAAGAAATCCACCTGCTACTTGATGTTTGTTTTCGAATATAGAACAACTAGAAGTGGTTCTTCTAGACCACCCGAACCCTCAATAAGCCTAGATTTTACTTAGATTCAGTAAGAAAAAGAAGATGAAGCACAGAAGAAGAGAGTTATGTTGCACTCTTTAGTGTATCTAAAATGGTTCCCAAAAGGTTTTATTTATACTAGAACTCATAACCACTAAAACAATTAAATAACATTAAAACATAATCCATAATGGAACACTTGGATTGTGGTGACTTGGTAAGACATGTGGAAAATATGGTGAATAACCTATTAACCCATGTTTAGTTGGTTGAAATATAAGGGTAATTTTGGAAATTGCAGATGAGAATGTTGGGTTTGTTCCCCGTTTGACATTTTGTAAGTTGTTTTGTTTTCTCTTTTGTGCCTAATCTTTTTCTTTTAAGCCGTGGTTTTAATAATATCCGCCGGTTCCAAAAAACCTATTAACCAATGCTAAAATCCAGACACTAGTCAACACATGTGACCATTAAGGTTTGTCTGCAGTGACTACAGAGCATGAGACATACTCTCATGTTTGCAGCGGGAGATTAGTCAGTGCGCGAAAGCTGGTCCGAAACCTTCGTCAGAGAAGTTCTCTTTCAAAAAAAAAAACAAAATCCGTAATCAACATTATATTTAATATCGTTCTTAATTACGAATAATAACCGAAATTTAAACATCAATTTTCGATTATACATCATTCAATCCCTCAACTTTGGTGATTATTTTCAATTCACCAATTCTTTTTCGGACGACACTTTAACCATGTCTTTTAAACTACCTTTGATTTCATGGTATCTTTATTTTTGCATGTCACTATATTTCTATATCCCAAAAACTCTAGATCCAAAACCAAAGAAAAAAAGCGCATCTAACACTTTAAAATCTAACTCTATCTAACAGCTTTTGGACATCATGGAATGATGGAATCGTTATTAGATCCACGAATATGTCAAAGGTGAATATGAGAAAAATAAATAACGTACGGAAAAAGATTGAATATTCTATGAGCATTCTACAAGTATTTTCGGTTTAAAATCCATATTCCATTTACTTGTATCCCAAGACAAAATTTTGAACAAGTCAGGTCCATTTTCAATTATTCAGTGACTTTCTTTTATTTGAATCACTTTATTTATTAAAAATACAAATTTAAGGGTTTACATTGTTCCTTTTAGTAAAATTTCAACTAACATTTGTTTTCTAAAATGCACTTTTTACATAATGTCTGGAATCTTGAACTAATTATGTGTGTGGTTCTTTTTATCCTTAATTTTGATAAATATTTAAATAATAATCAAGCATTTATGTTAAATTTCATGTCAAATGTAGTATATTTAAAATAGATAATTAAACATTAGGTTATGTAATATAACTAAGATCTATGCATTAACTCTTTAGCTTTGAATCATTCAGTAAACGAGTTTAATTAGACTCATTTGATAATTAGGTTTGTTATGATTCAGCGAGGGATTACATCCGTGCTAGAATTGAGCATCAGCGATGAACTAGGACGAATTTCTTTTAAAATCATTTGGCTGTAGATTAGTGGTAAATTTTAATTATGTTGCCAATCATTTAATACCTTTAAATCATTATCCACGTATAGTGTCAAATTAGTGATCGTATTTGGATCCGTTGATAAATTCTGTAAAAAAACACATTGCTATATGGCTACAAGATTTCATCCCTAAATCGTCGTATTAGTAATTTAATTTATTTTTTTATTATGTTTGTTTATTTATTTATTTTTTATTATTTTTTCATTTTGGAAGTAAACTAGTGACGTAGAATACTTCGCCAGTTTTCTTTAAAAAAAAAATTCAAGACTAAAATGGTATGCAGAAGTTAACGACATATCATGTTGGTCGCTACTATTCGTCTTTAAATTTGATACAAGAAAAAAAATGAAATTTGGGCGATAAAAGTCGTCGGTTTGATTTGTCCAGTAAAGTAAAGGTAATAGCGACGACACATCGCCGCTAAAAAGTCGTGGGGACTGTTTTGTCGCTATAGTTCAAAATGTCGCCACTAAAGGTATTTGTCGTTAGTAATACACCTGTCGCCGGTTATATAAAATGTGTCACGCTAATAACTTTGTCGCCGGTAATACCCTTTGTCACGGTAACAGTTTCGCTGGTAATATTATTTTTATTATTTTTATTTTTATTTTAAAGTAACACTTTTCGGGTGTAAAAAAACCGATACGTAACGACATTAAATGTAGAAAAAAATTACATAACTACATTCAATTAGGTACCACATAGTGTTATAATTTCATACAAATACCAAAATAAAAAACAAAATTTGTTATAATTCCAACAAGCACCAAAGTGCCACAACAAGTCAAACATACAAAACACAAACTAATTATCCGATGAACCATCATCTTCCTTCCTCTCGTTTCCTCCTTGATCATCACTATGTCGTTTCCCCAATTGAAAAAACGCATAAAGTTCCTCCCTACATGCTGGGTTGTTGAGCATTGAACAAAGATTTTCCAACTACACAATAAATAACAACATATATAACCTTATAAGTTAAACTATCAAACATAAACAAAAACTAGCAAAGTACATTGCTATTTCTTCCACTTAAATACAAGAAATAAGAAAAGTACATTGCTATTTCTTACACTTGGGACGTAAACACAATTACCAAATCAACATGCATTTATTGATGCCAAAGTACATGTTACTTTTAAACTAGGCACAAAACCAAAAGTACATTGTTATTTCTTGCACTTGGAATATAAACACAATTACCAAATCAAAATACATTTATTGATTATTATATAAATATATGAGACTTTGAAATTAAATAGTCTTATTTTACAAGAAATGGTAGCTTACTTTCTACTTATTTTGTGCTAAAGAACCTTAAATAGAAGAAATACCAAAGTACATTGCTATTTCTTCCACTTTGGACTAAAACACAATTTACAATACAATTACCAAACCAAAGTGTATTTATTGACGCCAAAGTACATTGCTATTACTTGCACTTGTAACATAAACAAGATTACAAACACAATTACCAAGAAATACCAAGGTACATTGTTATTTCTTGCATTTAGGACAAAAACTAATTACCAAAGTTTTTAGAAAATAATCACCACAAACCAAAATTAAAAAAATGAAAATGCATTTATTGAAATTAAATAGTTTTGTTTTACCAATGATGGTTGTGACTGTGGTGGTGGCTACGATGGTTGTGCAATCGATGGGATAACAGAAGGTTTTCGGCTGATGCCTCACTACGCTATTCACCTAATACTCTCGAAACATGCTCTTTCTTCAGCGGGTGTTGAATCTATTTCACCATTTAACCCTTGTGTATATTCTGCGAGCTCTTCTAGTAATCGATTATGTGTTTTCTAAAAATAATTAACAATTAAGAATAAATAAACAGATAATTATATGACAAAATTATAACTAAATACTTTCGTATTGTTTATCTGCTATATCAGTAACAAATACACCATTCTTATCAGTATGAGCAGTGCGGAACGTTTTAAATCTCTTTAGGTTCTATTTAACACTAAAAATTAAATTATATTTGAAATAAATAATTACATATATCGTACGCTACCATTTTATAGAAAATACTGTTATACAAGCTCGACCCCCACGGTTCAAGGACATTTGCAGTTCACAAACATTTTTGTTTATTGCCGAAGTAGCCAGGTGTTCATCCATTTGGAAATACTCAACTGATATCCTCCAACTATCAATTCCATATCATCCGGGGGGTGGCTAATGCTCTCAAGAGATCTTCATACCCTCCGACTCTAAAAAATATTTGCTTTTTTCTTAATTTTTATTCTCTTTGAAACCTTTAAAAAAGTCGCTTCAAAACTCTATAACAGCCTAGCAGCCACTAGGTCTTGGGAAATCCTATCAAAATCAAACTTCGTCTACAAAAACAAAAAAAAAAATGTTAGCTAAATAAAAGGCACTCATATTTAACCATATAAAATATTCTTATATAAATAATTTACCCATAAATGTTGTTTTATTGTATCTTTTATCGCAATGGAAACTCTTTTCCAAGTTCTTTTTATCAAAAGGAGTCATCCGCCACATTATTTTCCCAATTTCGCGTGCAAACATGTCTTTTGGCTCTCCTACGAGATCAAATGTCATATCCCTATCTTAGTACATGTCAATTGGTTTGTCCTTATTATTTAAGGGCGACTTTACAAACTTAATGTTTTTCACTTTTCCTCTGACTCTCCTATGTGGCACAATTACAAATATAATTAAAAGTTATTAGAAATGATATTTTATAATATCTTGATAAAAATAGTAAATAAACATTCATAATAAGACTTACCATCCTGCTCGTACTGACCAATACCTCAACCGCCTGGGAAAGGTGGCTCCTCGGCTCCATCGCCCCATGTCCACGACCCATAACATCACCCATGGTGTATAGAGACAAGATCCATATCAACTCGATAACTTGAAAAATTATAAGACATACAAATACAATTTCTACTACAAATACACATTACATAGAAATACACAATATTCACACATATACATACAAATACAAATACAAAAAATAACATTCTCAATAATATCATCCTACTTTATTTTTTTTTTCAATAATAACATCCTACAATAATAACATCTTACTTTATTTGTTTTTTTTTTTTTTTACAATCCATATTTTTTAAGAAGAAATAGCATTCTCAGTAATAGCATCCTACTTTATTTGTTTTTTTTTTCAATAATAGCATCCTACAATAATAACATTCTTAATAATAACATTATCAATAATAGCATCCTACAAAAAAAATACACATTATACACACATACAATCCACATTACATAAAAATACACATATACTTTAAATATCATTATCAATAATAGCATCCTACTTTATTTGTTCTTTTTCCAATATAGCATTGCAATATACACATTACATACAATCAACAATTCATACATACATACAATCCATATTTCATACATAGAAATATACATTATACACACATATACATACAAATACATGTATACATACATATACATACACTATGCACACATACAATATTCCACATTCATGGTTTCATACATACAAATACACATTATACATACATATACCATGTAAATACGCAGATATATACCAAATATGCACACATATGGCTAATTTCACATAACATACATAAATACAAAAATTTCTCAAAAAATCTCGAAATTAAGGGAGAAAGAAAGTTGTGGTGGTCAGAGATCAACAATGGTGGCCAGAAAATCAACAAAGTGGTGTAGTGGTGGTGGTAATCGATCCAATGATAGCAACAACTAAAAAAAACAAAAATCACTATTTTTTGCAATTAACTCAACTAGAAGGTGGGAATCAACATTAAAAGTGAAAGAGAAAGAGAAATTACGAAATAATTGTACCTTAGTTGCTTGAATTAAACCTTAGTGTCCAGAGAAGATACGTCGCCGATGATGGAAAGACGTCGTCGGTAGATGCGTATGGAACCGGTGGAAATCCTCAGTCCAATCGGTGGAAAGCAGGTATCGCAGATCACTGGAAGCAAAAGAGGGAATAAAAAATCGATAGAAAATTGAAGCAGAAGATTGAAGAAAGAAAGTTGCAAAGGTGTTTATCTGTGATGACTTTTACCGATGACACCTATTACCGGTGATGCCAAAGCAATAGCAGCAGATTTTGGTTATTAGCTGCAACGCCTTGGAGGGAACTTTTTCGCGATCCTTATTTTTTAGCATTAGCGGTGACAAGTGTTGCTGTGACAACCCGAAATTTCCATTCGGTCAAACCTTAAAAGTCAACCACTTCGTATCATAAGTCAATGTCATTATTTCTTATTTTTAAGAAATATAAAGTTAGTTTGAATGTTTTAATATTATTTTTAAACGAACGGGTGAAAGAAAGTGCCGTCTCGGGTTTTGAATTTTAAAAACCGCAAACACCTCACGTCTTAGAAATTCCCGACCAAAACTTTTAGGTGTGGGTTGAAAAATCACCCAAAAACCGTGAACTCATACCTATGTATGAGTTTACTCCCCAAGACTAGTCATTATTGAGTTTACTCCCCAAACACCAAAAGAGTAAACTCCAAAATATCCTCTCAAGTATCATCCAAGTTTTTATTCAAAATCTTCAATCTAGTAAGTGTTTCTAGCCCTTTCAAGTTAGTATATCACTTAATCTAGTGATTATACATCCTTTAATCCATTCATTTATGTGTTTTGACTAGTTTTTCCAAAACACCAAGAATACACACTAGTGTTCTTGGATTTTAAGTTCATTTCAAGCTTCCACAATGTAAGTACTTCTATCCTAGAGTCACTTTAAGCTAGCTATACATGTTTATACCAAGGAAAAGTCCCAAGAACACCAAGAACAAGGTGTTCACGGTTTTGGGAGGCTCCCATAACCGTAAACACCAAATATAGTGCCTTAGGATGCTTTAGGGTGTCTAAATGCTTCACAATGCCTTAGGGACTTGTCAAGATCCATCCTTGATGAGTGTATCACACAAAAAGCACAAAAAATTTATATGCGTTTACGGTTTGGGGATCTCCCAAAACCGTAAACACCTTAAAAGTTGTGTAAATGTCCCATAAATGGCCCATGGTTGTTCCTTATGGCTAGAGTCTAACCTAGACTAGTGCCATGTTTGAGCTAAGGACTTGAAAACCACCAAATACCAAACTTGTGAGTTTAAGGTAGTAAACTCATGGAGAAATGGTCCTTAGACCGTAAACTCCATTTAGGAGTGTTTTGATGCCACACGACACTTCCTAAGGCTTAATCATGAAGTAGGAATGCTTGGAATAGCTTAGTAGTCTTCAAAACAACAAATGGTCATAAATTGTAGAGTTTACAACCGTAAACCCTTGAGTTTACTACCATAAACTGCTTGGGTAACGGTCATGAAAACCGTAAACTCCAAGGGAGTTTACCCTTGAACCCCAAACACACTAGCCTTTCCCTACAGCACTTAGATGCAACCCTTGAGACTTATAACACTTGTATAAAGTGTTTAGCATGTCCTAGAGTGTCTTAACTTTGTTTATTAGTTGTTTAAAGACTAATTGTTTATATACATAGATCCTTATATGTTATTAGGATCTTTGTGCGTGTCTAAGTCTTCACTTGACACCAAGCACTTATCTAACACTTCCTTCTGATCCACTTGCTATAGGTGAGTTGATACCCCCTAATCAATGTTTTAACTGTTTTAAAATGTTTTATTGGGGGGGGGGGGGATACAAGTAGAATTATGCTAATTATTATATCAATCACATGTGATTAATAAGCAGCATTCAAATGATTGGCTACTCATTAGCCGTTTTACTAAACAGTTTCCTTCAAATGTTTTTCATTAACACTTTATGTGTTTAAAACTCCATATTAAACTGTACATTTTACTCTGAATGTTTCCATTCAAACTCATTTACAATTGCATTTCAAACAAATGTTTCCTTATACTTAAACTGTTTTATTAAACCCATGCCTTCAAACTGTTTTATAGATTGACATCATGTCGATCTTTTCTGAGATAATAATTATGTTCAAAGGTTTTACAAAACTTATGTTATGCTTTTATATTATAAATTTATGCCTATATATGTATAGTTATATAAGAAATGTTGAAAGGACTTAGGAAGGCTATCCACCCTATTTCCTTTTCCTCGATTTGGATGTGGTCTTGTGGGATATCGGGTACTCGTCCGAAGGTCGTTTAAATATTAGTTATATATCATGTGTACATATATAGTCATAAAGGTCCTTCCAGTTCATCCAATGCCCTTGGGTAGCAAGGGTATACATCCATGTCCATACGTACCAGTTAGATTACTAGTAAACTACCATATGGGTAGTTTAGGAAGATACTAGAACTATTACTAGAACGCGATATCATACAATGAGTCAGTTCATTCATGAGTCAATACTTTCTAGAACATTACAGTACATTACTATACTTGATAGATAGAGAGAGCATACATTACAACTAGAACATTACAGTACACTACTATACTTGCTAGATAGGGAGAGCATACATTACAACAAGAACATTACAGTACATTACTATACTTGCTAAATAGAGAGAGCATACATTACAGTTAGAACATTACAGTACATTACTATACTATTACATAGATATGTTTACAAGATCACACTTACATGAGTACGCTTACATATACATAGAACAGACGTCACTAGGTGCTGTAGCATGGAACCAGTTCAGGATCTAACTATATCGATGAATCACAATGCAATTGTGATAGTTATATCGAGTATACATGATCATAGTAATGTGGATGCTCACGGCTTGTACACATGCAGGGGTCGTGGGTAGGTCCCAAAATCCCTTTGACAGGGGAGCGTATAGCCTGGGATCTAGCCATCACATTATACCTTATCCCTCAAATAAGGCAATTGAGTACCGATGTAGTTATTTATAACAAATGCTACAGTACTTAGAAGAATTACCCTAGACTTTAGGTAATTTGTACGGTTGTAGTTCGGCACTACACCATAGTACTATTTCATTTTCCCATTACATTCACTTTCTGAATATTCACACAACGCACGGTAATGTAGAAAACTATATTTTTGGTTAAAGATAGTCAGACTTGGGAAAATACACACTCTTACTAGAGACACACACAGACACTAGATGCCTTGGTAGAAGGCTACATAGAGATCAGTTAAGTCTTAGTAGAAGACTCCCTATTATAATAGTAGGAATCATAGGGATTTTTAGGGTTTTTCAGACATTTACAGTTGTTTACAAACATTTTCATACTTACACTTCATATACATTTTAATACTTACAATCCATACTCATACAAATTCATACATACAAATTAAGACACTAAAATACTTATGATCTCACCAGCTTTAAAGCTGATACTCTCTTTCAAAATAACTTGTATCCTGAGGTCAAACATAGACAGGTACCGATGCAAGGTTTAGAGAAGATGGAGCTCATTCAAGACTCATCTTTCATTTTGATTTATGCTTTAGTGTTTATCAAAATTTTACAGAACACATTTGTATAATAATTATATTATTAATGCAATGGATGATGTTGTTGCTTGTGTACTACTTTTCATTGTTGTGATACTGTACATGACGTCCTCCGCCCCAGAACATTTCCGCCGTTCTTGGTTTTGGGGTGTGACAGATTGGTATCAGAGCATTGTTTATAGTGAATTAAGTATATCAACCCATAAATGATATACTAACTATAAATACAATGGGATTAACAATACTCTGACCAAGAGTTTATACTTTAAATAATAAAATATTTAATTAAGTATACGTGCATGCATTCATACTAAAATCAATGTCACTAGGACAATACAAAAGAATTACGATTGTTGGGCAACACAGGTGGACTTAGAGACATATAGTCAAAACTGGGAAGATATAGTTTGATCAACTATATTATCCGAGGGTTGACTAGCATGTGCCTAAGTGTAGTTGTGTGGTTGCAACAAGTCTAAAATCTTACCAACCCTACCACAATGAGAACAATAGAACATTACATTAAACTTAAAATACTATAGGGGTATTTGGTGTTACTATAACTACTTTATACTTGAGAACTAAAACGGGATCTTCATTACCAAGTTGATAGTTGCTAAGTGGATACACTAAGGCTATATGTAATTAGGATGTTATAGACTTAGAATATTTGAAAATTTTACTTTACCCCTATTCTGTGTGAATTTGGAGTTAAGGTCACTTACTCGAAGGCCTATCCTGTTTATATTACATATAACTGGTATGCACTTCACAAATAGTGATGTAACTAATGAAGATTTTCTAAATAATTATCTAGATAGTTCGTCTAATAATTATTTTCTTACCCCAATTCTCGCGTAGATAACATGGTTGGACTCCATCCCCATGGCAACCAGTACCTCCCGAATGAGGTCATTACTGGATGGTTTGAAAAAGAACCAGAGAATGATCATCCTATCCCTTTGAATGATCACCATGATGAAGACCTTTCGGACGATGCTAACTCCGAACCCGAAGTTGAGAACCTACCCCAGGCAGCTCCCGTTCCAATTCCTAACCCTCGTCCGACTTTTCATGGCCCGACGCCTGAGTGGGTGGAATGCTTGGAAACATGGAGCCAAGGACAAGATCAACCCATGCCATTTAATGGTGACCGAAGCTTCTATGACTTGAGTAATGGGGGCTCAGCAGACAGAATCTTGCCAATCTTGGTCCGCAGAGTGGCCCGAAATGAGATTCAAGGCAGGACAACCCTACATCAGATTACCAAAGTTGTCGCCGATGCGAGAATGCATACCCTCCGCACCATTCGTCTAGAAGATGCTCGCGAGAGATCTGATAGAAACCATGAAACCCTACTTCAAGCACTAGTTGAATCACGAGCCGAAGTCATAGAACTCCGAGTACGCCAGAGGGTGTACGAAAGACACCTACTTGACGTGGAACGTCAACTGGCCGAACTGAGAGTTCAACAGAGGGATGAACGTCGCCAATAGTAGATGCTTTACTTTATTTTTCCTTGTTAACAGGAATCGTTTTTCTGTCTATGCCCGATGTGGCATTTTCTATGAAACTATCATGTACTGTAAGTACTTTCGGTTAAGTCTTTATACTATCAAGGACTATCTTCTCTAGATATGATGTAAGACCTTTTGCAAGGTCATTTTCCCGAACTTTTACGTCATGAATATCAAAGATTTCGACAGTCGGCTAACTTCCGTGTCCTTCTTTATTCAAGTACTCTCATCATACTTTCATTGGAGTCCATCTGAAACATGCTTTATTCAAGTCTTCGGACTATATTAATTCAGCTCCGGAGACATTTCCAAGTCTCTTTTAGTGGTTGGATCATGTTATTCACCAACCAATGATACCTCGGCCCGAACGACAAACGCCTTGAGACCATTCTACAAACACACTTCCATTCCGTACTAGGACTGCATCATAGGGATGTAGGTCAAATTTTCGAGAACATAGTCTTACTCTTTACTTGAACAATCTAAGTACATCAAGGGTCAACCAAAATTGCTCACAAAATCCTTATCTTTCGTATTATAGAATCATGTCGTCATCCGGAAACAATTAGTCGAGCAAAGAAACCCCTATCCTCCATATCGACGCCGCTACATTACAAGTTGCAGTAGCAACTGCTGTGACAACTTTCCTTACACACATCAACTCAGGGAGCACAAGGGAGACTGACAAAGGAGTCGAGAGTTCCGATGGTAGTACCAAACCGGGAAACCAACAAATGGCAACAGTCATGGACTTACGAGGCCGTAAGACCGAAAGGTGGAGACGATATCGTCAAGCCCTAAAGGAGCGCAAGAGACCCCAAAGACTTGCCACGCCACAACAACAAGTGGCAACTCCTGCAGAATGCTTTAGGAAGCAATTCCCAAGGTGGAGTAATGAGGAAGGCACTCGTGTCCACATAACACTGGCTAAACACCGCACTCCCGCCACCAATGCAAGTACTAGCCAGTCATGCCACCAATGCGGTGAGATAGGGCACTTCAAGAAGGATTGCCCTATAGCAAAGAACTCTGGCGCAGATGGGAAGATTCTCAGGATCACAGCTACAGGAGAACCTACTCCGGAACCCTCGTTAATGTAATTTAGGCGTGTTGTTGTAACAGACTTATAAACTATCCAGAACTAGTGCAACTAGAGTCTTACCTTTTAGCGAGATCCTGTCGGTATAAGGATGCTCGTGCTACGTGTTCTTGTCTTTTGGTAGTATACCTCATTCGCAGAAATGGTCTTGTTGTAAGTCTAAAGTATTGTAACTCTGTTCATGTTTGCACGGTTGTGTTTTGTCTGTAAACGTCTTATGTTCAAATCTAATGTCTTTAAGTTTTAGTATGATTCCGACATTATCATACGACTCGATTCAATTTGATCCTCACAAAAACAGCTTCATACGCACATCTCTTTATCAGTAAACGTCTTTTTAGCGAAACCATCATTTCAGAACACCGCAGTACTCATGCCTGGAGTACCCCTTAGTTCTTTTCTTTTCCAAAGAAATCCCTGAAGTACCACTCGTGCAGTACGTCAAGTTCAATCCAAGGATTCATACGGTTGACCTATCACTGAGGAATGTATACATAAGAGTGATATATAATCAAGGTTCTATAGGTTTAGAATTGATGATTCCACTTTAACTTCTTTTTCCTTGATGGGATGTGAGCTTAAAGAAGAATCAGTTATTCGACTACCCTTTTCAATCCTAATTATATACGACTCGTATACACGAGATTGTGATTGCAAAACCATGTATGGATTCTAAAATGAACTTCAGGACGGGAAACTGCCCAAGACTACGAGTAATCTCATCCTCATGTGAACAAACTTAGAACCTAGTAGGACTCCTGTAAACAGATCGCCCTACCGTCTAAACACCCGCAGAGATACAAGAAACAGTCTAGACAACTTAGAGAACTACACCGAAATAGAATCAGAAGACTAGGCTTCTCACCCTGGAGAACCCCGGTCTTATTCTTCCAGAGGTCGACGGAGTAGATCGTATGTACCTCGGCTATCGAGGACCCTGTCCAGAAGGTTTTCCATTAGAAATCGTTGCCTCTGTCTCGCATAGATGAATTGGTTGAGCAAACGCAAGGAAATAATTACTTTCAGAAATGGACTTGAGATCCGAGTATCACCAGTTTGAGTGTGAGGGAAGGATGTCCGGAAGACTACCTTCCGAACTCGATGCGGACACTTCGAGTCCGTAGTGATACCCCTCGGATAGGACCAATACGCCCGAATCATTCATGAGTTAATGAATAGAGTCCGTCTTTCTTACTTGGATCAGTTTGTCATTCTCCATGTAACGACTTACTTATCTACCCTCGTAGTATGAAGGAACCCATGGAAACATTACCTTCGGTGATACTTTTCGCGAATTTCTCTGAACACGAGTTTTGGAATTGAAGAGTCAAAATTTCCTAAGACACACTATTAGTGATGTGGAAATTCTTGAGTACTCTGTCAATTTATCAAAACCGTTGAGAATTTGTCGACACCAGATTCGCCAACAGAAATTCGCCAATTTCTAGGTCTTACAGACCTACTGTCATAGTTTATCCATAAGTCCTCACAAATCCTAGAAACCCGTACAAATTTGACCCAGCAGGGGGTGACCCTTGACAGGGAAGTTAAACAAGAAAAAGAAGCCTTGGAGATCCCAAGTGAGAGACCAAGTCCTTTAGGAAGTCTCACTCTCGGAATGGCTTAATACGCTTCGCTTCGCGTGGAAAGCTAAATCCAAGTTAGTCAGGACCCCGAGATTCTTACCAGAATCGGTCCTGTATCTCACAGACTAAACCTACTCCGCGAACTCAGTAACGTACATTTTTACTCTTCGCGTCTCGACCTTGAAACCGTACCTTTCCGTTAGGACTCTTGTAAGTCCACTCGTCGAGATCCTCGCCTTCGTATAAGAACCGTAGTGACCCTCGACAGAAAGGTCAAGGGACGAAACAACGCCGCCGCCATTTAGTGAAGGTTCGTTGGGATACCAACCGAGGACCCAATTTCACTTAGGAGCGCGAGAACCAATCGATTAGAAAGTTTCCACCTCATGACTCGATCATTCATACCTACTTCCTTATCTAAATTCTAATTTCGGGACGAAATTCCTTTTAACAGGGGGATGATGTGACAACCCGAAATTTCCATTCGGTCAAACCCTAAAAGTCAACCACTTCGTATCATAAGTCAATGTCATTATTTCTTATTTTTAAGAAATATAAAGTTAGTTTGATTATTTTAATATTATTTTTAAACGAACGGGTGAAAGAAAGTGTCGTCTCGGGTTTTGAATTTTAAAAACCGCAAACACCTCGCGTCTTAGAAATTCCCGACCAAACTTTTAGGTTTGGGTTGAAAAATCACCCAAAAACCGTGAACTCATACCTATGTATGAGTTTACTCCCCAAGACTAGTCATTATTGAGTTTACTCCCCAAACACCAAAAGAGTAAACACCAAAATATCCTCTCAAGTATCATCCAAGTTTTTATTCAAAATCTACAATCTAGTAAGTGTTTCTAGCCCTTTCAAGTTAGTATATCACTTAATCTAGTGATTGTACATCCTTTAATCCATTCATTTATGTGTTTTGACTAGTTTTTCCAAAACACCAAGAACACCAAGAACACACACTAGTGTTCTTGGACTTTAAGTTTATTTCAAGCTTCCACAATGTAAGTACTTCTATCCTAGAGTCATTTTAAGCTAGCTATACATGTTTATACCAAGGAAAAGTCCCAAGAACACCAAGAACAAGGTGTTCACGGTTTTGGGAGGCTCCCAAAACCGTAAACACCAAATATAGTGCCTTAGGGTGCTTTAGGGTGTCTAAATGCTTCATAATGCCTTAGGGACTTGTATCACACAAAAGCACAAAAATACAACATTTATATGTGTTTACGGTTTGGGGATCTCCCAAAACCATAAACACCTTCAAATTTGTGTAAATGTCCCATAAATGGCCCATGGTTGTTCCTTATGGCTAGAATCTAACCTAGACTAGTCCCATGTTTGAGCTAAGGACTTGAAAACCACCAAATACCAAACTTGTGAGTTTAAGGTAGTAAACTCATGAGTTTAAGGTAGTAAACTCATGGAGAAATGGTCCTTAGACCGTAAACTCCATTTAGGAGTGTTTTGATGCCACACGACACTTCCTAAGGCTTAATCATGAAGTAGGAATGCTCGGAATAGCTTAGTAGTCTTCAAAACAACAAATGGTCATAAAGTGTAGAGTTTACGATCGTAAACCCTTGAGTTTACTACCGTAAACTGCTTGGGTAATGGTCATGAAAACCGTAAACTCCAAGGGAGTTTACCCTTGAACCCCAAACACACTAGCCTTTCCTTACAGCACTTAGATGCAACCCTTGAGACTTATAACACTTGTATAAAGTGTTTAGCATGTCCTAGAGTGTCTTAACTTTGTTTATTAGTTGTTTAAAGACTAATTGTTTATATACATATATCCTTATATGTTATTAGGATCTTTGTGCGTGTCTAAGTCTTCACTTGACACCAAGCACTTATCCGACACTTCCTTCCGATCCACTTGCTACAGGTGAGTTCATACCCCTTAATCAATGTTTTAACTGTTTTTAAATGTTTTATGCGGGGGGGGGGGGGGATACAAGTAGAGTTATGCAAATTATTATATCAATCACATGTGATTAATAAGCAGCATTCAAATGATTGGCTACTCATTAGCCGTTTTACTAAACAATTTCCTTCAAATGTTTTTCATAAACACTTTATGTGTTTAAAAATCCTTATTAAACTGTACATTTTACTCTGTATGTTTCCATTCAAACTCATTTACAATTGCGTTTCAAACAAATGTTTCCTTATACTTAAATTGTTTTATCAAACCCATGCCTTCAAACCGTTTTATAGATTGACATCATGTCGATCTTTTCTTAGATAATAATTATGTTCAAAGGTTTTACAAAACTTATTTTATGCTTTTATATTATAAATTTCATGCCTATATATGTATAGTTACATAAGAAATGTTGAATGGACTTAGGAAGGATATCCTCCCTATTTCCTTTTCCTCGATTTGGATGTGGTCTTGTGGGATATTGGGTACCTGTCCGAAGGTCGTTTAAATATTAGTTATATATCATGTGTACATATATAGTCATAAAGTTCCTTCCAGTTCATCCAATGCCCTTGGGTAGCAAGGGTATACATCCATGTCCATACGTACCAGTTAGATTACTAGTAAACTACCATATGGGTAGTTTAGGAAGACACTAGAACTATTACTAGAACGCGATATCATACATTGAGTCAGTTCGTTCATGAGTCAATACTTTCTAGAACATTACAGTACATTACTATACTTGCTAGATAGAGAGAGCATACATTATAGCTAGAACATTACAGTACACTACTATACTTGCTAGATAAAGAGAGCATACATTATAGCTAGAACATTACAGTACATTACTATACTTGCTAAATAGAGAGAGCATACATTACAGTTAGAACATTACAGTACATTACTATACTATTACATAGATATGTTTACATGATCACACTTACATGAGTACGCTTACATATACATAGAACAAACGTCACTAGGTGCTATAGCATGGAACCAGTTCAGGATCTAACTATACCGATGAATCACTACGCAATTGTGATAGTTATATCGAGTATACATGATCATAGTAATGTGGATGCTCACGGCTTGTACACATGCAAGGGTCATGGGTAGGTCCCAAAATCCCTTTGACATGGGAGCGTATAGCCTGGGATCTAGCCATCACATTATACCTTATCCCTCAAATAAGGCAATTGAGTACCGATGTAGTTATTTATAACAAATGCTACAGTACTTAGAAGAATTACCCTAGACTTTAGGTAATTGGTACGGTTGTAGTTTGGCACTACACCATAGTACTATTTCATTTTCCCATTACATTCACTTCGTGAATATTCACACGACGCACGGTAATGTAGAAAACTATATTTTTGGTTAAAGATAGTCAGACTTGGGAAAATACACACTCTTACTAGAGACACACACAGACACTAGATGCCTTGGTAGAAGGCTACATAGAGATTAGTTAAGTCTTGGTAGAAGACTCCCTCTTATAATAGTAGGAATCATAGGGATTTCTAGGGTTTTTCAAACATTTACAGTTGTTTACAAACATTTTAATACTTACAATTCATATACATTTTAATACTTACAATCCATACTCATACAAATTCTTACATACAAATTAAGACACTAAAATACTTATGATCTCACCAGCTTTAAAGCTGATACTCTCTTTCAAAATAACTTGTATCCTCAGGTCAAACATAGACAGGTACCGATGCAAGGTTTAGAGAAGATGGAGCTCATTCAAGGCTCATCTTTCATTTTGATTTATGCTTTAGTGTTTATCAAAATTTGACAGAACACACTTGTATAATAATTATATTATTAATGCAATGGATGATGTTGTTGCTTGTTTACTACTTTTCATTGTTGTCATACTGTACATGACGTCCTCCGCCCCAGAACGTTTCTGCCGTTCTTGGTTTTGGGGTGTGACAGTTGCTGCTATTAATGTGGCCGATACCACTACTTAACGAAACGCGTTTTCAGTCGTTGGATATAAGGACCAATCAACTATTATAGTTACGAGATCACAAGTCACATAGATGCATTGTGGTATAAGGACCAATCCATTGTGGTATCAAAGTTGTAATTTCTAGAATTTTTGTATGCTTGGTTGTTTAGCCAAAAATATATTGAGGTTAAGAGAGATTTCTGAAGATTGATTCGGAGGGTTGCAAAAATGAGTGTCGTATAAACTAAGGGGTGAAGGTTCATAAGGATTGTGAGTATTTAGGAGTGGGAAGTTTCTTAGGATTTATAGACACAAATACATGCATTGCAGTCTTGGGATAATGGCTGGGTTTGAAATGGATTATTCTATGCGATATTGGTGAGATAATAAAATCAGATTTGCTTGAGGGCAAGCAAAAGGCTAGTGTGAGGTAGTTTGATAACGTCTATTTTATACATATAATTATGATGTTTTGTTTTATTATTTTATACTATGTTTTTATGTTATTTAGAACTAAAAGATACTTAATATGCTTTGAAATTTTCATTTACAATTAAAATGGGAGCTGTAATGCAAAAGGAAGAGAATGGAGCTGAAAAGATGCAAATAAGATATTGCTGGCAGATTGACCCCTCATCAATGTTTCGGGTATATCTAATGACTCATAAGTCCAATTTACTAGATTCAATATGTTCTCAAAACTAGACGAAATTTCGTACGACTTATGTGAGAGGGCCTTTTTGCTAATTCTGGATTTATCTTATTCAAAATCGTCCTTGAAGATGAAGCATAAAAGCTGGACGGAAATTCTCTCCAAGTTACTTATTCCCCAAGCACCACTTATCTTATTTTTGTCTGCTTAATCCCTAAGCCACCATTAGTTTCCTTATTCCAATCCAGCTATAATATTACATATTAATTCCATCTCCATAAACTATAAATACCCCATATCATTCCACCAGTTTCATGATCTATGATATTCTTCCACTTCAACTTATGCGACAAGAAAACTTCATAACTGTCGTTTTGAGGGTCTAGAAGGCGGCCGAAGGGCCATTAAGCTGATATGGAGCAAAGATCTAAGGGATTAGAGAGAAGATTCATGTCGGTAATCATGTGGTTTGTTATCGTGACCATATTTACATTCCATTGTGATGCAATTATGTGTTTACTTTCGGATTTAGGTGTTAAAACCTTTTACTTTGTGTTTACGACTGAATGAATCTTCGAATTCTTGGTTTAATTGCTATTTGGATTATTTATTTTTATTTAATTTATTTTGTCAAGTTTGATTGAAGATCCATATGTGTTAAATATTCTTGTTTTGTTTCGTATTCCTGAATTACTAAAGTTTAGATGAGCATCTAGCTGTGTTAGTTTGAATCATAGTTGTCCAATGACCATTGGTGACTATGACTACAGTTTTGACCAAAACCTAGGGTTAGGAAATAAAGTAATGAACTTTAATGTGTGTGCATGAGTAGAATGACCATTCGTTGCATGATTTAACTTCTAAGACTATTAGAGTTAAATAAGATCAAATCTTGCTTAATACGAACTAAATATTGATTTGCATGATTGTATGTTCACTTGATCAATGAGTTAATAATTGTGTTGAAATCAAAGGATTAGCAGTCGTGACCATGACACCAGTTATATTAGGAATCAGTAAAAATTGAATAATTATCCATTGTATCAGTAGTTAGCCATTAATTTAAGAAGTAATTCATCTAAATCAAAGTACCTAAAGAAATTTGTATCCCTGTCAGTTTATCGAGAATTGCTATTAGTTATTCGTTTGAGATTTAATAAACATTTCTTTATTCCTTTCGTGTGTTTTGTAACTTATAATCAAATATTTTAAATTAATTCACTACCGTTTCCCCTTGTGTTCGACACCGTTGATTATCAGAGCTATATTATACTCGATCGGGTTCACTGCCTGTAAGGTGTGGTTTAGATGCGATAAATTAGGACATATAAATAAAAAACTAGTGCATTAAATATTCACATCAAGTTTTTAAAAAAACTTGATGTGCATGGAAGTACCCACTAATTTTAATATTTATAACCTATCAAACTTAGACTAATTATGCAGTTGTAGGCAGTGTACCTAGTCAGATTGCAGTATAGCTTGGGTAAGTCGGGTGTCGATCACATGGAACGATGTTAGTAATTAATCTATTTACTACTAAATTAATTTCATTATTAACAAACTAAAAATGCGGTTTTTATCTGATTTTGCAAGATCAGACTAACTTAACTCAAATTTAATTAATAATTTAAAGACACTCTTATCTAGTTCGAATCCACTTCATTCTTATGGCTAGCTGATAATTATGGATTATTAAGTTTGTTATTATTATATTAGTAATTTAGGTCTAAATTTACCAATAGTTAATTAATTCATGTAAAACTATGTATGGTCACACACAATTAAACACAGAACCAATTATGTTTATGAATATGCTATGTAAGATTTATCATGCAAACACAATTATGATCATAATCTATGTTCTCTAGCACAGCAAAGTTAATTACTTCAATTACTAACTAAGATTTTGGTTGATCCTAGCTCTAGCAATTCAATGGTCACTAAATTACTAGGTTATCAAGTTCATGCGGTTAATGGTCACTAAGCTACACATAACATGAATTTAAGCAACTAAAGCAGTAACCTAAGCATGCTAGGTATCAATAAATCAAACACAGGCAAATCACCAACTAAATAAATCCATATAAAACTATGCTATTCATAAGTTTGAAGCTCCATCTAGCTAGATAAGAGTAACTAGATTCAGTTGCTCATAGTAGCAACTAACATGATAACACAATTCAAATAAGAATACATGTTTAAAAGTATAACACAAATAAACAAATTACGAACTTGTACTCTTTTGGTGTTGAAAACCCTTTTCCAAGACCTTGCTTCTGCTGTAAATCGCCTCCTGGAACCTTTTTCTTCAGCCAAAAGTCTCCCAAATCGTAATGGGCAAAGGTATTTATAATATCTTCAAATTTACCGCTCAAGTCTCACGTCGTGAACTCGAGGTAATCGTGATCGGCAAGGATTCCTTCACCAGTATGCTTATCTTCTAACTCTCTCTACTCACGTCGTGAACCATCAACTGTTCACGTCGTGAGTACATCTTTTGGGTGTTTTTTCGTTCTTCTTTTCTTCAAGTCCCCCAAAGTTCCAAGCATTGTCACTTTTGGTCCCTTTTTTCTAAAATGCATTATTTTGGCTGCAAATAACGTTTTATCTTCATAAGTACCATAATTCAATGCAAACAACCAAAATATTAAATAAAATGTTGATCAATATTGCCTAAAACTTTGTATAAATATGACAATATCAACTAATTACCATAATTAGTCCCCATAGATTTAATTAGTCTCTTTTGATCACTAAATTAATTCCAAATTAATTCTCGATCAATACTAATTAAACCATATGATTTCATATTAATATATTATAACTTATAATATATTAATAAATTATATATATAACCTTCTCTCAAGAATCCATCCTAACAAATTGTCCTGATGATATGCATGTTGGAATAGTGTCTAAGGGTGCAACTATATTAGACAAGTATTTGACCCGGTTGTGCATGGTCCTTTTGGGTTGCCTTCACCATAGCAACTTGATAGGATGATTTATTAAGAGAGAGTAAATATTATTAATATATTATGAGAATAATATAATGAATAATATATTTGTTATTTGATTAATATAAGTCATAGAATTAATTAGAATTAATTTGGTGACTTAAAGAGATTAATTAAATAAAGGGGTATAAACTGTCAATTGTTTGATAGTTAAACTTTAGACTGTAAATCCTTATTGATATAGGATTGGACGATTTCTAGGGCTAGGATAAGCGAAAATCGTCCAATGGGTTATCAAGGAAAGGATATGGATTAATTTAAAGTCTAAGTTATCCAATTAGGGTTTAGGTTGTGACCCTTAAGGAGTCTACAAGTATAAATAGACCCCATGGCATAAGTAATTCGTGAGATCTCCTAAAGTAAGAGAACCCTGGCCGAATTCCTTCCCTCTCCTCTCTCCTAAATCATTCTTCTTGCTATTGGTGTTTGTAAGCCATTAGAGGAGTGACATTTGTGACTCTAGAAGCTCCAAGACCTCAAGATCAACAAGGAACTCAAAGGTATGATTCTAGATCTGTTTCAATGTTGTTATTTAACCTAATTAGTCATTAGAAGACTTGGATTCAAAGCATGTTTATTAGAAAGCCTAGATCCAAGCATTAGGGTTTTGCATGCGCACATAGGAAAGTTCTTATGGCTAAAACCTATCAGTGGTATCAGAGCCTAGCTTGGTTTTCTTTAAATTGTTGCTTGATTAACTGAAACAAACCTGCCAAATTCGATTTTTAGGTTTCTGAGTCACTGACTCGGCGAGTCCCAAGGTGGACTCGGTGAGTAGGCCTGACTCGGCGAGTCCCCTTGTGCACTCGGCGAGTCCAGGCGTCAGGAATGGCCAGATTCGGGATTTTTTCATAATTATCTTAAGGAAAGTTACCTTAATCATAATAGATCAATCTAAATCCGATTTTTTGATATATATGACTATTATCTTGATCTAGTTAAAGGTATTTATCAACTAATAAAATATTTAATTTCCTTATATGATAATTAATTAATTATTTTAATTATTTTGGTAATTATCTTGAATAAAATCAAATATAGATAATTAGGATATTAATTGTTAATTGGAATTATTTGTTATTTGATCCTCCATGTTTTAAATGTTTAAAACTTGCCCTCAAGTTTTGAAATTTATATTTGTGATTAAAAGTTTTAATTTAGACAACTTAAATTTCAAACCCTAGATTTTAAAAGTTTTAAAATACAACCCTATACTAATATGATATTACTAGAATAATATATATGTATAACTAAATGCTAGTCTTACCGTTAGTAGGCCTCATTCACGAAGCCAATCTATAAGGTTGGTATAAGGTTGCGACCTATAAAATGGCGCTTAATGGGTGTACACTCACACCCACCGCTTGCTTGATTGGTGGAGGGTTGTTAGCCGAACGGGTAGGATAGGGCAACCTCATCCTCTCATTAAAAGTATAATAAGAAATATAAAGTAACTACACATATTTTAAAATTTCCCAATCCTAGTTACTTTAGGAAAAGTGAATTGATGCAATCCCATGAAATTACACTTTGCACCTTGCTAAGAAGTTAGTGGAGCGTGTGTGGTTTACCGGCACACTAATTGGTTCTAAGCGAAGGTGGCAAAGGGTGATTCATTGTTTATCATAGTTCGATGGAGTGTGTGTGGTTTATCGGCACATCAAATATGTCACACCCCCAAACCTGAACGGCGGAAACGTTCGGGGGCGGATGACTTCATGTGGTAACGTAACAAATGAATACATAGTAAAGAAAGCAATACAACCATCATATATATAATTGAAAGTTTACATTTGTCAAAAGTTACAGGTTCAAAACTTAATAACAATATGATGTCAAAAATACGAGATTAAACTGGCGCCGCAGCATCCCTTCATCAAAAGCGTAATGAATACCTGAAATTACTGATTTCCTGGGACATACAAGTAATTTTGAAAGAGTAGATCAACATTTAAGCTGGTGAGTTTCATAAGTATTTAAATGACAATGTTGAAAGAAATGAAATGTTTTGTCTTTGTTTGTTTGTGTTTAGAAAATCCTATATTTTCTACTAGTATAAAAGTAGCCTTCACTCAAGACCAATGTTTGTTTCCAAAATGTATGTAAGTGTAAAATAACCAATGAGTTTGAAAACCTTGTAAATCAACGCATTTTTAATACCCCTTGTGAGTTTTATAACCATACTATTGACTCGGAATGCCTATACGCAACGTTCTTCAGGCGTTGGAATGTTATGACGTTTGTTACCCCAAAGGTGGACTGCAGCTAACAGTCAGGGCGCGGGTTGTCAAGCCCGTATAGATCTATACACAAACACCATGCTCCCCTTCCAAGGGATTCTGGTATATAATACAGGACTTGAAATGTGTACTCGAACGTACATGAAGTTAGTGTCTCACAAAACCGTGGTATAAAAACAGATCTACTTGTTAAAATGTTACGTTTGTTCTTGTATAAGAAAGTAAACTTTTTGAAATTCATGTTTCTAGTACATAAGAGTTAGAAATTTGTTCTTAAAACTATACCTATTATAGTTTTCTAAAAGTGTGTCTTGTTTGTTTAGAAATACCTAGAAAAGGAATCACTTGTTTATGAAAGCATAGATTTTTGTTGTAGAGTCTAAGATAGACAAGAATAATCGAAGAAAAGTTTAGTTTATACATGCATTACAACAAATTTATATTTCAAAAGATAGAATGCTATTTTAACATATATTATATATATATGAAAGTTCCTTAAAAGTTTATAAATCGCATGTGATTTGGATATATAACAACATATAAAAGAGTTTCTTTATATAACACACGATAATACTCGTGTGTTTTACTTGTAATTCCCCCCCTTGAAAGCATATAAAAGAGTTTATAGAATATTTAAAAGGTAGATTAAGGGGTATGAACTCACTTGAAAGTTTTGGAGATAGCGAGGTGGAAAACCGGGCAGAGTTTCGTCTCGGGAAATGGATTTTCCTCGGGATTCTCGGGAATCTCGGGAGTAAAATCGACCCTCGGGACTTGAGCAAAAAGACCAGAGCTTCGGGTTTGAACGGGCACGGAAAACGAAGCAAGATTGTGAGAGAGAGGAGAGAAATGAGCCCTTTTCTCGGAAGCCCTCGCATCCTATTTATAGGAAGGCTGAACCGCCTCGGTACGCGGGGCGTACGCTCGTACGCAGCGCGTACGCGTACGTCATGCATGACCGAAGCCTCGACTGCCTCGGCTTCGGATGGGACGGGTTGCTGGGGAGACGGGTCGGATGGGATGGCGGGTCGGACGGGACAGCGGGTCGGACGGGTCGAACGGGTCGGATTCCTCGGATAGGGCGACGTGGACGATCAGAGGCCAAGTCTCTCGGGTACGCTGGGCGTACAGGGGTACGCAGCGCGTACCTCGGATGAGGACGCTGACTCCTCTTCGGATAAGGTCCGAATTTTGATTTAAATAAATAATTAATTTATTTAATAAACTTCAAAAATTCATATCTTCTTCATACGAACTTCGTTTTCGATGGTCTTTATATCCACGCATAGGTGAGACTACGCTCTACAACTTTCGTTTAGACTCCGTCGGCAAATTCCGAAGTTATTGTTTTTATTATTTATTATAAACTCATCGTATTTAAGGAATTTCTTTGAAAATTCGTAACTTCTTTATCTGATGTCGGTTTTTGCCAGACTTTTTACCGCTGGAACACCATTGTCGAGACCTTCGATTCTCGTTTAGGTCATTCCGGCCAAAAGTCGCTCGATCTCCGATTCGAGTTTTTAGCTGTCTATTGCTAAGCCGAACTTGGAAAAATCATAACTTCGCTACATGAAGTCGGATTTGGGCGTTCTTTTCACGTACGATCATGATTCAAAGACATTTAAACATAGAAGGAAATTAAATAGAACTATTTGTACATTTTATTATGAAAGTAAATTTTATTACTCAAAAGTGGTTACAATACTTGACCCATTTTGGTCATTACAAAGAGTTGAAATATCGGGTTGTCACATCAGGTGATCGTTACAATGAAGGCATCATGTGAATTTGCATGGTAATTCACACCCGCTTTGTGATCCTCGGCATCCCAGTCACAAACAAGAGGGGCATATCAAGATTTAAATATGCCATTGAATAGTTTCAATGAATCTCATCCGAACCTAGGAATTCTCAAAAACACTTAGGACTAATAGTTTAAGTTTTGTGATGGAGAATTAGTGAATCGTCATTCACTTACCTTCAATTTATTTGCATGTTAGATTACGGCATCCCTTTTCTAGTATGTAAATGTTATTGTTGGATCCTAGCCCTAATTTTCTTATTGGGTGATAATTAGGGATTCTTATTCTAATCTATCTTTTTCCTTTTCTAATTATAGATGTCGAATGCAAACAACGCTGCTGCTAGTTCTTTCACGTTGATGAGCCTTTGCCAAAAGGTCACCTTCGATGGAACGAACTTTAGCGAATGGATAAGATACATTCGCACCATTGCTCGCTATGAGGATAAGGAGTATGTCCTCGATGAGAAGCTCGAGAAAATCAACCCCAAAGTTGCTACTCCTGCCGAAATCACCGCCTTTGAAACTCATGAGCGAGATGCAATGAAGGTACATTCCATCATGATCGCCACCATGAACTCCGAATTCCAAAAGTCCCACGAGGAAATGTACCCGTACGAGATGCAGCAAGACTTATTGGAGAGATACCATCAAAACGCTAGACAAGAGCGTTATGAGATTTTCACCAACATGATTTCCGCGAAGATGGGTCATGGAGAATCTCTTACCATGCACCTGCAAAAGATGCAAAGGTATGTCAACCGCCTTCGCAAGTTAAATGTTGACTTCGGTGAGGACTTGGCGATCGACATGGTGCTTCACTCTTTGCCTCCGATGTACAACCAATTTAGGATGACCTACCACATTAACAAAGAAGAGGTCACCCTAAGCAAACTCCAAGGTCTCTTGAGGGTCGTTGAGAGCAACTTCAAGGACAAGTCTGTTGCACCTACTCCCAATCCGCCCGCTGCTCCTGTCTTGGCTATTGGTCAAGGAAAGGGAAAGAAGAGGAAAGCTTCATCGAAGAACTATCGCAAGGTGAAAGCCCGAGATGGTGCCTCTTCTAGTGGGACCAAAGTTGATCCCGCTAAGCCCTGTTCTAACCCGAAGGAGGCAGAGTGCCACCACTGCCACAAGATAGGACATTGGAAGAGAAGCTGCCCGGATTACCTGCAAGCAATCAAAGAGGGAAAGATCAAGCCATCTTTCGCAGGTATATACACAATCAAATCTAACGATTCTAATCATGCTATTTCTTGGGTTCTTGATACCGGTTGTGGTTATCACATTTGTTCTAATGTGCAGGGACTAAGAAGAAGTAGGGATGTGGAGCAAGGAAGGATCAATCTAATCATGGGGAACAGAAGATCGTCGCCTGTCACCAAGATTGGAGTGTATTCTTTAGTGCTTAGGAATAGTTTGGTTTTAGATTTAAACAATTGTTGCTATTCGCCATAAATGGCTAGAAACATCATTTCATTTCATGGTTTATATAGACAAGGATTTAGATTTTCTTTTAATAATGAGAATGGTTCTATTTTGGCTTATCTAAATGGTGTCTTTTACTTTGAAGCTATACCGTGTAATGGAATATATGAAACCGTTATGATTGTTGATAACTTAGGAAATGATGTTTTGAATATTGATTCTTCCAATAGTATGGATAAAGCATCCTTATGGCATTGTCGTCTTGGTCATGTCAACAAGAAACGCATAGCCCAACTCCAAAAGGATGGAGTGTTGGAGTCATTCGACCTTAGGGAAGATGACACATGCGAGTCTTGTTTGCTTGGAAAGATGACTAAGTCACCCTTCACGAGTACATGTGAAAGGGGCGAGGGTCTATTGGACCTAATACATACCGATGTATGTGGACCGTTTAGATCAACCACAAAGGATGGGAACCGCTTCTATGTGACTTTTACCGATGACTATAGTAGATATGGGTATATCTACTTAATCAAGCAAAAGTCAGACACCTTTGAAAAGTTCAAAGAGTTCAAGAATGAAGTGGAGAATCAATTGGGCAGGAAAATCAAGATGCTTCAATCCGATCGAGGAGGAGAGTACCTAAGTCTTGAATTCCACGATTATCTCAAGGAGTGTGGAATAGTTTCGCAATTGACGCCTCCTAGGACACCGCAGTTGAATGGTGTGGCAGAAAGGCGTAATCGAACCTTATTGGATATGGTTCGCTCTATGATGAGTCGTGCTTCACTACCAATCTCTTTTTGGGGGTATGCCTTAGAGACTGCCACCCATATCCTTAACCGAGTCCCTACTAAGAAGGTTGCCAAAACACCTCACGAGATGTGGACAGGGAAAGCTCCCTCGTTGACACATATCAAGGTTTGGGGTTGCGAGGCTTTCGTAAGACGAGATACTCACGACAAGCTTGAACCTCGAAGTGAGCGATGTATTTTCATCGGCTACCCGCAGACATCCTTTGGATATCTCTTCTATAGACCGAAGGACAATGTTGTCTTCGTTGCGAGGAGAGGAGTTTTCCGAGAGCGAGAACTCATAAGCCAAGGAGACAGTGGGAGGCAAATCGAACTTGAAGAGATTCAGGAGTCGATAGATGAAGGAACCTCTACCGCTGGCATTCAACCCGAGGAGGAAACTCCGGTTGAACCGATTGACGAATCCTTACCTCTTAGATGTTCCGATAGAGTTAGAGTTCATCCCCAGTTTTATGGCATTCATATTACTACCGAAGGGGACACGTATATTAGTGATGGTACACTAGTAAACCTTGATGAACCTAATAGCTATAAGGAAGCAATGGTAGGCCCGGAGTCTGCGAAATGGAAAGTGGCAATGGATAGCGAGATCCAATCCATGTATGATAACCAAGTTTGGAATTTGGTTGATTATGTGCCCGGACGTAAGACCGTTGGGTGCAAGTGGATCTTCAAGAAGAAGACCGATGTGGATGGAAACGTGCACACATATAAAGCGCGATTGGTCGCGAAGGGCTTTACTCAGACTCCCAGAGTTGACTATGATGAGACCTTCTCACCAGTTGTGAAGATTAAATCTATTAGAGTGATGCTAGCAATTGCTGCATTTCATGATTATGAGATTTGGCAAATGGATGTCAAGACCGCTTTCCTTAACGGAAAGTTGGCTGAGGATGTTTACATGGCTCAGCCAGAGGGGTTTGTGGACCCGCAGCATCCGAATAGAGTGTGTAAGCTTGAGAAGTCTATTTATGGACTTAAGCAAGCGTCTCGCAGATGGAATCTTTGCTTCGATGAAAAAGTCGAAGAGTTTGGATTTGTACGAAGCGAAGACGAATCTTGTGTATATGTCAAAGCCAGTGGGAGTATAGTAAGCTTCCTCGTTCTATACGTCGATGACATATTACTCATAGGAAATGACATCCCGACTCTGCAGGAGGTTAAGTCCTGGCTCGGGAAGTGCTTCGCTATGAAGGACCTCGGAGAGGCTTCTTACATTTTGGGAATAAGGATAGTAAGAGAAAGAACTAAGAGACTAATTGGACTTAGTTAGAATACTTACTTAGAGAAGGTACTAAAACGTTTTAGTATGGAATACTCAAAGAAGGGAGAACTACCGATACAAAGTAATGCCAAATTGAGTAAGACTCAAAGTCCGAGTACCGAAGCTGAGATAGCAGAAATGAGCCGAGTACCATACGCTTCCGTAGTTGGCTCAATCATGTACGCTATGACTTGTACTCGCCCTGATGTAGCCTTCGCTTTGAGCATGGTTAGTCAATATCAAGGGAATCCTGGCAAAGCACATTGGATTGCGGTGAAAAACATCCTTAAGTACCTTCGGAGGACGAAGGAATGGTTCTTAGTCCTCGGAGGGAGTGATGACTTGAAGGTGCGAGGGTATAGTGACGCCAGCTTTCAGACCGACAGGGACAACTACCGTTCGCAGTCGGGCTGGGTCTTTACCCTAAATGGAGGAGCAGTAACATGGAAGAGTTCCAAGCAGGAAACCGTAGCTGATTCAACGTGCGAATCAGAGTACATTGCAGCGAGCGAAGCGTCGAAGGAGGCAATATGGCTAAAGAACTTCATCGGTGATCTTGGAGTTGTACCTGCCATAAAAGAGCCAATGGAGATTTTCTGTGATAACGAAGGCGCGGTTGCCTTGACCAAGGAACCGAGGGATCATGGTAGATCAAGACATATCGACAGAAAGTATCACTTCATTAGACATCGTGTAGAAGAAGGACAACTCGTAGTGAAGAGGATATCATCAGAAGATAACCCAGCAGATCCGCTTACGAAGGGACTGAGTAGGGTTAAGCATTTGCAGCATGCTAGGAGTATTGGGCTGAAGGATGATATTAGCATAGATTAGATAGTATTAGAAACGTGTAATAGATAAATGTAATTGACATTTGATGATTAAATAAAGGAGTTTTATTTATGAGTAATGTTACTATCTTATGTTAATTGTTTAGCTATTGTTTCACTTTGCATGTTTTGACTTCCAGAATAATTGAGTTTATTAGGAATAATCGAATTGTTCAAATGGTCCACAATCGTTCATATGTTGGGAGTAGATATGAATGAAGATTTTCATGAATTGGTGTGTAGAATGTCTAAATGGTGTTAGACATAGCAAAAGATTGATGCAACGTTCATGAGTGCTTATGAACTAGTTTTGAGCATTGAAATAAACCCGCGCTTGCTGGAATCACCTTATGGAATATGATAAAATAGGTGATCGCGAGACGATAATATCATATAGTCTTAAAACCTAGATATATGGTTTATTATTTGTTAATTGATTGTACATTGATAATACGAAAACACATCAGTAACTTGGTGTTATAAAACGTATTGTTGTGTATAGTTGGTTAATGAATAAGTAAATGCATATAAGTCGAAGTTTATCTGTAACTTTTATCTAAGAGGGTAAAAGCGATATCTCGGCCGCTCGATGATTTGATTTGACTTATGTGTCGGGCCCGGTCAGAACTGAATTGATGTGTTCGATTAAGTTCTATGTCAAATAAATCAGAGATCGAGAAACCTAAATGTTTGACTAACCATTCAATAGGATTGTTAGCATGATATCTAACAGAGGACTGTACGTTCCCTTATCTAAAGGACAAGATTGATTAGATCAGAGTTGACAGCGTCTTTGAGAGCTACGATTGCGAACCGAATTGTACATGCAAATATAGTTACTAGACTTATCCAAGTGGGAGACTGTTGGAATAGTGTCTAAGGCTGCAACTATATTAGACAAGTATTTGACCCGGTTGTGCATGGTCCTTTTGGGTTGCCTTCACCATAGCAACTTGATAGGATGATTTATTAAGAGAGAGTAAATATTATTAATATATTATGAGAATAATATAATGAATAATATATTTGTTATTTGATTAATATAAGTCATAGAATTAATTAGAATTAATTTGGTGACTTAAAGAGATTAATTAAATAAAGGGGTATAAACTGTCAATTGTTTGATAGTTAAACTTTAGACTGTAAATCCTTATTGATATAGGATTGGACGATTTCTAGGGCTAGGATAAGCGAAAATCGTCCAATGGGTTATCAAGGAAAGGATATGGATTAATTTAAAGTCTAAGTTATCCAATTAGGGTTTAGGTTGTGACCCTTAAGGAGTCTACAAGTATAAATAGACTTCATGGCATAAGGAATTCGTGAGATCTCCTAAAGTAAGAGAACCCTGGCCGAATTCCTTCCCTCTCCTCTCTCCTAAATCATTCTTCTTGCTATTGGTGTTTGTAAGCCATTAGAGGAGTGACATTTGTGACTCTAGAAGCTCCAAGACCTCAAGATCAACAAGGAACTCAAAGGTATGATTGTAGATCTGTTTCAATGTTGTTATTTAACCTAATTAGTCATTAGAAGACTTGGATTCAAAGCATGTTTATTAGAAAGCCTAGATCCAAGCATTAGGGTTTTGCATGCGCACATAGGAAAGTTCTTATAGCTAAAACCCATCAATGCAACCCAAATGGAACATGCTACTCTTGGGTCGAGTACATACCAATAATAGTTATGAGCTTAGACATGTAAGCCAACAACATGGCACTACAAGAGGGATTGCCCGAAAGAAACGAATGTTGGCAATACAGGAAGAGTGCTAGCAATGGGTTAGGAGGAGGCAATAGTGAATCCCACTGTAGTCACGTGTTCGTTCCTACTATATAACTATTATGCATGCTTACTCTTTGATAGTGGTGCAGAGAGGAGTTTTGTCAGCCATAAACTTAAGCACTTACTCAAACACAAACCACAATCACCTAACGAAATATCCACCGTCGAGATGGCTAACGGGAAGAAAGAGAGAACTGATGACATATGCATAGGCTGTACCCTCACTCTAAACGACTATTCTTTCCTAATCGACCTTATGTTGGTCTCCATAAAAAGCTTTGATGTCATCATCGACATGGATTGGTTAAGTCCTCACCGTCCTGATATTCTTTGCTACGAAAAAGCCATTTGCCTTAATCTGGAAAATGGAGAAATCCTCGTTATCTACGGCTACAAACTGAGTACGAACCTTCGCATCTTCTCTTGCATAAAAGCCCAGAAATACCTACGACAAGAGTTTCACATGTTCTTAGCCCATGTAGTCAATGAAAAACAAGAAGTAAAAGACACTGAGACCATTTCCAAAGTCTGTAATTTTCCTGACATCTTTCCCGAAGATCTTCCAGGAGTTCCTCTTGAATGCCAAGTCGAGTTTTGAATCGACTGGATTCTTGGAGCTACCCCTGTAGCCAAATCCCCGTATCGCCTAGCACTAGCAGAGATGCATGAATTATCCAGCCAATTAAACGAACTGCTCAGTAAGGGATTTATTTGACCAAGATTATCACCCTGGGGAGCACTTGTCCTGTTCGTGAAGAAGAAGGATGGACGTTTCCAAATGTGCATAGATTACCGTGAATTGAACAAGCTTACCATTAAGAACCGATACCCTCTTCCACGAATAGACGACCTCTTCGATCAACTCCAAGGATCTAGTTACTTTTCAAAGATTGATCTAAGATCAGGGTATCATCAATTACAAGTCCATGAGAATGATGTTCCCAAAATAGCATTCTGAGCTCGTTATGGTCACTATGAGTTTGTAGTAATGCCCTTCGGTCTAACAAATGCACCTGCTATATTCAGGGATCTAATGAATCAGGTGTGCTATCCCTTCCTTGACAAATTCATGATAGTATTCATAGATGATATACTCATTTACTCACGAAGTAAGGAAGATTGTAGCCAGCACCTGAAACAAGTCTTAGAAACACTAAGGGCGGAAAAGCTTTATTCAAAATTCTCAAAATGTGAGTTTTGGATTAGGAAGGTAAACTTCCTTGGTCACTTGGTCAGCGAAGAAGGAATACACGTGTACCCTCCAAAATAAAGGCAATCGAGAACTGGTCAGCATCCAGAACGCCAACAGAGATCCGCCAATTTTTAGGACTTGCTGGCTATTATCGCAGATTCATACAAAACTTCTCCAGAATCACTAAACCTCTTACTGCCCTGACTCAGAAGGTTGTAACTTTTAGCTAGGGAGGGAAACAAGACACTGCATTCTAGACACTGAAGCAAACCTTGTGCAACACACCTATTTTGTCTCTTCCAGAAGGGACATAAGACTTGGTAGTATACTGCGATGCATCCAATCAGGGACTAGGTTGTGTGCTTATGCAGCGAGGAAAGGTTATTGCCTATGCCTCGAGATAGCTAAAGGCACACGAAGTGAACTACACCACTCATGATCTTGAGTTTGGAGCTGTAGTCTTTGCCCTAAAAATATGGAGACATTACCTTTACGATACCAAGTGCACCATCTTCACTGACCACAAAAGCCTTCAACACATCTTTGATAAGAAAGAACTTAATTAACATGAGACATCGACGATGGGTAGAACTACTCAATGATTACGAATGCGAAATTCGTATCATCCCGAATAGGGCTGTAAACGAACTGAACATTCAACAGACCGTTCGTGAACCGTTCGGCGGGAAGTTCGTTTATGTTCATTTACTTGATAAATAAACGAACATGAACCCAAATTCTCATTCGTTTAGTTAAACGAATGAACATGAACAATGGTCTCTTTCGTTCAATTATGTTTGTGAACGTTCGTTTATGTTTTTTGTTTACGTTCGCTTATGTTCGTTCACCTAACTTCCTTTTATGTTCATATATGCTTAATTATGTTTGATAATATCAATATATCATATGTTCAATTATGTTTTTTTATCTTTATTCATTTATGTTCGTTTAGCATGTTCATGAACATAAACAAACGAACACGAACAATGTAATTTGTTAAACAAATGAACATGAACAAGAAAAGTTGTTCGGTTATCCGTTCGTGTTTGTTTATTTGTTTAGCTAACTTAAACGAACGCACGTGAACAAGCCCCATTCGTGTTCATTTGGTTTGTTTACAACCCTAATGCCGGCAAAGCCAATGTAGTAGCAGACGCCCTTAGTCGAATAGAGTACTAAGGTGGTAGAGTGAAGGCACTAATCATGACAATCCATTCATATCTGGCCACATAGATCAAAGAGGCTCAGCTAGATGCCTTGAATATGGGTATTCGTTTGGATGGATCGGTTCGATCCGATCCAATTAAGTAAATACAAATTGATTTCGATTTTCAAAATATGGATCCGAATTGTCCAAACTAAACTCAATTCCGATCCAATCCAATCCAATTACAATTTGGTTGGATCGGTTTCTATAATTCGTTTTTCAAAAGGCATAACATTTTAAAACAATATATAATTATAATATTATCAAATTTTTATAGAAGAAGCAAAAATAAATTAATTAGTTGTAATTTATAATTTATAAACAACTACTAAGAACTTCTAAGATGATATATTATAATTTAATATTTAATAGATAAAACACTTTTAAGAGAAAATGCATATTAATTTTTTTTATTAGGTGAAACCTTTTGAACTTTTTTGGAAACAAAAATAATTTATAAAATTAATAAATAATTAAAGATATATTAAAAATAAATAAATAATAAGTTGTTATTCGGTTATTTTGGACTATTCATAAACCAAAACCAATCCGACATCCAAAATAATAATTCGGTTTTGGTGAAATCCAATCCAAAAATCCGAATATCTGAACCAAATAGTCCTCCAAATTGTCCAATTGGATAATTCAATTTTATCCAAATAATGAACAACCCTATCCTTGAAGTCGGATAATATGGTAGATGAAGCCTTAAGAGGAATGAAGAAGAACTTAGAAATCACGGGTGACGGGGTTCGTTACTTGATGAATCGTATCTGGACATGAAAGTTTGGTGGATACAGAGATTTTGTCATGAATGAAGCCCACAAGAATCGATATTCCATTCATCTAGGTTTAAATAAGATGTATCTGGATCTCAAGAAACTTTATTGGTGGCCAAACATGAAAGCCGAGATTGCTACTTACGTGGGCATGTGCCTAACTTGCACTAAAGTCAAGGTAGAATACCAGAAGCCCTCGGGTTTACTTCAGCAGCCAGAGATACCTGAGTGGAAGTGGGAGCGGATTACAATGGATTTCATAACCATGTTGCGTAAAACTAAGGATGGTCATGACACTATTTGGGTAGTCGTCGATAGATTAACTAAATCCGCTCACTTCCTACCAATAAAGGAAACATACAAGATGGAGAAATTGACCAAAACCTACATTAGAGAGATAGTACGACTGCATGGTGTACCAATATCTATTATCTCAGATAGAGATAGTAGATTCACCTTGCGCTTCTGGCAAACATTACAGAAATCTCTGGGAACTAGGCTAGACAAGAGTACAGCCTACCATCCACAAACTGATGAACAGAGTGAGAGAACCATTCAAACACTAGAAGACATGCTGAGAGCCTGTGTGATCGAATTTGGTAAAGCATGGGATACCCATTTTCCATTTTTCGAGTTTTCATACAACAATAGCTACCACTCTAGCATCAAGGTTGCCCCGTTTGAAGCCCTCTACGACTGTAAGTGCAGACCCCCTCTGTGCTGGGTGGAAGTGGGTGACATGCAGCTAGTTAAAGGCAAGGTCCCTGACAGCACTCTTACTGGCCCGGAGGTCATTCGAGAAACCACAAAAAAAGATCGTTCAAATCTGAGAACGACTGAAAGCCTCTAGAGATAGACAAAAGAGCTACACAGACAAGAGACGAAAACCCTTGGAATTCCCGGTTGGTGACCGCATTCTGTTGAAGGTCTCACCCTAGGAGGGCTTGATACGCTTCGAAAATCATGGAAAACTAAATCTAAGGTACATTGGGCCATTCGATATTTTTGCAAGAATCGGCCCAGTAGCTTACAAACTGCGTTTACCACAAGAACCTAACAACGTACACTCTGTCTTCCACATGTCAAATCTAAAGAAGTTTCTATCCAACGAGACTCTTGTGATTCCACTCGATGAAATCGAGATAAACGATAGTCTTAACTTTGTGGAAGAACTAGTAGAAATCATGGACAGGGAAATCAAATGAATGAAACAAAGTCGCATACCAATAGTGAAGGTTCGTTGGAATGTCAAACGGGGACCTGAATTCACTTGGGAGCGAGAAGATCAAATTAAACAAAAGTACCCGCATCTTTTTCCCTAGTCCATGATGTACTCTCTATAGAAAGAATTTCGGTACGAAATTCCCTCTAACAGGGGATAATGTAACAACCCGTTATTTTCAAGTCAATGAAAGTCAAAACCCTTTAAATAAAATTCGAGTTTTATTTATTTATTTAAGATCATAAGGGATAAATATGATTTAAAATTATATAAATGATGTTTTTATATAATTATATGGAATAAAATGCATTTAAAAATAAAAATTATTCCCATTGGAACCGAGAACCTTTGCACCGAAAACCCTCGGATCGCAAACCTCACCGAGAACTCCCCGGACCGAAAACCCCTTTCCGAACGAGAACCCTCTCGGTATATGTGATTTAACTAAAAAACATAAGTCATTTCTCACTTTTCCACCTGAAAAAACACCCAATTTGCTCTCAAGTATCATATAAGAACCTTCAAATCTTCATGAAAAATCCTTTAAATCTTCATAATTTTCACCAAGAACACCAAGAGTAATCTTCAAATCTTCAAGCTGACCGAAAACACCCTGGACTGAGAACTCACTCAGACCGAAAACCCTGAAGATCGAGAACTTGGTTCTCGGTTCTGGTTTTAAGACCGAAATCAAGGAATTTTGGTGAGGGATAGACCGAAAACACTTATCATCACTCCAATTAATTCTCGGTAATTATTCCTTACATTAATTAAGTGTTGTCTAACATTTTAATTAATTATTTCATTAATTTAAATACAATTACGTGTTTAAATATTATAAGGATACTGTTATTTCTGTTGGATTAGTGTCTAAGTCCATAACTATAATTGAATATACTTCACCCGACCCGACATGGTCCATTTGGATTGCATTGGATCAAAACATTTGGATAGACCTTTCAATGAGAAGAAGATATTTGTAACATATTAATATATTATAAGTTCTAATATATTAATATGAAATCATATTATTTAATTAGGATTGATCAAGAATTAATTTAGTGATCAAAAAGAGACTAATTAAATATATGGGGATTGATTGTGTAAATCATTGATTCTTATATATGTCGGCTTATGATCCATGATTCCTTATGTTGGGTTTAACCCATGTGGTGGCCCATGGATACCCCATGGAGGTTAAAACCCATGGAGCATAAGGAATGGGTAAAGTCATGGGTTACATGGTGTAACCCTAATGTGCACACTATATAAAGACCCCATTGGTTGGTGAAATCGGCATTAGTGCATAATATAGAGGGCAATCCAATTTCTGTGAACTCATATCTTCTCTCATGGTTATTCCAAATGTTTATGGTGTCGTGTGAACCATTTGAGGTGTCACATTTGGGGCACTGTTGAGCTCCATGGAATCAAGCACCAACAAAGAGGTATGTAATTCTACTAGATTTTATATTACTTGTACTTCATAATATGCTAGTTAGGATAAATACCTCGGAAATTGATATTTTCATGTATAATAGAGAAAACATAGATCCAAGGTATTTAGGATTGCATGTACACCATAGGAGTGTTAGAATGCTCAAAACCCAACAGTGGTATCAGAGACATGGGTTGTTTTCGGTTATATTGATGCAAATGTTTTATTTTTTAAGTTGAAAAAAAAGGAAAAAACATGACGTTTATCAAATTTTAAGATATTACTTGTTTTTGTAAAAAACTAAATTATTTGTAAAATTTGAATCATTTCCTATATGAGTTGAATTAGGTCAAATTTAGTAAAAGATAAAATGATATGATTATTTTATTAGTTTTAAAAGTTTGATCTAAGGAGTGTTTTTTTTTTAAACCTCTATAAGTAATGGACATGAAAAGGTTTTAAAAAAAATTGATTCAAAGTTTTTATGGAGTTACAAAATTTGGTGTTAATGTTTTAAAGAATTCCATAACATATTCTTAAGTTATGGAACATGAAAAGTTTCATCATAAAACAAACATTTAACTGCATAAGTTATGGATCACCAAAAGTTTTTTGTGTTACCTTGTTTTATGAATGAATTTAGACTAATGAAAAAATTATATGATAGTTGGTTTCAATCTTAATTAATCTAAAGGTAGTTCATAAAATGTGTTTGTGTAACTTGTCCTCAAGTTACATAAAAGGTCACATTTATGAATCTTAAAACTCATAAAAGGGTCATAGGTTACATAAAAAATGAAGAGTTTTTTTTCATTAAATAGTATTATGACTCCATAACTTGTCCTCAAGTTATGGATGTTTAAGAGTCACTTCTTTAAAAGTGTTATTAAAGAACAAGGAGTTACATAAAATGAAGACTCTTCATTTTAATGAACATTAAACTCATAAGTTATGAAATGAAAAGTCTTGAATAGTTTCAAAACTTGCCCTCAAGTTTTGGAATTTGTAAAGCTACCACCTCATGTATACTTTAATTCCAAATTGAACCTTAGAATTTTAAAAGGTTTAAAAGTCAACACTTATACTATTATTAAAATTTTAATTATATAGATATGTATAAGATAAAGTCAATCTTACCATTAGTAGGAATCATTTACGAAGCCGGTCTATAAAGGGGATATAAGGTTACTGCCTATAAAATGGTAGTTTAATGGGTGTCCACTCTCACCCACCGCTTCCTTGACTGGTGGAGGGTCGTTATCCGAACGGGTAAGATAGGACTATAATTATCCCTTCATTAAAAGTATAATGATAAATACTAAGTAACTAAACACTTATAAATTCCCAATCTTAGTTACTTAGGAAAATTTGAAAAGGTGCTAACCTATTAAATTTCACTTTACACCTTGTTAAGTTGTTAGTGGAGCGTGTGTGGTTAACTGACACACTAACCTGGGACTGACCAAGTGTGGCAAAGGGTAACTTAAATTTATCATAGATCGATGGAGCGTGTGTGGTTAACCGGCACATCGATTAGGTGATAAATATTAAGTGTACCAAGTATATTTGCATGGTTATTCACACCTTGTTTGTGATCCTCGGAATCCCAGTCACAAACTTGAGAGGGCACAATCGAGATTCAAACATGCCATTGAAAGTTCAATGTATCTCAAAAGATCTAGGAGTTTCAAATCCAATTAAAAATTAATTATATTTCGTTTTTCATGGTGGAAATTGGTAAATAGTCGTTTACCTACCTTTAACTATTTTATACCTTGGATTATGGCATCCCTCTTCCAGTTATAAGTAGGTTGTTGGGTCGTAGCCTTAATATTTCATATTGGGTGTTATATTAAGGACTTTAAATCAACTAACTTGAATTTCTCCCTTATAGATGTCTCCTTCAGACAACTATTGTCTTCCCAAATCTTTAGGAACAAGCTTCCTAATGAAGATGATATCCCAAAATCGCAATCAAGGTGGAAGATTAATCCCTTTGTTGTGCATTCGTGGGACTGGAAATCATACTTCACTTCCTCCACCTCTTCCAATAAATCTCCCTATACCACAAGTTTCAAGACTTGATAAGTTCTAAGCCACTCAATCCCTATTGGCAGCCAAAGTCTATATGTGCTTACATCTTAGAGGTTAAGTCACATATTGACAAGCCGAGAGAGTCGGGTGTCGAAGTCTCAAGGTAGCTGGCTATTGACTTGGTTCTTCAGTTACTCCCTGATGACAGATCACGACATGACCTTTAATGATCTTACCTATTTGCTAGATGATGCCGAATCAACAATGATTTGGAGCATTAGTAGAGCAAATTAGATTGGAAGATCTACTTCCCAAACCGATTTGGACATTGACAATGGTGACATTGGAAGTCCAAAAAAACTTTCTCTTCCCAATTGAAAGGGATCGGCCATGGTCAAGTCGTTTGACCTAACGGTAAGGAAAGAGTCTAAGTCTTTAATAGTACCGTATACCATTTCCAAAGAGTCCATATGTTTCTTTTGGCAAAGGAAGGGAATTAGTTGCTGTAACAACCCGAAATTTCATATCACTTCTTGTAACTCAAATCGTAATCCAATTCGACCAACCAAACGTCGTTTCCAAATTCATTTCCGATTTCTCCATTTAATTAAGTCATTAACTTGTATTGATCTAAAATGACTTAATGGGTGTCTTATTGCCATTTGAAATCATTCTAACACCCCATAGTAGTTATCGGAATAATTCTAGAATCGACCATATCGGATTACGACAAATTGGTCGGGTATGACCAAAAGCCCCACTTAACGCCGGTATCGAGTAGAATTTTGTCGTGTCCAATTCCCAAGCACTATATAAATGATTCAAAGCTTTCATTTGAAGCTTTTGGCCATTTCTTCCATAAACACTTCCAACCTCTCTCCTCATCTATAATCAAAGGTCCAAAAACAAAGATTTAAGGCTCCAAATCAAAGAGGTAACATCCCTAACTTGTTATCTAACCTCTTTAGCCTTCAATTTGATGTTTAAATTGAGTTTTAGGACCTAGAACATGTGTTTACAGACAAGGATCAAGCTTGGGCCGTAAACACCTAAAAATGGGGTTTTTAAGCCAATTAACCCTTCCAAATCATTGTTGGGACTTAGATACGACCTTAAGGCTTGCAAATTGGGACTTAAAACATTTAAAACATAAATTTTGAGGGACAAACAAGAGTTTACAGCCAAGACATGTGCTTGGGCCGTAAACTCCTCAAACATGGGGGATAAACTGATTTTTACATGTTAGAATGCCTTGAAACTTAACCAATAGCTTTGTGGTAAATCCTAGAACCATCTAAAAATAGTTTAGAGACCTTAAACACATCAAAAATACCACATATAGGAGTTTACGGCCTAGGAACATACCCTTGGCCGTAAACTCATGAAACTATGTTAAAAGATGCATCTAATTCACTCCAAAGGCTTGCATAAATTTCTAGAATCACATGTGATTGTTTTAAGTGTCAAAAACTAATTTTTCATGAGCATAGAAGAGTTTACGGCCATAGAACATGCGTCTAAGCTGTAAACTCCTAAAAATATGTTAAATGGTGCCCTAAATTCATAACAAGGCTTGGAAAATTAATTATAATCACATGTGATTGTTCTTTGTACCTCAAATGAATTATTCTTGACCATAGTAGAGTTTACGGCGGTAAACTCAAAGTTTAAGGCCGTAACCTCCCTTTTAAATGGTATAAATCCAAACAAATTAATCCAAGGCATTTTAGAAGTCCATTCCAACAATCCCCATGTCCATTCAAGCCATTAAACCCTCAAAATCACACCAACGTGAGTTTACGGTTGTAAACTCATGTGTGTGTGTGTGTTTTGTGGCTGTAAACTCCCTAATATATTTACTCTTGGGGAGTAAACTCAAGTCCTAAGTTCCTAGTGTCAATATACGTCCGTAGATGGCGAACGGAGAGAAGGAAAGTGTTAGTGAGGTGTTCGTAGGTTGTACCCTTACCCTAAACGACCATTTGTTTCTATCAATCTTATGCCGGTATCCATAAAGAGCTTTGATGTCATCATTGGCATGGATTGGTTGAGTCCCAATCATGCGGATATCCTTTGTTTCGAAAAAGCCATCCGTCTCAACCTTCCTTCAGGTCAAACTCTAGTAATTTATGGTGATAAACTCGGTTCCAACCTTCGTATCATTTCTTGCATCAAAGCTCAGAAACTCCTGCGAAAGGAGTGTATTGCATTCTTGGCCCATGTAATCAACGAGAAACAGGAAGTTAAAGACCTCGCGAGCATCCCCGAAGTCTGTAACTTTCCTGATGTGTTTCCCGAAGAGCTTCCAGGAATCCCTCCCGAGCGTCAGGTCGAGTTCCGTATTGACCTAATTCCTGGAGCTACTCCCGTAGCGAAGTCTCCGTATCGCTTAGCTCCAGCAGAAATGCAGGAGTTATCCAGTCAACTCAATGAGTTACTTAGTAAAGGATTCATTAGACCGAGTTCCTCACCCTGGGGAGCTCCGGTTTTGTTTGTCAAGAAGAAAGATGGATCCTTTCGTATGTGTATCGATTATCGCGAACTGAACAAGTTGACTGTTAAAAACCGATATCCTCTTCCGCGAATAGACGACCTCTTCGATCAACTCCAGGGAGCCAGTTACTTCTCCAAGATAGACCTTCGATCAGGGTACCATCAGCTACGAGTTTATGAAAGTGATGTGTCCAAGACAGCTTTCAGGACTCGATATGGACACTACGAGTTCGTAGTGATGCCCTTTGGTCTAACCAACGCACCGGCAGTGTTCATGGATCTAATGAATCGGGTGTGTCGTCCTTATCTAGACAAATTTGTCATTGTGTTCATTGATTTACATACTTGTCTACTCCAAAAGTGAAGAATACCACAAACAACACTTGAGGCTAGTGTTGGAGACCCTGCGATCCGAGAAGTTGTACGCAAATGGAAATGGGAGATACCCGAATGGAAATGGGAGATGATTACCATGGAAATGGGAGATGATTACCATGGATTTCATCACCAAACTACCCAGGTGCTCAAATGGGTACGATACCATTTGGGTGATTGTCGATCGTTTAACCAAGTCAGCTCACTTCATTCCAATCAAAGAATCATACAAGATGGAAAGACTCGCGCGGATTTATATCCAAGAGGTAGTCTGACTGCATGGTGTACGTGCATCCATTATCTCTGATCGAGATAGCAGGTTTACCTCCCGATTTTGGCAGTCTCTCCAGAAAGCTCTTGGAAGCAAACTAGATATGAGCATGGCGTATCATCCTCATACAGATGGACAGAGTGAGAGAACAATCCAAATTCTGGAAGACATGCTTAGGGCATGTGTCATTGACTTTGGAAAGTCATGGGACGCACATCTACCTTTGATCGAATTCTCGTACAACAACAGTTATCACACCAGCATTAGGGCTGCCCCGTTCGAAGCCCTATACGGTCGTAAGTGCAGATCCCCTCTGTGCTGGGCCGAGGTGGGGGATACACAGCTAGCCAAGAGTGGAGTCCCTGACAGTGCTCTCATTAGAATCACATGTGATTGTTCTTTGTACCTAAAATGAATTATTCTTGACCATAGTAGAGTTTACGGCCGTAAACTCCAAGTTTAAGGCCGTAACCTCCCTTTTAAATGGTATAAATCCAAACAAATTAATCCAAGGCATTTTAGAAGTCCATTCCTACAATCCCCATGTCCATTCATGCCATTAAACCCTCAAAATCACACCAACATGAGTTTACGGCCATAAACTCATGTGTGTGTGTGTTTTGTGGCTGTAAACTCCCTAATATGTTTACTCTTGGGGAGTAAACTCAAGTCCTAAGTCCCTAGTGTCAATATACGTCCGTAGATGTCACCCGGGTCACTCCAAACGCTCGTTTTGAGGTGTTTAACCTCGTTGGAGTGTAATGTTCCATATAATTAGTGATTGTAAATCTAAATAGTTATATATGGACATTATTACATTTTACATAGGGACATCGCGAGTAATCAAGCCCCGAGCCAACGTCTAATATCCAAAACCATCGCATTTCCGAGTCTGGTGAGTTCATACCCCTACCCTTTTTCACTGTTTTTCACTGTTTTCAGGGGGGAACACAAGCAAAGTACAAGGGTTTTCTTGTACTCAAAACTTATTTTTGTGTGTGTGTGTTTCACATTTCATATGCTTTTATTACTGATATACACAACTGATAACCAGTAGAACATGCAGATCACGTAAACATTTATTTGTGAAATGGGTTTTATAAACTGTTATGTTTTATATATATTTCACAAATGGTTTTCCACATTTTATCAGTTAAAAGCATGACATTAGAACACATGAACAATATAATTTGTACACTGTCTTGTCCTCGGTAACATTCCACAGAGATACGCGAATGGAGGATTATCATATTATTACTAGTAAATTTGTTATTCCTGTATGATTGGAGACACGTCCTCGGCAAACACTCCACAGAGATACGCGAGTGGAGGACTACACCCGTAACCAGAATCTCTGGGATTTAGAGAGCGTGACTTGAGTGTATAGATCTATACGGGGCTGACTACCCCACACCTGGCTGCTAGCTACAGTCGAACCGAAATGGTTCAAGGGTGACGAAAATCATAAGGTTGTGGACTACTTATTGCCACAGGTTCAGTCTTTAGTATGGTTATGGAACTGGCAATTAGGATAACAGAGATTTACCTATAGTAATAATGAATAACTTATACATCTTTTACATTGATAACCAACATTCAGGAAAGTATGAGACTTTCCTGGGAAACCTTGTACATAACCAGGTCTAACATAATACATTTTTACAATGAAAACCAACATTCAGGAAAGCATGGGGCTTTCCTGGGGAACATATACTTAACTAGAAAATTGTAACAAAATAGATAACATTACATATTTTACAAATGAAAACTCACAATCAGGAAAGTATGGGACTTTCCTGGGGATACATTGGAACTCAAGCAGAACAGTTTAACAAACCGGATAATCAAACTATACATTTTTCACATAAGTAACATGTTTTCAGTGTACAAAACTACTATACTTTGTAATTGTGAAACAACAATCAACTTTTAAGAAAATGTGGGATTTTCTTGGCATGTGTTACATTTTTCAGAAACAGAAAGGAAGCATGAACATTTTCACAAAACAAAACTACTTATGAACTCACCAGCGTTATGCTGATTTTCAAAACCGATTGTGTTCTCAGGTCAACGTTAGAACAGGTATCGAAGATCCTTTTTGCTCGAAGTTGGAGTGCTCAGAAGACCCGTTTTATTTTGTTTATATATATACTATGTATCACAACTGTACAACTTTACTTTTGAAAACAATTGTAAAATTTTTATATGTAGTGTAATGGTTGTTCTACTTTACTTACTATGTACATTGGATTTTATACTCAACGTGGAGTCAACCCCAGAAATGTTTCCGCCTTCGGTTTTCGGGGTGTGACAGTTGCGAAGCTTCCAAATTTACCTAAAAGTCCATAAGGATAGTAAAGTCAAATGTTTGACTCTACTTTAGGTAAACTCCATTATCTAACTCTATTAAGTCTCTTTTTAATATTCTTAATACATGATGTAATGTAATTACATTATGATGTTTTGGGAGAATCAAAGGAAGCTTAAAGTATCATTATGTTGATTCTGATCGCGAAGATGGATTTCGATCGCATGGTCCGATGATCAGAATTTTGAGCTGTTGCATAAGAGTTATGATATATATTACTTAGGAATAGACAACAAATTTTTTTTCATATGTATTTGCATTTTAAGGATAAGTTTTTCCGCAAAGTTCTAAAATAAAAGAAAAAATGCTTTAATTTTATTTATTTTAAGTATCCTTACAATGACATTTGTGAAAAAATGTTGTTTATATGTTTCCATTGATAAGCAATATTGGTAAATGGATTTGATTCTTTCATTTGTGGTAGTTTACAGAGTAAGGAAAGATTCTCATCACCCAAATTTCAGTTGGATAGAAACTTGGAATTATGCAACTTGTATTGTATGATGAATGGGAATTTTTCATATTTGGGAAATTAAGACTAATTCCTTATTCACATTTACATGTGAGTCAAGTGAAGGACTAAAGGATTGGGTACACGTGGTTATGTGCTAATCAGGTCCACCACAAAGGTTGATAAGATTATTTGTTATGATTTACTAAAGTTTAGTAAATTTGGTTATGCTTACAAGTTTAATAGTAATTCAGAAACATTGGAAAGGTTTCAATGTATGTCAGAACGGATAATAAGAATCAAATAAGGCAGTAAGATAAAAGTTTCTCCAATATGAAGAGATGGGAGAGTACTTGAGTATCTTGTTTTATGATTATCTTAGTGATTACGAAACAATTGATCCTTTAATGACACCTTAGTCCATTTATTTGGCTAAGGAGAGGAATCATGAATTGTTGAAATGGTTAAATCAAAAGATAAATCATACTTCATTCCAAGATTGAGCCTTGAGTGAGATAATCTTAAGAAAGATTTAAAACACTTGTCAAATGTAGAGTAAAATGTTTTCTTACTCTTGTACATTTGAAATTGGTAAGTTGTAATGTTTTGGATAAAACAAAGACCAACTAAGGCCAATAGTGTGAAGTGTTTGTCTTGATTAGAATCCTTAATATCTTATAAATCTTTGGCAAGAGAGTCTTATATGTCAAGAGGACAGTTTGAGTTTAAAAGATCCTGAAATAGCTTCAAGAAGTAATCAAGAGTATTGTTAGTCACTAGCCCACGACTTGAGGCTTGTAACCTATCGTGCTGACATATTCATGTTTCTGTGCCATTCCAGTTAAAGTTGGCTATGCTTGTGAGTTCAACGAGTTCTCAATTGTTTGCATAACAACCTGGAAGCAGTGGTAGGCCCTTGTGCTGACGGGTGGCAAGAAAATGAGATTGAACAAGTTCAATCCATTTGAGTTTGGATTTTCACTAACCTTGTCTTTTGATTATTGTTTTGACAAATTCACATGGATAGGAACACCTACACCATAAAATCTAAGTGTCATAAGGTTTCTCTTTGATTCATGAAAATGATGGTGAGGAAACGCTTTCACTAAGAAGATTTCAATTAGATAGCAGTTATGATATTTGCATTCTCATATAGTTAGTGGAGCGTGTGTGGTTAACCGGCACACTAACTAGTGAGAATTGCAAATGCTCTAGATAAAAATGTGAGCTATCTAAGGAAAGATGTATGATTTTGATAAAGTTTTATTAAAGAATCTCGTATCAAAAATCTGAACTTTGGTAAGAAAGTCAATAAAGTATTGTTTTTCTAGAATTCATTTCTGAGTACATGTCAAAGCTAGTGGGAACATAAGTGTTATGCTAGTAAGATAATAATCATTAGTCTAGTGGGAGCATGATGATTATGTTGCAAGTTAGCAATGTTAATTATAGAAAACAAATGTTTCAATTCACTTTGAAAATTTGTTTTCCTATAATTAAGGGAGAGGATTTTATACTTCATTCCAATTCTACAAGCTTAGATTGAGATTTTAATAAACTTTACTCAAGGATATATATGAATGTTATGTTGGAATGGTTCAACATAAGGAAATTATATATATGTTGTGTTCTCAAAATTCGATTATGATTACGGCATACCTCTTCATAGTTCGGATTGTGAGAACATGGCAAATAAAATTTTTTATAGCATGAATCATGTCCCATATGCTTTGGGTATAGGTTTGATTACATGTGCTATAATATTTATCCATTCTAAATTTTCCAAATGCCTAGGACATTAGGAGGGAAAAAGGAATAGAACTGGATATGACTAAAATGATTAAGCAATTGTCGAGGACAATCTGAGGTTTACCAAAGATTGGTTACTCATGGACAATTGGAAGTATAGAGTAAGGGCCATATTGACATATTTTGAAAAGAGGCAACTCTTGTTCAGAAGTGATAGCCAAAATGGTAACATGGAATTGTTTCCATATGTGGAAGTTATTCTCTGAATCTGTGCAAGATTAAATAACTTAATGCAAAGAAGGATGTTCAAAGAAATGTACTTTGAATTTGAGACTTCATTTCCATGGAATTGCTTTCCATTGGAATACTCTGTAATGTCTGTTTCCAAGTCTTTGTGACTTCCGTGCATACTCATTACAAGGGGATCATTGCATATGAGTTTAGAATCTAACATATTATAGTAGATGGAAAGAGTTTGGTATTCTTACATTTACAATAACGATTGGAATTGTCAAACAAACATCATTGAAATATTGTCAATTGATCTATTTTACAAATAGAAGACCATATGTAAACATAGTGTGCATACTTGGAGTATGGCATAGCTATTGTTTGGACGAACATAGTATGCATGCTTGGTGCATGGCATGACTATTGTTTCAATTCAAGTATTAAGTTGATAAATTGAAACAATGAATAATGAGTAATCAATATGGTGCTTAAATAAAAGGGTTTTTATTTACACTCAAGAGTTTGGGACCATATAGGATTAAGTATTATTCTTGTGTTTCACTTTGCATGTTCTGACTTCCAGAATAATTAGATCATTCTTCCCGAATGATTAAGTTATTCAAACCATCCACAGTCAGTCATATGTTGGAAGTAGATATGAATCAAGGATGTCATGAATTTGGCTTGTATGATTTGTCTAATGTGCATTAGACATAGAAATGGTTGCTGAAACATTCATGAGTACTCATAAGGCCTGAGTATTGGATTCAACCCACGCTCATTTGGATTCACTTCATGGATTTTATCACTAGTGAATAGTCAGGCGATAATATCTTATATTCTTCAAACCTAGAGATATGAGTTGTTGACTACGAGTTGGTAATCCATTGATTGCATGAAAACGCATTGGTAACTCGATGTTATGAAACGTTCCTTTGTGTAAGATTCAACAAGTAGTCAGTACAAGCATATGAGTCGAAGTTTACCCATTCCTTTTACCCTTAATGGGATAAAAGCGATATTTGTGGGCCCCTCGATGATTAAGTGATGGCACCCCTAAGTGCTTGGCCAAGCCTAGACTGATTTGATTTGTTCAATTAGTCGGTCATCCTAAATCAGACATCGGGAAACAACAAATGGACATAGAGAATGATTATTTGTGACATATTAATATATTATAAGTTCTAATATATTAATATGAAAGCATATTATTTAATTAGTATTGATCAAGAATTAATTTAGTGATAAAAAAGAGACTAATTAAATATATGGGGATTGATTTTGTAAATCATTGATTCTTATATATGTGGGCTTATGATCCATGATTCCTTATGTTGGGTTTAACCCATGTGGTGGCCGATGGATACTCCATGGAGGTTAAAACCCATGGAGCATAAGGAATAGGTAAAGTCATGGGTTACATGGTGTACCCCTAATGTGCACACTATATAAAGACCCCATTGGTTGTCGAAATTGGCACTAGTGCATAATATAGAGGGCAATCCAATTTCTATGAACTCATATCTTCTCTCATGGTTATTCCAAATGTTCATGGTGTTGTGTGAACCATTTGAGGTGTCACATTTGGGGCACTAGGCTCTTGAGCTCCATGGAATCAAGCACCAGCAAAGAGGTATGTAATTCTACTAGATTTTATATTACTTGTACTTCATTATATGTTAGTTACGCTAAATACCTTGGAAATTGATATTTGCATGTATAATAGAGAAAACATAGGTCCAAGGTATTTAGGGTTGCATGTACACCATAGGAGTGTTAGAATGCTCAAAACCTAACAATTTCCACGTACGCTAGCCCGAGGATCATCTCTGCATTTTCGCTATCTGAACCTGAACACGTACTAGAGGTGAGTTCATACCCTACGTTTCCACTACTTTTCAAAGTTTTTAGGGGGGGGGGGAGAATACAAGTAAAACACAAGGACTCTTGTGTTAATGTTCAAACGATTTCAAACCATTTCAAAACATTTGCAATTGTTTCAAACCGATTTATCACTGCAAATATCAAAGTATATTTATATATATTTTAACCCTTTTGTAGCATGTCGAGCAAAAAGATATTCTTCATAAATCTCTTACTACTGCATTATTCACACTGTTCAAATTGCAAATGTTTCATTTCATTATAGGACATACATTTAAACTATAATTAGTATAGTTTGTGAATCGCTACACTATTTTGCTAAGTTCAATACACGATACAAGAACATACATCTAAACTATAATAGGTATAGTTTGGGAAACACTACACTATTTTACAAGCTCAAAAACACTATACAGAAACAAGTATATAAACCAAAATAAGTATTGTTTATGGAACACTACTCTATTCCACTAATTCAAGGATACACTAGTAAATAATTATTTTAGTATAATTATTTTACATTACAAAGTACACTATTACAAGGCAATACATACAGTTTCAAGTACAAGAGAACACTACTACACTACACGTAAACTAGTTAATACAAGGTTGTGAGGCACGACTTCATTGTACTCATCATAGTGTAGGCCTAAGTCCTATAAATTATAACCAGAGTCTACTGGGGGGAGAACGTGAATTTGTGTATAGATCTATACGCGACTGAAAATCCCGCACCTGAGCTGCTTGCAACGGCTAGGCCGGTAGGCCTGGGGTGACAAATGTCTTAACATTCTGACGCCTAAAGAACGTCGTAGAGGCCACTAGGTCATATCATTATGGTAATATGAAATTCACAATAATATCAACTAAAACATTTTTTTATCGGATTAACACTTCTTCAAGGGTTTTATTTTAAATAATAAAACTACAGTACACTACTTTACACTACGGCTGGTGGATTCCACGCTCTCAACAAAAGGTCTTATTTTAAATAATAAAACTACAGTACATTATTTACACTATAGTTGGTGGATTCTAGGCACTCATACAAAAAGTTTTATTTTAAATAATAAAACTACAGTACATTATTTTACATTACAGCTGGTGGATTCCAAGCACTTATACAAGAAAGTTTTCATACAAACACTACTACAGTACAATACTTTTCTAGTACAAAGTACACTAGTACAACATACAATTTCAAGAACATTCATGATATGGTTTTATTAATTAATAAGAATACGGTTTACTATTTCAGAGTATAATAGCAAACATACATTTTGGTCTTAAGTCTTAAGTCTACATTTAATTTCACTAAAGAAAGTATTGGATTTTCTGGAAGTATACTATAACATTTCCAAAGAATAAAGACCAACTTTCCATCTCAAAAACATACTTATGAACTAACCAACTTAACTGTTGATACACTTTCAAAACCACTTGTATTCTTAGGGAATCGGTAGACAGGTACACCCATAGGTTTTGAGAAGACGGAGATTATAGAGTCGCGTCTTTTACATTTTTCCTATACACTTTACTAAACAGATGTAAATAGTATGTTTTATCAATGTAATGGTTGTGTTTGCTTTGATTACTATTATGCAATTGTTGTAATACTGTACATGACGTCTTCCGCCCCCGTACGTTTCCGCCGTTCCGGTTTGGAGGCGTGACATGCTGTAATGCCCACGTTTCTCTCTAGGCATTAATTAGATGATAAGGTCAACAATTATAACTTATTTCATATAATATAGGGAAATTATTTGAATATTATGTGATTTATGTGCAATTATTTATAGTATACATGCTTATGACAATATAACAAAATAAGAATAAAATACGCATCCAAAACAAAATAGTATTTAGGCCGAATACCCATGGCTAAAGTTGAAGTAGTTGCGACAAAGATTTCAGGGATATAAGGAGCGCTTAAATCAAACCTATAATGAAGAAGTTATGATCTGTTGAAGTTTCGCAATTCGACCAGATTCGACAAGACACATTGTAAAAAGTGAATATTTTTTAGGTTAACTTTTAGCCTTAGTGACCTAAACAAAAGTCGTACTAGTCATTAAATCGAGAGTGTACATATGGAGAATATCCAAGAGACAGTCGAAAAGTGGCATTAGATGACAAAGTTATGCAGTTTAGTGACGCTATTAGTGACAACATCCACTATTACCTGTGTGACTACAAGAAAAACGGGCGTCGAATGACAAAATGTGTGTTAGATGATAAAGTGGAATCATCGCCCTGATGAAAGCCAAAAAGTGTTTGTCCAAAAGAGGTACATTTACCTGGAATTCGTGATCGATGCAGAGAATGAGAAAATTGGAGATGCGGATGATTCCGGTGGTGTGCAACTTTCTGGAAGTCTTTCCCAAAGATCCTCCCGGATTCCCCGTGATAGACAAGTAAAGTTTAGGATTGACTTGTTACATGGAACCAAACCTATAGAAAAAGCACCTTACCGATTAGCACCGACATAGATGAAGGAGTTTATGATACAAATTCAGGAGATATTAGACAAAGGTTTCATTACACCTAGTTCATCACCCTGGGGAGCTCCGATGTTATTCGTGAAGAATAAGGATGGAATCATGAGGATGTACATAGATTATAGATATCTGAACAATGAAATGGTGACAAACAAGTACCCATTTCCAAGGATTGATGACTTGTTCGATCAGCTGCAGGGTGCAAGCTATTTCTCGAAGATCGATCTTAGGTCGGGAAATCATTAGTTAAAGGTGAGAGAGCTAGATATAGAGAAGTCTGCTTTCAGAATGAGATATGGACACTATGAGTTTTTGGTTATGTCGTTCAGGCTAACCAATGCTCTATTATCATTTACAGATTTGATGAATATGGTTTGTAAACCTTTTTTTGATAAATCTGTAATAGTGCTCATATATGATATATTTGTATACTCGAATGGGCAGCTGTATCACGGAAAACACTTGAACAAAGTTTTAGGTGTTCTAAAGAAGGATAAGTTGTATGCAAAGTTCTCCAAGTATGCAATTTTAAAGTTTGAGTAGGATCTCCTGGAAATCAACAATGAGTTCAAGAATCTAAAGAAGGGCAAAATGAGCATCGTCGAGTAATTTGTAATTTTTAAGGAGAAACTGAAGCTTGTTCCTTATTTGGTTTCAACAGAACTCTCCAAAGTTAATAAAGTTGCTAATGGATTGCCAGCGGACTATGATCCAATAGTCAAACAAGCAACTACTTTGAAGGCCACCATCTGGGCAGCTAAGAATGTTGAGACCCAATTAAGATAGAAGGTTCTGGAGAGAACTGAGGTAGGAGAGAAGAGAATGTTTGAGGGATCTTCAAGATCCAACAAAAAGGGTAGATACTCGAAGCCTGGTTCCAAGAAGTATGGGGGAGGAGGAGATGAAGCAAAACGGTGCGAGAAGTGTATTAAGAAACACTATGGGATGTGTGGCGAAGAGTTGAGTTGTTTCAAGTACGGGACTAGTCATTATGCCAATGAGTGTACATCCAATAAGAAGGTATGTTATGGATGCAGTGATGAGTGGCGTATTGTAAAGGACTGCCGAAAGAAGAAAGAGGTTGTAGAGCCTAATGTGCCACCAAGGACAAAGGCAAAAGCATTCCGGATGATGTTGAAGCAACAAAAGATGAAGCAGATGTCGCTTCAGTTACCTTTCTAGTAAATAATATGCCTGCCAACATACTATTTGATTTCGGAGCTGATTACTCCTCTATATTGGATAAATATGGTTGAAGACTAGCATTGTCTGCAGATAAACTAGATAATGGTCTAGTAGTAGAGGTAGCAAGTGGCAAATTCGTACCTGTTAGTGACTACATTAAGAATATTGCCATTGACTTGCATGGAAATAAATTACATGAAGAATTGTTTCCCATTGAGTTGAACGGCTTTAACATAGTTCTAGGAATGGATTGGCTTAGTGAGAATGAAAACGACGTCAAGTGTAGAAAGAAGATTGTGGTAATCAAACCACCTGGAAGAGAACCATCTATGGCATACTAGGACAAATGTAGAGTAAATTCTGGAATCATCGCCCTGATGAAATCCAGAAAGTGTTTGTCCAAAGGATGTACATTGTACCTGGCATTCGTGATCGATGCAAAGAAGGAGAAAAAGGAGATACAAATAATTTCAGTGGTGTGTGACTTTCCGGAAGTCTTTCTCGAGATCCTCCTGGATTTCCCCCAGATAGACAAGTATAGTTTAGGATTAACTTGTTACAAGGAACCACATCTATACAAAAGCACCTTACCGATTAGCACCGACAGAGATAAAGGAGCTTATGATACAACTTCAGGAGTTATTGGACAAAGGTTTCATTACACTGAATTCATCACCCCGGGGAGTTCTGATGTTATTCGTGATGAATAAGGATGAAAGCATGAGGATGTACATATATTATAGAGAGTTGAACAAGGAAATGGTCAAAAACAAGTACCCATTGCCAAGGCTTGATGACATGTTCGATCAGCTGCAGGGTGTGAGCTATTTCTCGAAGATTGATCTTAAGTTGGGAAATAATTAGCTAAAGGTGAAAGAGATAGATATAGAGAAGTATGCTTTTAGAATGAGATATGGACACTATGCGTTTTTGGTTATGTCATTCAGGCTAACATATGCTCCAGCAGCATTTACGGATTTGATGAATATGGTTTGTAATCCTTTTCTTGATAAATACGTAATAGTGTTCATATATGATATTTTTGTATACTCGAAGAGTCAGCAAGATCACAACAAAGACTTACATGAAGTTTTAGGAGTTCTAAAGAAGGATAAGTTGTATGCAAAGTTATCCAAGTGTGATTTTTTGATTCTAGAAGTCCAATTTTTGGGTCACTTGGTTAACCAGGAAGGAATAGTGGTTGACCCAACAAATATTGAAGTTGTGATGAGGTAGGAATGACCAAAAAGTCCTACTAAGATTCCAAGCTTTATAGGATTAGCTAGATATTATAGAAGGTTTATCCAAGGCTTGTCTTCGATAACTGCTCCATTGACAGCTTTGACCCATAAAGGAGCTACATATGCATGGAGTGAGAAGCACAAAGAAGTTCTTAAGCAATCAAAGAAGAAGTTGCGTGAAACACTGATTCTTTCTTTACTTGACAGAGTTGAAGACTTCGTAGTTTATAGTGTTTCATGTCGAGCTGGGTTAGGTTGTTTTCTGACCCAGTGAGATAAAGTAATTACCTATGCATCTCGACAACTAAAAGAGCACGAGAAGAACTACCCAATTCATGATATAGAGTTGGCAGCGATAGTATTTGCATTAAAGATATGGAGGCATTATATTTATGTCACGAAATGTAAGCATTTCACTGATCATAGAATTCTCCAGTATCTCCTTGGCCAAAAGGAGATGAATATGAGACAACGAAGTTGGCTAGAACTACTCAAGGATTATGACTGTGAGATACTTTACCGCCATTTTAAAATGAATATCTTAGTAGATGCTTTGAGTAGAAAGATAAACCTAGAGAGGAAAAGGCCAAGAGTGTTGAGGATTGAAATTGTCTCGTCGATTGTCGAAAGCATTAAGAAAGATCAGGAGAAAGCTTTGGAGTAAGATAACTGAAAGGAAGAGTGTTTGGGCAAAACTATTGGATTCAGTATAAACGGCCAAAGGTTGAAGGTATTCCAAAACGGGATTTACGTACCTAAGATGGGAGGAATGAGAGATCGTCTGATAGATGAAGCTCACAATACCATGTACTCGATTCATCCAGGTAGCACCAAAATGTATAAGGATTTAAAGCCTTATTATTGGTGAGCGAAGATGAAGCTCGATGTTGAAAAGTATGTGGCTGAGTGTGTGGCCTGAGCAAGAGTTAAGGCATAACGTCAGAAACCATATGGAAGTTTGGAGTCTTTACCGATACCCATGGGTAAATGGGAAGATATCACCATCGATTTTGTGATTAAACTATCTAGGATAAAGAGTGGTCATGACATGATTTGGGTAACAGTGGATCGATTCATGAAGAGTGGACATTTCATAGGAGCCAATGAAAGATGGTGTATGGATACATCTTCATATGTCTATATCAAAGAGATAGTAAGACTTCATGGTGTTCCCTTAACGATTGTGTCAGGTCATGACATTTGTTTCGCTTCAAGGTTTTGGAAAAGCCTACAAGAGGAAATGGATACGAAGTTGTGTTTGAGTACAACCTACCATTCACACATTAAGATGGCCCCTTATAAAGCCTTATATGGACGAAAATATCGTACGCCGTCTTGTTAGCTTGAAGCTGGAGAAAAGCGGTTTATGATTCCGAAGATAGTCCATCAAATTTCCAGAAACCTAAAGGTAATTTGGGAAAGAATGTTTGGAGCTCAAGAGCATCAAAAGAGCTATGCTGACAAGAAGTGACGACCAATTACCTTTGAAGTTGTGGATTTGGTGTTGCTTTAAGTCTCGACATGGAAGGGACTTATAAGATTTTGAAAGAGAGGGTAGCTAAGTCCAAGATTCATTGGACCATTCAAGGTTCTTCAGAGAATTGGGAACCCAGCTTATAAGTTTGAATTTCTAGAAGAACTAGATGGTATTCATAATAGTTTCCACGTGTGTTATTTGAGTAAGTCCGTGGGAGAAGTCCCCGATATAATTCCACTTTTGAAGATAAGGATTGATGAGGATAAGAGATTAATAGAAAAGCCTGAAGTGATTTTTGACCATAAGAGGAAGAAGTTATGAAGTAAGATGTTTGAAACATTCAAATAGGCCGAACCTCACCCGGGAAACAGAAAGCAAGATGAAGAATTGCTATCCATATCTGTTTACTAATGCATGATTCTGAGGATAGAATCATCCTAAGGGGGAGAGAATTGTAACACCTGCATTTCTCACTAGGCATTAGTTAGATGATTAGGATTAACAATTGTAACTTATTTGATATAATATAGGGAAATTATTTGAGTATTATGTGATTTATGTGCAACTATTTGTAGTATGCGTGCTTATCACAATATAATAAAATTAGAGCAAAATACGCATCCAAAATAGAACATTATTTTGGCTGAATACCCTTGATGAAAGTTGAAGTAGTTGCGACAAGGATTTTAGGTATATAAGGAGCGCTTAAATCAGATTTATAACAAAGAAGTTATGATCTGTTGAGGTTTTGCGATTCGACCCGATTTATAAAAACTAAACTTTTGTTAGGTTACTTTCTAGCCATAGTGACCTAAACAAAAATCGTGGTAGATGTCAAACCGAGAGCTCACATACAGGGAATGTCAAAATCTGACTTCAATAGTGGAAATTATGATTTTTCTAAGATTCAACATAGTATTAGACAACCCAAATATTGAATTTTAGATTGGTTGATTTTCAACCGATGCAACCTAAAAGAGAGATTGAGATCTTGTTAATAGGATTCCAATGATAAAAAGACAGTTGAAAACTGGTATCAGATAACATAGTTATGCATTGTATACGGGCTTTAGAAATCAAAGCATCTGTGAAATAAATAATTCAAAATTAGCCGACCGAGTCTAAACAAAAGTTGTAGATCCCGTCAATAGCTACGCGTGGATATAAAGTACGTAAAAAACAAATTGCGTATGAAGAATTTACCTAATTTTAAAGTTTGAGTTTCGTCGCATGCATCTGTGCCTGTGCATGACCTTCTAGAAGCCTCAAGGATGCCACGACCATTGTTCACCACAAGTCAACAATCCTGGGGAGCAACGTCCATCCTTTTGTGCGGCGTTCTTGGTCTTTACAGAATGCTCATATGCAAATCTCAAAATATAAATAGATATCTCGAGTTCATTCTTCCTCCACAACATTCAATTCTCTCTCTCTCTCTCTCTCTCTCTCTCTCACTCTCTCTCCGACTACTCTCGATTTCTACTATTTTGGTCTGAATTTATCCCTAGTAGTTAGGATATTTTTGGCAAGTTAGAAGTCCCTAAGAGCTTGATATTTAGTAGCTATCAACCTACAGTTCCACCAATGTAATTTCCGGAGTTTTTTTTCTAGGGAATCTTTGTAAGTTAAATTACACTCTGTTCCATTCTAGTGTGATTTATATTTAAATTCATAGTCGTTGTTATCAATTTATAAATAAGATTTGTCAGTAGTTCCGATGTTATATTATTGATTGATCTACTTACAGGGATGATGCCTAGGCTGGATTTCATGAGGATTTTAAAGTGGGATTTCCAAATAGTATATTATGTATACTAAACGGACCCTACCTCCGATATGATCCTAGGTCACGTCAATGGAAAAGCTAAGTGCTAAAGCAAAGCGTTGTCCGAGTTTTGAGTCAACACTTTATCAAGTGAGTGCATTGTTACATTCATCTTACACATAGATATAAAATATTTAAGATAGTTACATGCTATATATGCCTATTATATGTGTCGTGGATATCTATGCTAGATGAACGATTTTTATACATGTTTTACTCGATTTAAACTGTATAAGTATTTTATTACCTATAAATACATTGGGTAAAGATGGGTAGATGTAAGACGATATAAATGATTAGAGATGAACGATGATATAGATAACGAGAGGGCGTAACTTTAAAAATGATCCAGTCGTCCAACAGAGTATAGATGATGACTATAGACCATTTTGGACAGTCTAGTGGAATGCTAGGAAACTCGCAACATATAGGTGTTTTTGAAGTAAATTTTCACCAGGTGTACTCCATCCCCCCATGATTGTCGTATTGACATATATTGCTAAGATATCCCCTTAGCAGTATTGTCGATCCTGAAGATGATTCATTAGGATAAGCCCCCTGAATTAGATGATTTAGAGACAGAAAGTGAGGATAACGGGAATGAGTAATCGGGTTGAAATTTTTGTTGAAAATATATAACTAAAAGAATTTGATTATTATGTATTGAATGCCATATGTGGTCACCAGGCCCCCAAGTCTGTCCCACTCAGTTTCTTGTATTACAGCTAGTGGTACGAGAGCACAAGTGTGAAGTTATGATGAGCGGTTTATGGATGCTTATAGGCCAGTAGTTTAGATAATATAGTGAATGGCCTGTATTATTTTCGTTTATGCTTATGTACTGTATTGACGATTACATCCAAACGTTTTCAATATAAATAAATTATATTTCTACATAAATGCTTTGATAATACTATTATCATGTTTTTGGAAACAAATTCCACGATATTACTTTTTAAAAATGATACTATGATTTAAAATAAACATAAATAGATCAGTCTTTTCTGGCCGTGAATTGGGGATGTCACAGATGCCACTGATATGTCCACGCCATTCACCTAATACTCTTTCAAAACATGCTCTTTCTTCAATGAGTGTTAAACCTTTTTCACGATTTAACCCTTGCGTTTATTCTAAGAGCTTTTGCACTAACCGATTCCGTGTTTTCCAAAAATGATTAAAAATTAAGTATAAATAAACACTTAATTATATGATAAAATTATAATTAAATACTTACGTATTGTTGCTCCACTATATAACTAACAAATACACCATTCTTATTGGTATTAGCAGCGCGTAACGTTTCAAATCTTTTCAGGTTCTATTAAACATTAAAAAATAGGTTATATTTTAAATAATTAATTACATATATCGCAGAGTACCCTTTTATAGCTAGTACTGCTATACGATCTCGACCCCCCACGGTTCACGGACATTTGCAGTTCACGAACTTTTTTGTTTCTTGTAGAAGCGGTTAGGTGTTGATACGTTTCAAAATACTCAACTACTTTCCTCCATATCATATGGGGATGGCTAATGCTCTCATGATATCCGCATACCCTCTGACTGTCAAGAAATATGCTTTTGTGCCAGCTTTACGCTTTCTAAAACCTTTTAACAAAGCTGCTTCAAAACTCTCTAATAGCCTAGCAATCTTTGGATCCTGGGAAACCAGATCAAAATTAAACTTAGTCTACCAAAACAAGAAAAAAAAAGTTAGCTATGTAAAAACCAGTCATAATTAACCATATAAAATATTCTTATACAAATAATTTACCCTTAAATGTTATTTTACTATATCTTTTATCACAATAAAGCTTTTTTCCAACTTCTTGTATCAAAAGGGACTATCCACCACATTCTTTTTTTCAAATGCACATACATTCACATATGTCACACCCCCAAACCAAGGATGGCGGAAACATCCGGGGGTGGAGGACTTCATGTATAGTATCACAAGAACGAGTATAATAGTGCTCAAAGTAAATACAACCAATCATAAATATAATCAGAAAGGAATTACATGGTTTCAAGTATTCAATATTTCAATGATTGATCATGACATGATATAAAAATAGTTGTTCAACGCCGTAGCGTTCCATCCTCAAAAGCTTACGGTTACTTGGTTTCGTTGACTTCCTGAGAATACAAGTAGTTTTGAAAGAGTGTCAACAACTAAGTTAGTGAGTTCATAAGCGTTTTACATAAAGAGTTTGGAAACCGTTCTTTGTAATGTGTTGTGTGTTACCAAGAAAAATCCAATATTTTCCTTATAAAAGTTATGTGGTCCTAAATCTCAGGACCGAGAATAAACAAGCAGTTGTCATACTTAAAGATATAAAAGTGGTTTTAAGTCGGCATAAAACCCTTTTTGATTTGAGGGAAAGTCACGTAATGAATAATGTGTAGTCTTAAATACCAAGACTGAAAGTGTATAGTAATATCCTTACTTATTGATATAAAAAGTGATTTTAAATCGACATAAAACCCCTTTTGATTAACAAAAATTCCCGTAAACTTTATGTTGTTAACTCCCTATGTGAGTCGCTATAACCATACTATGAATGAATGAACCTACAACGATGTTTCTCAGGCGTCGAAAACTAATATGACACTTGTCACCCATAGACCTGCAGGTCCCACTGTAGCTAGCAGCAAGGTGTGGGGTGTCAAACCCAATATAGATCTATACACAACTATCATATTCTCCCTACAAGAGACTCTGGTTATAACTACCAGGAATTTTAACCCATACTCTAGGAGTACTGAGACGAATGTCTCACAATTTAAGTTAACAAGTTTACGTGTGGTGTACGTGAGTGTAAAACCTTTTTCTGTGGGAATAAAACCTCCCGAAATGTGTTTGTTGTGTTAATGGAAACATAAACCATACCTATTATAGTTTATCAAAACGTTCAAATGTAATAGTTATAACTTTGTTTATTATGGTTAACTACTGTATTTGTGAAGGTAAAAATCCTTTTGTTTACTGATATGTATTTATACCTTTTACTAAAGTGAAGCAACATGCAATATAACAATTAATTAATTACCATACTTTTGTAGGTAAAAAAAATCCATTTGTTTTCAGATGTATGGCTATATACTAAGACAAAATGTCATCTATTTGCAATAACCTATATTCACATAAAGATATACACCTTGCTCAACATGTTACAATGTGAAATGAAATTGATAGCATTTTTCTGTTGTTAACATTTTCTTTTACTGTTCTTAGAAAATTTATAGAAAAATCATCAAAGGTCCAAATCAGAATCTGTAAATTCTGAGAGTTTGGGGAATAAGTATAGTTTGTTCATAAATTTGTTCATGATTTTTAGTGTTTTACAACATGTGTGAAAATGTCCATAATCACAGATTGATCCGGATTTGCTCTTGACATGATAGGTAGTTTTGTAAAAATCACCATAAATTGTAGAAAAATCGTATGGAGGTGTGCAAGTAGTCATTTTAAAGGTAAGAACTGGAACTACATGAACCTAGAACCGTTTTGAAAACTAAGGTGTTTAAGTTGCCCAAAACAGTCCATGAATGGAGCTGAACTTTTCTGATGAAGGCTGTTAAATGAGTTTAGTTGTGTTCTTGGTGTTTTAACTTGTATTCCCCCCCCCCCCCTTAAAACTTAAGAAAAACATGAAAAGATAGGGGTATGAACTCACCTTGAGTGATTTCAGTAGATGGATGATGGAGAAAAGAAGTGTTCAACTCAAGAACACTTGAGAGGTGCTTGAAGATTTGAAGATCTAACACAAATATGACGATGTTTGTGTAAGCAATCTATGATTTGGATGAAAGATATTAGAATATCTAAGTGTAGGAGGAAGAATATTACCAAATGTAGAAGGAAAACTTGGAAACAAGCCTTGAATCTCGAAATCTAGAGAGAGGGAGTGAGAGAGAATGAAGTTTGCACTTGGTGGAAAAATGGAGTAATGTGAGGAGAGAGGAGGCTTTTCCAGCTCTTGACTAAGTGTGTGGCTGCAAAATGATGAGAAAAGTACTATGAAATGACTAGGTATGGTGTAATAGTGACTGTGGGTTGTACTATAAAGCTATGGGGAGGTTGCGTGTGTCCTTGTCCAAAGGATAAGTCAACACTCCACCTAAGTATCTTACCAAATAGATTTTATTCTTAGGCAATGAATTTCCCCAAAATATAGTTAAAGTATGAATATTTAGGGTTTATTATGTTAAAATATGATTTCGGGTGAAAATCTCGCGTTGAAATTACGAAAAACGGGCTTAAAATGCTAAAAATATTGAAAACCGGGTAGGAATTGCTGAAATCCAAACTTCAGGGCTGAAGGTGCGCAGGTTCGGCTCCTTAGGAGCATAGAACCGAAGACGAGGCTCAGTTGTGCATGGAACCGAGACCTCTCACAGGCTGCTCGTCAGAAGGGATCAAGAGAGGAGGGGTTCGGCTGCGTAGGTGCTTCTCGGACCGAAAGTGAGAAGTCTTCTCGGACCGAAGGTAAGAAGGGAGAGTCTCGGTTCAGAATTGTCAGAGGACCGAAATAGACAGAGCACCCGGTCCATTTCGGTTGAGAGGGTCTCGGCTCCTAAGAGGTTTCGGTTCCTGAGAGGATTTCAGTTCCTAAGAGGTTTCGGTTCCTTAAGTCCGTTTTTCGCGTAGACTTCCGTTTTTGGGCTGTTTTCGTCAAATTCGAGGGTCGGGATGCCCCGAGTGATTTTCAGAAGTTGGGAGAGATTTCGAGAGAGATTTGGGAAAGATTTGACATACTTGGAGAGATTTGGGAGAGATGTCACATACTTGGAGAGATTTCTCATTCAGAGAGATATTTGGGAGAGATTTCACATAGTTAGAGAGATTTGGGAGAGATTTCACATTCTTGGAGAGATTTCTCATACAACAAGAGATTTGGTAGAGATTTCACATACTTGGAGAGATTTGGGAGAGATTTGACATTCTTGGAGAGATTTCTCATACAGAGAGAGATTTGGGAGATATTTGACATTCTTGGATAGATTCCACATACGGAGAGAGATTTGGGAGAGATTTGACATACTTGGAGAGATTTCACATATGAAGAGAGATTTGGGAGAGATTTGACATACTTGGAGAGATTTCACATACGGAGAGAGATTTGGGAGAGATTTCTTTTATGACCTTTTTGAGTGTTTGGCTTCGCAATGCAAGGTTCGTAGACATCATTAAGTCTTGTTATGACTGTCATATGCCCCCGGGGGTTAAGGAATAATGTTTTATCGAGTAGTTTCATCACTTGCCCTGATTAGGGTTTAGAGTTTCCGAACACATGAAAATTCTAAGTGATACTTTGCATTAAGAGTGCGAGTTCTTTAATAAGGAACATAATGAAAACCCTAGCATACAAGGGTTAGATGAGTTGACCGGTTTGACTTGTTGACTTTAGTTGACTTTGACTTGACTGAAATTTGACGGTTGTCACAACATACATACATAATAGCATCATACTTATAACAAATACATATACTATCACACACATACACAAAATACATATATTTTTCCATACATACACCAAACATGCATATCAAATATAGACACACATATGCCAAATTTCACATAATATATACATATACACATATTTTGTAATTAATCTCGAAATTCACAGTAAAAAGAACCTATGGTGGCGGAAATCAACAGATGATGCAGTGGTGGTGGTGGTCGCCAGCGGTGACAACAACAATCGTCAATAAAGCAGGAAATCAAAAACTGAAAATGCCAATTTTTTGCAATTAATCACTATTATAAGCTAAAAATCAATGTTACAAGAGAAAGTGAAAGAGAAATGAGCAGGAGATGCCCTACTATCGTCGGAAATACCCTACAGTCATCGGAGAAATGCTAAAGTTGTTTTTAGTATCTCCTTTTCCAATCGGGATCTCAGCGGGGGAAGAAAAAACGAGATGTCACTGGTGGACGGTCGCCTGAATCGGTCGATCGATGGTGCGAGTCATCAAAGAAATAGGGAAGAAAAAAACTTGACCAAATATGGAAGCAAATATGAAGTAGTAAGCAAATAGAAAGGCATCTATTTTTGGTTTTCTGCGTAAAGTAGTATCGGCGACGCCAAAACCTTTAGCGGCGACTCAAGTCAATTTTGGCGACAACTATGGAGGGAATTTATACCGTGTCTTTTTTTTTTGTCCTTTAGTGGCGACAAAAATCATTGGCATTGATGTTGCTGCTATTGGGTTTAGGCGAAACGTAGCCCCATTCGTCGGATTAGAATATCGATTTGACGATTGGGGTTTGCCGTAAAGGGTTCATGTGGATTCGGTTCCCAAGGCATTACCAACGGCAAAAACTTTTAGCAGCGACTTTAGCTTGAATCGTTTCTAAAAGTTTTTATCGCCGATAATGACATGATTTCTTGTAGTGAAAAACGTCTATTTTCTAATAGTCTAAAAATTGTTAGAAACATTAATTATATTTCAATGTATAAATATTATATTGAAAACATGGAAAAAGGTAAATTCTAATGATTAATAAGTACATAGTTTTACCAACGAAACATCCTAGAAGTTATGAAAATCAGACACAAACTTGTAATTTTTATATGTACATTAAACGTTTAATGTTAATATTCTAAACATGAAATTTTTTGTTAGATAGTTCATATGCAAAATACACTAGTTATAAACTTAAAGAGGAAAATAGAAGAAGAGGTGGGTCATGTCTTGAAATTGGACAAAGCTAAAAAAACAAAAAATGATTTCTGGAATACATTTAAGTGTAAAACTGCTTATTTCTAAGAACGTGCGAGTGTCTTGAAATTGATCAAATTAAAATGAAAAAATGTCCATTTGACATAGATCTACGACGTTTATTTAATTTTATGACGTATTACTTCCTATTTTATAAATAGATAACTAAAATTGTAATATAGTGGAAATGAAATACCAAAAGTTTTAATTTAAATAATTAACGAATAAAATTGTCCTATCTACTTTTGAGACGAAAAATAGTTCCCATGATACTAATAACATTGTTATTTCTATTTTAGTACGTATAACTTTCATTTTCTGTTTAATATATGTATTTATTTTATGGTCCGTGTTTGAAGGGGTTAATAACAAAACAGTCAATATATTCGAACCAGCCTTTTATTCTATAACTATAGTATTTTCCACTTTCCAGGTCTAAGTACACATCTAGGATACGGTTCTCGTGACTCGTCTTCGAAAATTCAATATTCAAAATCTATTTTCTTTCTATAAAAGCCCATTGCCGCATATCCAATGCTAATAGTCTTGAACAGATACAAAGAATATTAAACTCCACAAAGAACAAAGAACAAACTCTGAATCTCAGTTTTAATTATTTTCTCCATGCAACGTTCAATTTCCTCAACCAAGAATGTCTACAGTAATCTCCTTCACTACCAGAAACCACCAACTGCCGCCATGATCACACGTCAGCAGCCACCTTGCGATGTTTTCATTAACCATCGTGGAATTGACACAAAGAAGAACGTCGCCGGACTTTTGTATAATCATCTCACGAGGTTAAGATTAAGGCCTTTCTTGGACAGCAAGAATATGAAACCAGGCGATAAATTGTTCAATAAAATTGATACTGCAATCAGCGGATGTAAAGTTGGAGTTGCGGTTTTCTCTCCCCGGTATTGTCAATCCTATTTTTGCTTGCATGAACTGGCTCGTATTATGGAGGCTAAGAAGAAGGTTATACCTGTTTTTTGTGATGTTAAACCATCGGAGCTTATGATTAAGGACAACGGGAGGTGCCCAAAACATGAGCTAGATAGGTTTCAGTCGGCTCTTGAAGAGGCTAAGTACACCGTCGGCATAACTTTCGATTCATCAGACGGGTAATAATTAAACACTCACTTCAGTTTTATTGTTTTATTTTATAACAAGTGACAAAATTTAAAAAAGATACAAATACCTTTTTCATTTCGATGTCATTCAATTCAGAAACTAGGTTATTCGAGCTTTATGCTAGAAAATAATTACACAGAGTATAGTCCTTAAACTGCATTAAGCCTTCCTACTATAGTACAAGTCACAATCATGGGAACATTGGATATGTTAATTAAGTAGCCTTATCATGCTATACGCATTGATGCCTATCTCGTGAAATGCTGAAATAGAGAAATGATACATTACTCGAAATGAATCCGGGTATACACATTAATTATAAGGTGACATGCAATCGACCAACATTAATTGGTAGCTTCAGATCTTTAAAAATAATACAGTAGAACGAGGGAATACCCATAATGAAAACTGGTTCTTAAATGCAACTACACTTGTACATTACGAGTCATGTATGTATCACGAGGGCAATTGAGATGGGTATTCCCAACATTCTACGTATACGTTTCATTAATATTAATGTTCCCATTATCACATTTTAAAACAAAAGTATTAATTTAAAAAGAATACATAGGATTACATATAAATTAAGATGCAGCTGTAGTAAGTATCTTAAGATTTGCAAGAGATTTGGAATTAACTAACATTGTTCTCCGATGTATGAAGGGACTGGCCGGGATTTTTAACGACAACGACCGAAGCGATTCTGGAAAACTTGATAGAGGTGGAAGAGGAAGAGCAACACCAAAAATTAATTTGTGAAGTTAACTGATAATGCAAATACTGACAAATTAGCCATGCATAAAATGTACAATTTAATTTCATTTAACTTAACTTTCATATAACATAAATAAATCTAATTAATCAATTCATTTAATTAATTTATTTATTCTTTTTGTATATTTACATAAAAATACATTGTAATGTTAAAATCCAAAATCTTGTAATAATTTTTTTTCATGGCCTACTCTTCTTTGATTCGAATTTTGATTTTTCAATTAGAGTGCAAAAGTGCACTTGTCACTTTGTTGTAATATCGTTAATAATCAAAGATATATTGGAAGTGTTATTTAAAAGTTAATTTTAGTTGCTCTTAATTCTAAAATTCTTAATTCTCTATGCTTTCCCACAAGAAAGAATACGTGTAAAGTCATTTAGATAGATTATTACCAAAGATTTTCTAGCACAACGGTATTAGGTGTTGTTCTATCACTTTAAGATTGAGGTTCAAGTTTCATTGTGGATATAAGTGGAATTAAGAAGTTGTTTTAGAAAAGATTATATTTGTCGTTCAAAAAAATTTAGATAGATTATTGACGTATACAGTCGCATATCGTGTGGTGGCTATTTCTTTTAGCATTAGACTCTTTTATAGTACGTAGCGATGGAAATATTGGATGCTAATCAAATACATACTACAAGATGTACAGGTAATAAATGTTGGAGTAGGTGCCTAAACTCATAACTATAATTAATATGTATTTGAATTGATAGTGACATAGTCCTTTTAGGTTGTCTTCACAGGTGCAACTAGACATGATGATTAATTGAGGAAGATGAAGAATTTATTAATTTGATTAATAAATTGGAATAAATGATTTATTAATATGTTATGGAAATAATATATTAATTAGTAATCATATTATTAATTAATATTTAATTAGAAATTAATTTGTAATTAATTTTAGGATTAAAAAAATTAATTAAAAGTGTAGGGACTAAAAGTGCAATTGTTCGATAGTTGAACAAAAGGGTCCAGAAACCTTCTTAGGGAAGGTGGTGGATGAAAATGATGTGTGTGTAAGATTATTCTAGAATTTTTAGAATATCTTATCATATATGGGTAATTAAAGGAGGTGGATAATTATCATATTTGAGATTAAGGTTATCCATAGCATCTTTGGTGCACTATATAAAGGGTGTTAAACCCTAAGAATTTCGGCCATCTTTAGACTCACCTCGTAAACTAGCAAGTAACAGTCACGTACTCGGAAATCCCGAACTAGCCTCTACCTAACAGATTAGATAACCATCTCTAATCAATACCCCACTCTTACTCAAATACACCAAAAGTTTCTCTTACTCTCTCTCTCTCTCACTCTCTCTCTCTTTCTCTAACTCTTGGAATGGGTAAAATACCATTTTACCTCTCCACGGTCTCCATTACTTATGTTGGCCAAACCCTTAAGTCAATAGAAGTCAACTCGAGTCAACAATCCCAGTTTGAACTGACTCGCCGAGTGCACTCATGTGACTCATCGAGTCCAGTCATTACACAAAGGTCTTTGTGAGGGTCCAACTTGTCGAGTTAACCCCTAACTCGCCGAGTAACAGCGTAGACAGCTCATCGGGACAAACCCTAACCGACTCGTCGAGTCGGCTCCTCGACTCGGCAAGTCCCTTCAGACTCCTTTCCCATTCAGACAATTTTAAGGCAGAAAAGCTTCCCGAAACTCTAGATCTACACTCTCGAGGCTCATTTATCACATAAAGTCACAAACTTTATGTCCATGCATGGCACTTTGGGCTTGAAATGTAGAGAACATGCTCTAAAAAGGGTTTTTCACTCTAGAATTCCATTAAGGTTGAATAAAGCAGGGATCTTTGGATGCTAGGGACCTCAGAAGGTCCAGATCTGAAGTCCAAACCTACATATGAACTCAATACCCTCAAAGTCCCAATAACAGATAAAAAAGAACCCTAATCTCCAAAAATATGAGATCTACCCAAACAAATGAGAAAGGTATAAACTTTATACCTTTTACAGGAGCTCTTGGATGAATAACAATAGATCTAACAACCTCCTCTTGCTCCTTGCTTGAAATCCTTCTCTGCTCTTCCAAAGATACACCAAAATAGTCAATGTTAACTCACACACTCTCTCTATATCAGGGAAGTATAGTCGCAAATGAGGCTATAAGTACCTCTAAATAGGCCCCAAACCCGAGGATTTAGGGTTTCTCTTCCCAACGTCTAGTCGGCGAGTCGGCTCTCGGACTCGTCGAGTAGGTCATTAACCCCACGTGGCACATCGCGACTCTACTCGACGAGTTGTAGCACTGACTCATCGAATAGCTCAATAGTCCTTAAAATAATTAAATAAATAATTAACAATATACCTGGAAGTCCGGATGTTACAATTCTCACCCACAAGAATCAGACTTCGCCCTCAAAGTCATGATCTGAAATAACTTTGGATACTGCTCTTGCATCTTGAACTCCGACTCCCACGTCAACTCGGACCGTCTCTGTGACATCCCCAATTTCACGGCCAGAAAAGACCGATTTCTTTATGCTTTATTTTAAAATCAGAGTAATCCTTTTTAAGGAAAATATTTGTTGAATTTTTCCCAAAAACAAAATATGATAACCATTTATCAAAACATTCCTCAAAGAGAATGTATTTTCATTAAATAATAAAACCTCGGGATGTCATGTTCCGATACAGACCAAAAGCATAAACAATATAAAATATTCCTTACAACAGTTATTTATAACTACTGATCTATAATCCAAATTCTCTCATCAAGTCCACCAACTTATACCCTTGTGCCTTTACCTGTAATGCAAAGAAAACTGAGTGGGTCAAGCTTGGGAGCCTGGTGAGCGTATAGGGTTTTTAACCCACAACAATATAATTATTATATTTAATCATCAAATAATCAACCCAATTACTTATCCCCATTATCTTCGTTAAGGTGGGTTGTTGCACCTAATCCCACATCGGCTTGGAAGGAGAATGAAACATTTCCTTATAACGGGTGTGGATACCTTCCTTGTCATAATGCGTATTACAGCTGTGAGGGCAGCAGATCCCATAAGAACTCTGCAGTTAAGCATGCTCGGGCGGGAGTAGTACCGGGATGGGTGACCCCTTGGGAAGTCCTCGTGCCGAGTGGCCCAAAGCGGACAATATTGTGATACATGCCAGAAGGGGATGTTACAAATGGTATCAGAGCTAGGGCACGGGTCGATGTGTTCGACAGGGACGTCGAACCCTATAATGGGGGGTGAAGGTGGGTTGTTGCACGTGATCCCACATCGACTTGGAAGGAGAACGAAACATTTCCTTATAAAGGGTGTGGATACCTTCCTTGTCACAACGTGTTTTAAAGCCATGAGAGCAGCAGATCCCATAAGAAATCTGCAGTTAAGTGTGCTCGGGCAGGAGAAGTACCGGTGTAACGCCTGTGTTTCTGGGCTTGTCATTAATCTTGATATAATAGTCTAGGTTAACCTTTATAACTCGTTTTGAAATAATAGAAGTGTATTATTTGAGTATTATGTGTTTTGTGCTTAATTGCTTAATTATGTGGTTTGATTAATTAAGAATAAAAATAAGCGTCAAAATTAAAGTGTAAAATAAACTTGATATCTTTGGATAATGTTGTAGTAGTGGAAACGAGGTTTCCGAATATATAAAGAACGCCCAAATCTGACTTCGTATGAGGAAGTTACGATTTTCTGAAGTTTCGACTTAGCGGTATGCAGCCTGAAATACTCGATTTGAGATCGAGCGGTTTTTAGCCGAAGCAATCTAAACGAGGATCGAAGTTCTCGTTGTTTATATCGAAGCGATAAAAAGTTAGGCGAGAACGGACGTCAAACGAAGAAGTTATGAATTTATAACGAAGTTTTTCTGTCCCAGCCTATTAAAAATAACTAATAAAAATAAATTCAAAATTAGCCGACGGAGTCTAAACGAAAGTTGTAGAGCGTAGTCTCACCTACGCGTGGATATAAAGAACGTCGAAAACAGAGTTCGTATGAAGAAGATATGAATTTTCTAAGTTTATTAAATAATTAATAATTAAATTTAATTATTGAATCCGACATTATCCGAAGAGGAGTCATCGGACTCATCCGAAGTACGCCCCGCGTACAGCGAAGCATGACACGCCTCGCACTCGAGTTCTTCGGATACGTAAACAATGACGATTTTGAGGCAGTACGCCTCGCGTAACGCAGTACGCCCCGCGTACTCCGAGGCTCCAGCCTCCTATAAATAGGATGCGAGGGCAGCCGACTCCTTTGCTATTTTTCTCTCTTCTCTCTCCCGTTTTGCATTGATTTGCGTGCCAGAAATACCCCGAAGCCCCGGTAATATTCTCGAGCCCCGAAGCAAGTCTCGAGATCCCAAAGATCCCAAGAAGTGCGGTTCCCGAGCCGAAGCTCTGCCCGCGAGAAGTTCGATTTTTGTGGAGATCTTCCAGATGTACCGAAGAATACTACTTCTACAAGCCGTAGTGCTGCCTGATCGTCTTCTGATCAAGTGAGTGTATACTGCCTTTCATAAACACGATAATAATACAAGTATGGTTTGAGTCTATTAAGTATATTGTTGTTTATATGCGTGAGTGTGTAGTTACTTTCTTCTAACGCATAATTATGAAGTATTTTATACGAAATACGTTTTATGTGTATAATTTTGTTGTTATATGTGTGAATGTAAATTCATTCTCTTCTATCTCATAGATCTGATTTATTTTCTATGAAATACGTGTTATGTGGGTGTGCCTCATCTGTTATGTGGAATATGTATTGAAGGAAAATGATATATAGGTTTTAAACTATGTATAAAAATATATATTTTTATCTACTAATATGTTGGGTAGAACATGGGTAGATAGTTTGTGTGTAATAAACAGATGAGAGGCCTCGATGTTGTTGTTGTTGTTGATCTAGTTATTCAGCGGAGTATGGATAACGACCACGGATTCTTTCTAGACAGTCCAGTGGAACGCTAGTAGGTTCATAACCTATAGGTGTTGTGAATGATGTGTTCACCGGTGTACTCTATCCCCCTCATGGTTGCCTTTAGGATATCTATTGTTGAGGAAACCCCTTAGCAGTAATGTCCGTCCCGATGAAAATCCTAGATTAGGTCCCTTGAGATATATGTTATTTTAGGGACGTAAAGTGAGGATAACGGGAATGGGTAATCGGGATAGTGATTGGTTGGTGAAATTAAATATAATTAATTTATTGTGGGTTGAAAACCCTATATGCTCACCAGACTCCCAAGCCTGACCCACTCAGTTTTATTTGTATTACAGGAAGTGGCGCAAGGGCGTAAGATGGATGAATCATCGAGTTGTTTTGTTTACAAGTCTGTATATGTATATATTTGTTGAATGACTTGTAATGTTATCGTTTATGCTTTATGGTCTGTATCGGAACATGACATCCCGAGTTTTGATTATATAATGAAAATGCATCTCTTGATGAAATGCTTTGATAAATATTATTTTATCATGTTTGTTTTGGGAACAAATTCCGCAACACTTTTAAATCAAAAGGATTTACTCTGAAATTATTTTAAAAAGCATAAATGAAATCGGTCTTTTCCGGCCGAGATTTTGGGGATGTCACAGTTGGTATCAGAGCATTAGTTTAAGCGAACTAGGAATTTGTAGGATTTCTAGACTTAAACTTAGAATGCCAAGTGGAATTTTGAGATGTGTGTCTGTTGGATTTTAGACACGAGCACTAGTTTATTTTAGGAAAGTTGCCTAAAATGCTTTTATATGCTAAATGTTATATGTTGCCATATATGATATTAATTGTTCGGATCTATGGTCTGTTGCCGACCGGATCTGGAAACCTTATGTGTGTAGGATTCTAAGCGTATGCCTACGTTATTAGAACTAGAATGTAATCGTTTTGGAGTGATAAGGATGATTTGAAATCTATCGTGAATGAAGATCTAAATTTCACCTTATTCGGTGTGTAGATCAAAAATGGTGAGAACAAGGAGTAGCGTTGGAAACGCAGATGAAAACAGGAATCAACCGCTAGTGATTGAGCAAATACCTGTTGTAGCAGCAGCACCATAACCAATAATGATGGCTGGGGTGCAAGCCATGATTCGGGCTATGTTAGCCGAACAAAGGGATGAGATGCGACAGATGTTGCATGATAATAGGGACGAACCTATTATACCTATTGAGGAACCCGAATTGATTCCCGAGCAATCGGAGGAAGGGAACAATAATCGCATTATGAGTCAAGTTGGGACTCAAGGAGAACGAAGCAACGATCCAGAAAGGAGAAACAACAAGGATGGGGGAATGTACAAGAACTTCTTGGACGCCAAGCCGCCAAGTCTTTCTGGAAGCCCAAAGCCTGTTGAGATAATGGATTGGATCTCCGAAATGGAGATGCTATTTGAAAGTTGTGACTGTGGCAACAAACATAAGACCGTCTTTGCAGTTAGACAACTGAAAACTAGAGTATTGAGTTGGTGGAAGTTGTTGACAAATACTATGCCATGAGGAGAAGCCCTAAAAATATCATGGGAGGAGTTCTTGGAACAACTAAGGGTGCAGTAATGTTCAGAGATAGATCTGATTGATCTGAACAATGAGTTCCAAAACTTGATGAAGGGCAAAATGAGCATAGACGACTATGCTACTGCATTCACTAAGAAAATGAAGTTATTTACGTACCTAGTGCCAACGGAACTCTCCAAGATTGAGAGGTTTGCTAATGGACTGCATGCCGACTTTGGTCCGACAGTCAAGATGGCAACTACTTTGAAAACGGTTGTTCGTGCAGCTAAGAATGTGGAGGCCTAGCAGAAGGAAAAGGGTCTGGAAAGGATAGATGTTGGTGAAAAGAGGAAGTTCGATGGAACTTCAGGGTCCAACAAGAAAAACAAGTTATCGAAGTCTGGTTCGACGGGAAGTGGAGGCGAAGCGAAATGGTGCGACAAATGTAAGAAGAAGCATCATGGAAAATGTGAGGTAGTGGCCATGTGCTACAAGTGTGGAAAGCCAGGGCATTATGCCAATGAATGTACCCTCTCTAATAAGGTTTGCTATGGTTGTGGTGAGGAGGGACACATGTCGAGGGACCGCCCAAAGAAGAAGGAGGCAGCTAGACCCAACATTCCGCCAAAGCCAACGGCGAGAGCATTCCAGATGACACTGGAAGCTGCTAAACATGAAACTGATGTCGCTTCAGGTACCTTTCTCATAAACACATTGCCTGCCCAAATTTTATTTGATTCTGGAGCCAACTACTCCTTTATATCGCATGAATTTGGTAGAAAACTAGCTTTGCCTGTTGATAGACTAGATAATGCTTTATTAGTCGAAGTTGCTAGTGGCAAGTTTGTACCTGTTAGCCATCGTATGAAAAACATCTTAATTGACTTGTATGGGAATAAGTTCCACGAGGAATTATTGCCTATCGAACTTAATGGTTTCGACATCGTTTTGGGAATGGATTGGCTTAGCGCCAATGATGCCGAAATTTTGTGCAAGAAGAAGATAGTGAAGGTGAACCGGCCTGGGAAAGAGTCGTTTATGGTGTATGGAGATAAACGCAGAGTAAATTCTAGAATCATTTCTCTAATGAAAGCTAGAAAATGTTTGACCAAGGGGTGTACATCATACTTAGCAATCGTGATCGATGCTAAGAAGGAAAAGAAGGTAATGCAGAGTATTCCAGTGGTGTGTGATTATCCAGAAGTATTTCCCGAAGATCTTCTTGGATTACAGCCTGATCGACAAGTGGAATTTTGTATTGACTTGTTGCCCGAAACAATGCCAATTGCAAAAGCACCTTATCGATTAGCACTGAAGGAGATGAAGGAGCTTAAGATGCAACTTCAGGAGTTATTGGACAAAGGTTTCATTAGACCTTGTTCATCACCCTGGGGAGCTCCGGTGTTATTTGTGAAGAAGAAAGATGGAAGTATGAGAATGTGCATTGATTACCGAGAGCTGAATAAGGCAACAATAAAGAATCGATATCCGTTGCCGAGGATTGATGACCTGTTCGATCAACTACAAGGGTCAAGTTATTTTTCAAAGATCGACTTAAGGTCAGGATATCATCAGCTGAAAGTAAGGGAGCAGGATATTGAGAAGACTGCATTCAGAACCCGATATGGACACTACGAGTTTTTGCTTATGTCGTTTGGACTAACCAATGCTCCGGCAGCATTCATGGATTTAATGAACAGAGTTTGTAATCCATTCCTAGATAAATCTGTGATAGTGTTCATAGATGACATTCTGATTTATTTGAAAAGCCAAAAGGAGCATGGCAGACACTTGCGAGAAGTGTTAGAAGTCTTGAAGAAGGAGAAGTTGTATGCTAAGTTCTCCAAATGTGATTTTTGGATTCGAGAAGTCTAATTCTTGGGTCACGTGTCAACCAAGAAGGTATAATGGTTGATCCGGAAAAGATTGAAGCTGTGACAAAGTGGGAGCAACCGAAAAGTCCCACGAAGATCCGAAGCTTTTGGGATTAGCTGGATATTACCGAAGGTTTATCCAAGGATTTTCTTCAATCGCTACTCCGTTGACAGCTTTGACCCACAAAGGAGCTACTTATGCTTGGAGTGAGAAGCATAAAGAAGCATTCGAGAAGCTAAAGACGAAGTTATGCGAGGCACCGATACTTTCTCTACCCGATGGAGTTGAAGACTTCGCTGTTTATAGCGATGCGTCTGGGGTTGGATTGGGTTGTGTTTTGACCCAAAGAGAAAAGGTGATAGCATATGCATCTTGACAACTGAAAGAGCATGAAAAGAATTACCCGACTCATGATTTGGAGTTGGCAGCGGTAGTTTTCGCTCTGAAAATATGGAGGCATTACCTCTATGGCACGAAGTGCAAACTTTTCACTGATCATAAGTGTCTCCAATATCTCTTTAATCGGAATGAATTGAATATGAGGCAACGACGCTGGCTAGAGTTACTCAAAGACTACGACTGCGAGATACTTTACCACCCTGGTAAGGCTAATGTTGTTGCTGATGCTCTCAGTCGGAAAGTCAATCTTGAAAAGAGAAGGCCAAGAGCGTTGAGAATTGAAGTTGTCTCGACCACTGTGGAAAGTATAAAGAAAGCTTAAGAGGAAGCTTTTGAAAAGAATGACCAAAAGGAGGAACGTTTGGGCAAAACGTTAGTGTTCGGTATAAACAGTCACGGACTGAAGGTGTTCCAAGATCGGATTTGGGTACCTAAGTCCGGAGGAATTACAGATCTTCTGATGGAAGAAGTTCACAAGACCATGTACTCAATTCATCCCGGTAGCACTAAAATGTATAGGGACCTAAAACCCTACTACTGGTGGCCGACGATGAAGCTTGATGTTGCAAAGTATGTGGCTGAGTGTGTGACTTGTGCGAGAGTAAAGACGCAACATCAGAAACCGTATGGGAGTTTAGAACCATTGCCTGTGCCTATGGGTAAGTAGGAGGACATTGCTATGGATTTTGTCACTAAACTGCCCAGAACAAAAAATGGTCACGACATGATTTGGGTGGTCGTTGATCGATTCACTAAGAGTGCGCATTTCATAGCAGCCAAGGAGAAATGGTCTATGGAGAAGCATTCAAATTCTTACGTGAAGGAAATTGTGAGGCTTCACGGTGTTCCGCTAACAATTGTGTCGGATCGTGATAGCCGTTTCACCTCGAGGTTTTGGAAAAGTCTACAAGAGGAATTGGGTACCAAGTTGTGTTTAAGTACAGCTTACCATCCGCAGACTGATGGTCAAAGTGAAAGAACGATACAAACACTTGAAGACATGCTGAGAGCATGTACCTTGGAATTCCTAGGTAATTGGGATGAACATTTACCTTTGGTAGAATTTTCCTACAATAATAGTTTCCACTCGAGCATTAAAATGGCACCTTACCAAGCTTTGTATGGACAGAAGTGTCGTACGCCGTCTTGTTCGCTTGAGGCTGGGGAAAAGCAGTTTATGGGACCGGAGATGTTTCATCAAACTGCTGAAAAGTTGAAAATAATTAGGGAAAGAATGTTAGCAGCTCAGGATCGTCAAAAGAGCTATGCTGACAAAAAGTGAAGACCGATGACTTTTGAAGTTGGAGATTCGGTTTTGCTTAAAGTCTTGCTGTGGAAGGGACTTATAAGATTTGGTAAAAGGGGAAAGTTGAGTCCAAGGTTTATTGGACCGTTTAAAGTTCTTCAGAGGATTGGGAACCAAGCTTACAAGCTCGAACTACCAGAAGAACTGAATGGAATTCATAACACTTTTCATGTGTGTTATTTGAGGAAGTTCACGGGAGAAGTTCCCGACATAATTCCAATTTCCGAATTGAGAATTGATGAGAACAAAAGATTGATTGAAGAACCAGAGGCAATTGTTGACTGAAAGACTAAGAAGTTGCGACGCAAGATGGTCGAGTTAATGCTTGTCCGATGGAAACATATGAATGGGCTGAATCTCACCTAGGAGACGGAGAGTGACATGATGGGTTGCTATCCGCATTTGTTTGTTGATGTGTGATTCCGGGGATGGAATCATTCTAAGGTGGAGAGAATTGTAACGCCTGTGTTTCTGGGCTTGTCATTAATGTTGATATAATAGTCTAGGTTAACCATTGTAACCCGTTTTGAAATAATAGAAGTGTATTATTTGAGTATTACGTGTTTTGTGCTTAATTGCTTAATTATGTGGTTTGATTAATTAAGAATAAAAATAAGCGTCCAAATTAAAGTGTAAAATAAACTTGATATCTTTGGATAATGTTGTAGTAGTGGAAACGAGGGTTCCGAATATATAAAGAACGCCCAAATCTGACTTCATATGAGGTAGTTACGATTTTCTGAAGTTTCGACTTAGCGGTATGCAGCCTAAAATACTCGATTTGAGATCTAGCGGTTTTTAGCCGAAGCAATCTAAACGAGGATCGAAGTTCTCGTTGTTGATATCGAAGCGATAAAAAGTTAGGCGAGAACGGACGTCAACCGAAGAAGTTATGAATTTATAACGAAGTTTTTCTGTCCCGGCCTATTAAAAATAAATAATAAAAATAAAGTCAAAATTAGCCGACGGAGTCTAAACGAAAGTTGTAAAGCGTAGTCTCACCTACGCGTGGATATAAAGAACGTCGAAAACGGAGTTCGTATGAAGAAGATATGAATTTTCGAAGTCTATTAAATAATTAATAATTAAATTTAATTATTAAATCCGGCATTATCCGAAGAGGAGTCATCGGACTCATCCGAAATACGCCCAGCGTACAGCGAATCATGACACGCCTCGCACTCGAGTTCTTCGGATACGTAAGCAATGACGATTCTGAGGCAGTACGCCCCGCGTACTCCGAGGCTCCAGCCTCCTATAAATAGGATGCGAGGGCAGCCGACTCCTTTGCTATTTTTCTCTCTTCTCTCTCCCGTTTTGCATCGATTTGCGTGCCAGAAATACCCCGAAGCCCCGGTAATATTCTCGAGCCCCGAAGCAAGTCCCGAGATCCCGAAGATCCCGAGAAGTGCGGTTCCCGAGCCGAAGCTCTGCCCGCGAGAAGTTCGATTTTTGTGGAGATCTTCCAGATCTACCAAAGAATACTACTTCTACAAGCCGTAGTGCTGCCTGATCGTCTTCTGATCAAGTGAGTGTATACTACCTTTCATAAACACGATAATAATACAAGTATGGTTTGAGTCTATTAAGTATATTGTTGTTTATATGCGTGAGTGTGTAGTTACTTTCTTCTAACGCATAATTATGAAGTATTTTATACGAAATACGTTTGATGTGTGTAATTTTGTTGTTATATGTGTGAATGTAAATTCATTCTCTTCTATCTCATAGATCTGATTTATTTTCTATGAAATACGTGTTATGTGGGTGTGCCTCATCTGTTATGTGGAATATGTATTGAAGGAAAATGATATACAGGTTTTAAACTATGTATAAAAATATATATTTTTATCTACTAATATGTTGGGTAGAACATGGGTAGATAGTTGGTGTGTAATAAACAGATGAGAGGCCTCGATGTTGTTGTTGTTGTTGATCTAGTTATTCAGTGGAGTATGGATAACGACCACGGATTCTTTCTAGACAGTCTAGTGGAACGCTAGTAGGTTCATAACCTATAGGTGCTGTGAATGATGTGTTCACCGGTGTACTCTATCCCCCTCATGGTTTCCTTTAGGATATCTATTGTTGAGGAAACCCCTTAGCAGTAATGTCCGTCCCGATGAAAAACCTAGATTAGGTCCCTTGAGATAGATGTTATTTTAGGGACGTAAAGTGAGGATAAAGGGAATGGGTAATCGGGATAGTGATTGGTTGGTGAAATTAAATATAATTAATTTATTGTGGGTTGAAAACCCTTTATGCTCACCAGGCTCCCAAGCCTGACCACTCAGTTTTATTTGTATTACAGGAAGTGGCGCAAGGGCGTAAGATGGATGAATCATCGAGTTGTTTTGTTTACAAGTCTGTATATGTATATATTTGTTGAATGACTTGTAATGTTATCGTTTATGCTTTATGGTCTGTATCGGAACATGACATCCCGAGTTTTGATTATATAATGAAAATGCATCTCTTGATGAAATGCTTTGATAAATATTATTTTATCATGTTTGTTTTGGGAACAAATTCCGCAACACTTTTAAATCAAAAGGATTTACTCTGAAATTATTTTAAAAAGCATAAATGAAATCGGTCTTTTCCGGCCAAGATTTTGGGGATGTCACAGTTGGTATCAGAGCATTAGTTTAAGCGAACTAGGAATTTGTAGGATTTCTAGACTTAAACTTAGAATGCTAAGTGGAATTTTGAGATGTGTGTCTGTTGGATTTTAGACATGAGCACTAGTTTTTTTTAAGAAAGTTGCCTAAAATGCATTTATGTGCTAAATGTTATATGTTGCCATATATGATATTAATTGTTCGGATCTATGGTCTGTTGCCGACTGGATCTGGAAACCTTATGTGTGTAGGATTCTAAGCGTATGCCTACGTTATTAGAACTAGAATGTAATCGTTTTGGAGTGATAAGGATGATTTGAAATCTATCGTGAATGAAGATCTAAATTTCACCTTATTCGGTGTGTAGATCAAAAATGGTGAGAACAAGGAGTAGCGTTGGAAACGCAGATGAAAACAGGAATCAACCGCTAGTGATTGAGCAAATACCTGTTGTAGCAGCAGCACCATAACCAATAATGATGGCTGGGGTGCAAGCCATGATTCGGGCTATGTTAGTCGAACAAAAGGATGAGATGCGACAGATGTTGCATGATAATAGGGACGAACCTTTTATACCTATTGAGGAACCCGAATTGATTCCCGAGCAATCGGAGGAAGGGAACAATAGTCGCATTATGAGTCAAGTTGGGACTCAAGGAGAACGAAGCAACGATCCGGAAAGGAGAAACAACAAGGATGGGCGAATGTACAAGAACTTCTTGGGCGCCAAGCCGCCAAGTCTTTCTGGAAGCCCAAAGCCTGTTGAGATAATGGATTGGATCTCCGAAATGGAGATGGTATTTGAAAGTTGCGACTGTAGCAACAAACATAAGACCGTCTTTGCAGTTAGACAACTGAAAACTGGAGTATTGAGTGGGTGGATGTTGTTGGCAAATACTATTCCATGAGGAGAAGCCCTAAAAATATCATGGGAGGAGTTCTTGGAACAACTAAGGGTGCAATAATGTTCAAAGATAGATCTGATTGATCTGAACAATGAGTTCCAAAACTTGATGAAGGGGAAAATGAGCATAGACGACTATGCTACTGCATTCACTAAGAAAATGAAGTTATTTACGTACCTAGTGCCAACGGAACTCTCTAAGATTGAGAGGTTTGCTAATGGACTGCCTGCCAACTTTGGTCCGACAGTCAAGATGGCAACTACTTTGAAAACGGTTGTTCGTGCACCTAAGAATGTGGAGGCCTAGCAGAAGGAAAAGGGTCTGGAAAGGATAGATGTTGGTGAAAAGAGGAAGTTCGATGGAACTTCAGGGTCCAACAAGAAAAACAAGTTCTCGAAGTCTGGTTCGAGGGGAAGTGGAGGCGAAGCGAAATGGTGCGACAAATGTAAGAAGAAGCATCATGGAAAATGTGAGGTAGTGGCCACGTGCTACAAGTGTGGAAAGCCAGGGCATTATGCCAATGAATGTACCCTCTCTAATAAGGTTTGCTATGGTTGTGGTGAGGAGGGACACATGTCGAGGGACCGCCCGAAGAAGAAGGAGGTAGCTAGACCCAACATTCCGCCAAAGCCAAAGGCGAGAGCATTCCAGATGACACTGGAAGCTGCTAAACATGAAGCTGATGTCGCTTCAGGTACCTTTCTCGTAAACACATTGCCTGCCCAAATTTTATTTGATTCTGGAGCCAACTACTCCTTTATATCGCATGAATTTGGTAGAAAACTAGCTTTGCCTGTTGATAGACTAGATAATGCTTTATTAGTCGAAGTTGCTAGTGGCAAGTTTGTACCTGTTAGCCATCGTATGAAAATCATCTTAATTGACTTGAATGGGAATAAGTTCCACGAGGAATTATTGCCTATCGAACTTAATGGTTTCGACATCGTTTTGGGAATGGATTGGCTTAGCGCCAATGATGCCGAAATTTTGTGCAAGAAAAAGATAGTGAAGGTGAACCCGCCTGGGAAAGAGTCGTTTATGGTGTATGGAGATAAACGCAGAGTAAATTCTGGAATCATTTCTCTAATGATAGCCAGAAAATGTTTGACCAAGGGGTGTACATCATACTTAGCATTCGTGATCGATGCTAAGAAGGAAAAGAAGGTGATGCAGAGTATTCCATTGGCGTGTGATTATCCGGAAGTATTTCCCGAAGGTCTTCCTGGACTACCACCTGATCGACAACTGGAATTTCGTATTGACTTGTTGCCCGAAACAACGCCAATTGCAAAAGCACCTTATCGATTAGCACCGACGGAGATGAAGGAGCTGATGATGCAACATCAGGAGTTATTCGACAAAGGTTTCATTAGACCTAGTTCATCACCCTGGGGAGCTCCGGTGTTATTTGTGAAGAAGAAAGATGGAAGTATGAGAATGTGCATTGATTACCGAGAGCTGAATAAGGCAACAATAAAGAATAGATATCCGTTGCCGAGGATTGATGACCTGTTCGATCAACTACAAGGGTCAAGTTATTTTTCAAAGATCGACCTAAGGTCAGGATATCATCAGCTGAAAGTAAGGGAGCAGGATATTGAGAAGACTGTATTCAGAACCCGATATGGACACTACGAGTTTTTGGTTATGTCGTTTGGACTAACCAATGCTCCGGCAGCATTCATGGATTTAATGAACAGAGTTTGTAATCCGTTCCTAGATAAATCTGTGATAGTGTTCATACATGACATTCTGATTTATTCGAAAAGCCAAGAGGAGCATGGCAGACACTTGCGAGAAGTGTTAGAAGTCTTGAAGAAGGAGAATTTGTATGCTAAGTTCTCCAAATGTGATTTTTAGATTCGAGAAGTCCAATTCTTGGGTCACGTGGTGAACCAAGAAGGTATAATGGTTGATCCGGCAAAGATTGAAGCTGTGACAAAGTGGGAGCAACCGAAAAGTCCCACGGAGATCCGAAGCTTTTGGGATTAGCTGGATATTACCGAAGGTTTATCCAAGGCTTTTCTTCGATCGCTACTGCCTTGATAGCTTTGACCCACAAAGGAGCTACTTATGCTTGGAGTGAGAAGCATAAAGAAGCATTCGAGAAGCTAAAGACGAAGTTATGCGAGGCACCGATACTTTCTCTACCCGATGGAGTTGAAGACTTCGCTGTTTATAGCGATGCGTCTGGGGTTGGATTGGGTTGTGTTTTGACCCAAAGAGAAAAGGTGATAGCATATGCGTCTTGACAACTGAAAGAGCATGAAAAGAATTACCCGACTCATGATTTGGAGTTGGCAGCGGTAGTTTTCGCTCTGAAAATATGGAGGCATTACCTCTATGGCACGAAGTGCAAACTTTTCACTGATCATAAGAGTCTGCAATATCTCTTTAATTAGAATGAATTGAATATGAGGCAACGACGCTGGCTAGAGTTACTCAAAGACTACGACTGTGAGATACTTTACCACCCCAGTAAGGCTAATGTTGTTGCTGATGCTCTCAGTCGGAAAGTCAATCTTGAAAAGAGAAGGCCAAGAGCGTTGAGAATTGAAGTTGTATCGACCATTGTGGAAAGTATAAAGAAAGCTCAAGAGGACCTCGACACACCTCCCATCGCATAACCGCCTCAATTTTGGCTAGGTCAACCAAAATCCTAATCTGATTAACGAGATGTCCCAGGAACTGGACCTATCGTAACCAGAAATCACACGTGGAGAATTTGGCATACAACCTCTCCGATCTCGATACCCCCAAGAACTTCTCGCATATGCCCCTCATACTACTCTCTGGATCTTGAATACATAAGATGTCGTCGATGGACACGATCATGACTGGTCCAACGTAGGCCTGCACACCTGATTCATGAGATCCATGAACGCTGCCGGTGCGTTTGTGAGCTTGAAAGGCATCACCACGAACTTGTAATGCCCGTAACGAGTTCTAAAGGTCTTCTTCTGATTATCCTCCTCGCATACCCTCATCTGGTGATATTCCGATCTCAAATCAATCTTGGAAAACCAAGATGCCCCGTGAAGCTGATCGAATAGATCATCGATCCTCGGAAGTGGATAACAGTTCTTGACCGTCAACATGTTCAACTCCGGTAATCAATGCATATCCGGTGTGAACCATCCTTTTTATTGACAAAAAGAATCGGCGCTCCCCACGGCGAGCTACTCGGTCGAATAAATCCCTTCCCCAGCAGCTCCTAAAGTTGTGAGGATAACTCCTACATCTCTGGTGGCGCAAGGCGATAAGGTGCCTTCACGATAGGCGTCGCTCCCGGAACCAAATCAATCCGAAACTCCACCTGCCTCTCGGTAGGCACACTCGGCAACTCCTCGGAAAAAACATCAGGGAACTCTCACACTATTGGAACCTAGAAGATAGAACTCAGCCTCTCTGACATAGTCCACGAATCCATCACGTATGCCAGGAATCACATACAATCCTTCTGTAAACTCTGCCTTGCCCTGGAGACAGAGCAGAAAGCTGACCCAGATCTGGTACCCTCGTCATACACTATAAGCACTCCCCTACTAGGGTCTCGTATAATCACTAACTAGCGCTCGCAGTCGATCACTTCTCCGAAGCGGCTCAACCAATCCATGCCCACAATGACGCAGACATCACCCATCGTGATCGGTATCAGGTCAATCGGAAACTCAACACCAAAATTCTCTAGCACACATACTCGGAATACCTCAGTAGCAAAAACCGCATGCTCATCTGCTATAGAAACCCTTAGAGGTCAACTCAACGCCTCATGCCAGATACTGATGTGACGACTAGAGGCTAGAGAAACGAAGGATCGACTCGTACCCACGTCAAGTAACACTAAAGTAGGTACAAAACTCACAAGAAATGTACCTCAGCCTTCACCGACCGAATATCAATAGCATGCAATGCAGTAGGAGTGGAACCCTGGGTTGATCCCTGAATAAGCTGAGGGCACTTGGCCTTCTGATGGCCGGTCTGATTGTAGTGGAAACACACTACAAAACCCTTAGGGAAATCCTTCGCCATATGCCCATCCTTGCCACATTTGAAGCAAATCCCCACCCGACAAGCTCCCTCATGACTCTTGCCGCACTTACCACAAGTGCGGCCCTTCTAACCTCCTGATCTAGAATTAGTGGGCTTAGCCCACTTGGCTGCCAATTGGGACTGCGCCGGTAGCCGGTCTCTCCCCTGAGACTCCACGTCCTCCCTCGCTTGAGTCTCCAGCTTGGTCTCCCTCCTTCTAGCATTTACCTGGAGCTCAACAAATGTCTGGTAAGACGAGTTCACCATGAACTCCCACATATCCCGCCTCAGAATGCTTAAGTACCGGCTCATCCCTGCCTGCTCAGTTTCCACATGCTCAGGGCAAAACAACGCCCTCTCGTGAAACATTTGTGTAATCACAGTCACCGACTCTGTCTTCTGTCTAAGAGACAGAAACTCCTAGGCTAACCATTCCCTCTCTACCGGGGGAATATACTCATCTCGGAACATCGCAACAAACCTCTCCCAAGTCAGCACAGCATGCTCTGTAGGAGTAAAAGTGGCTGTCACAAACATCCACCAGTCCTTCGCTCCCATGCGAAGTTGGTTTAGCGCGAACCGCACCTTCAAATGCTCTGGGCATGAACAAGTGTAGAAACAACCCTCCATATCATAGATCCATCTCATCATAGCAATCGGATCCTAAGTCCCATCAAACTTCGGTGGCTTCTTGTTGCTAAACTCCCGGTATAGCAACGAGTCACCTCCCTGTGGCCTGGCAGCATCAGCCGCCTCAGAAACAGTAGCATATCGCTCGTCAAATGTCCCTATCAAAGTGGTCTTAATAGACCAAAACATCTCCGAAATAGCCTCACATACGGTTGTGGCCACCTCGTCGTGAATCATCCTACGAATCTTATCATCGCTAACTCCACTGCTCTCTGGGGTGTGGCGCGTACCTACCATGATTGTGACAACCCGAAAGTTTTTTGCTTTGAAAGCTTAGGCAGTCAACTCAACTGAATTTCAGACTCACTTCTAATGAGTTCTAGCCTTGTAAAAGGTCATTCTAAGGAGTTTTAGCCTAGTACACTCAAGGAATAAGTGTTTGGAAGTATCAGCGGAAGTTCTAAGCCATCTAGCAAACCGTAAACCTCTTCATGAGGAGTTTATGGTTAGGACCCATGAGTTTACGGTTAGGGTGACTATAAACTCCCTCTATATATATATATAAGGGCACTTCATACTTCCTCATTCTTTCCTTCCTTGGCCAAAATTCTTCAAATCCTCTCAAGTGTCATCGACTTTTCATCATAGATCTTCCAAAAAGTAAGTGATTCTTCCTTTGACTTATTGATGCATATCTTAATATAGTATCATCTCATGATTTCATCCAAGAAATCTCTTCTTATGGTTAGATCTTCAAAGTGTTCTTCATCTTGTCAAGAACATCAAAAACACCTTAGTGTTTTGGACCGAAAACACCTTTCTTTGCCTTCAAATCGTAAGTATCATCCTCTTATACTTATATCTAGTTACGATTCTTGTGTTTGGCCTTGAAATTGTCACTTTTTCATGAACAAAAGGTGTTTACGGTCTAGTGTATCTCCTTAGACCGTAAACCCTATGATTGTAAAGTCATTAGACCGTAAACACATGGGACCGTGAACCCATGGAACCATAAACCCTATGACCGTAAGGTCATTAGACCGTAAACACATGGGACCGTGAACCCATGGAACCGTAAATCCCTGACCGTGAACTCTTTGACCATAAACTCCATTGGTAGCCGTGAACACCCCTTAGTTCAATCACATGTGATTCCAACACTTGGACAAAGTGTTTCCTAGTCCCGTGAGGTGTTTCTTGCATTTGGTTGCTTCTAAACATTATATGTATGCCAATATATGCCATATTATGTCATTTAGGACTCGTTAAGTCTCGGGACTTCATGAGTGGAACTTCTCATCCTTACGTACATATTCGTTTGAATCACCCACATCAGGTGATTTAATACCCCCGTAATGAATCTTTTAACTGTTTTAAATGCTTTTAGGGGGGGGGAATACTAGTAAACATCTTTCAAAAGATTGCTTATGGCTTATATAAGTAATCAAAACATTTCAAAAACTCTTTTAAAGTTATATTACTTTATAGTTTAACAAAACTCCGTTTTTAAAGTACAAGCATAACTTAGTAGTAAAATGAGTCTTTTCAATAACAGTTCAAGTACAATACTAGTAAACTATAAGGGGTATAGTTTAGAGGTTCAGTTCATACTAGATACTAGAGCACACTATAAAGAGAAACAGGGAGGTAGATACCATACATCAGAGAGACTTACTATACACTATACATGATAACAGGAGGAACATACTAAGATACTATAACAGAACCAACTTACTAAGATGTTGTAGCATAGAACAACTACAAGATCTAATTATACCAATGAATCACTAACTCATTGTTTTAAACAAAAGGTGATAGTTAAATTGGGTATACATGATCACATAACCTTAATGTGGATTACACGACCTAGCAACTGGTTTGTAGAAGTCGCATTTGGTTCCTAGAATCTCTTGCCAGGGAGAGCATATAGTATGGGTACTAGCCTTCACATTATGACCTTAATAAAATAGACATGTTTTAAGGTAATCAGTACGTCAGGATGTGAATTCAAAAGACAATTGGGTACTTACATTTTCCCATTACTTTCATATTGTGACAGTTCCACTTGAAAGTTAATGCAAACTATTTTCGAGTTAAGATAGTTATAAACTAGGGAAAACTTACATTTTACAAATGGCAAATAAACAGTCGAGCCTAGTACATTGAGTAGAAAGGGACCATAATGCTAACCTTATGATTCCCTAATGTATACATCAAGGGATATATACTAATAGGATCCAATAGGTAATAGCATGTGTGCTTTCCGCTTCCTTCTGTTCCTTGTTTGGTTGTGGGCTTAGAGTGGATTCACCCAGCCTATTTTCCATTCGATTTCAGTAATATATATGTTTCGTATACATTAAGTCATCATAAGGGGTACCAGGTATGGGTCAGGTAATAGGACACAAATTCAATGCACAATTTTCTAGTACAAAACATACTTTTCAAATAAAACATTTTGTAGACAAAAATAGAAACTTACCAGTAAAGGGTTTAATCCATTTTATTAAACCAATATAACTTAAAGGACCGTAGGTGATTAACTCTATAATACCTTAGTTTATACATCGGGGTTATACATAATTAATACCTGATAGGTAGTTGGATGTGTGTTTCCCGCCTTACTTCATGTTCCTTGTTTGGTTGTGGGCTTAGGGTAGATTCACACAATTAACTATCTATTCGATATTAGATTATATATAACTAGTATAAACTAAGTGATTATAGAAGTAACCACTGTGGTTACCATTTTTATTATAAGAAATAAGGGTTTTCTTAAAGAATCTTTTCATAAAATATAAAGGAATTATTACAATTAACTCCATGAGTAACAAGTGAATACGCTAAGGTTATATACAATGATGACCCAACAAACAATGGGATGTGTGCTTTCCGCCTTACTTCCTGTTGCTTGTTTGGTTGTGGGCTTAGGGTAGATACACACAATCGATTGTTTGTTTACTATAAGTTTTACATAACTTGTATCCATTTTGTACTCATAAAAAGGATTGTAGAGTCATTTTTACTTATCTTTCATCAAAGTAGGAAATATAGGATTTTTTGAAGAAACATGCGAAATTTTCTAAACAAAACTTACAACTTACTACATCTTACTACAACTTTCTACAACATACTTACATCACTACAATCTTATGAAGTCACCAACTTAATTGCTGATCAACTATTTCAAAATAACTTGTATTCTCAGGAGACTAGTAGACAGGTACTCGTGTTGGGAATTCAGAAGATGGAGCATAATAGCTTCAAGTCTTGTTTTGTTATTTTCTTATGTATTCTATGTTTTGTGAACACACACAAATTGTAAAAACTTTCTTACTTATGAAATGGTTGTTCATTACTTTGATTACTATGATGCATGTCTTGTGATACTAAATATAACGTCCTCCACCCCTGAAAGTTCCTGCCATTCCGGTTTTGGGGTGTGACAATGATGTCTCTGAAACACAACACAAAATCATCAGAAACTCGCTCGAGCATACTCACACTCGACTACTCATCCCTACTTGCTACTTAGCATCGCAAAGATTCTTAGTTGGATTGCACACAGACCGGGTGTTTTCAGTATTACGGGCCCAATACTACCTTCCACACCCTATCTGTAGTCACCCAAGTCCTCCTAGGATTCTAATTCACAGATACTCTATGTCTCACGAGTCAGCTACTCTCTCAGTAGACCCCTCTCTTAAGCTTATCCAAGTATCTCTTCCTAGATCATCTCCGGACTCAAAACTCAGCACATACTCAAGCTAATAACATATAACAATGATCAAAACATCTCCAAGGCTAAGGCATCATAAATCAGGCAACTTTAGCCCTAGAATATGGAATACCTAACCCACCCTCTAGCATGTAATCTTAACAAAATATCTCATAAATATCTTACAACACAAATGTAAGGGTATTTTGGGAAATCACCGTTCGGGCTCTGGCTGATTGTACACACCGTTACAACTTGTTTTCTCTTAAATCTCCTTCTCGTTTTGGAAAAATTTATTTTCTTTTGAAAATTCTTCTCAAATCCTCAGTTTGAGTCCAAACACACCCGAAGGTGCATCCGAATCCCTCAAACCAAGGCTCTGATACCAACTTGTAACACCGTAAATTTTTAAACCAAATTTTTTCATTTTAAAACACACAAAACTCATATAGTATATTTCATAAAACCATAAGTGTCTCAATGGCAACATAAATTCCTAACAAAAGTAAAATCCCAGAATCCTCAACATAATCATGAACAAGTGTGTACAATTACGCCAGCGCCTTCCCGTGATCCTAAGAAGTACCTGAAACACATAACGCATAACACGGTAAGCACAAAGCTTAGTGAGTTCCCCAAAATACCACACAGAACTCATTAGCCACTCAGGGCAATAACTCAATAAGACCCTCCGGTCGATGTGTCTTAATGGGACCCTTCGGTCCCAACTCAGTAAACTCTTAATAACAATATTCAACATAAATCACAAAGACATAATACAGAATATTACAATACATGGATAAACACATAAGACAACTCAATCATATAAAGATACCACTCTTGGTAAGTATGGTGAGAAGACTCGCCTTGTAAACTAGCAAGTAACATCTCTAATCAATACCCCACTCTTACTCAAATACACCAAAATTTTCTCTTACTCTCTCTCTCTCTCTCTCTCTAACTCTTGGAATGGGTAAAAGACCATTTTACCCCTCCACGGTCTCCATTACATATGTTGGCTAAACCTGAAGTCAACAGTCCCAGTTTGACCTGACTCGCCGAGTGTACTCATGTGACTCGTCGAGTCCAGTTGTTACACAAAGGTCTTTGTGAGGGTCCAGCTCGTTGAGTTAACCCCTAACTCGCCGAGTAACAGCGTAGATAGCTCATCAGGACAAACCCTAACCGACTCGTCGAGTCGGCTCCTCGACTCGGCGAGTCCATTCAGACTTTTTTCCCATTCAGACGATTCTAAGGCATAAAAGCTTCCCGAAACTCTAGATCTACACTCTCAAGGCTCATTTATCACGTAAAGTCACAAACTTTACATCCATGTATGGCACTTTGGACTTGAAATGCCAAGAACATGCTCTAAAAAGGGGGTTTCACTCAAGAATTCCATTAAGGCTGAATAAAGTAGGGATCTTTGGATGCTAGGGACCTCACAAGGTCCATATCAGAAGTCCAAACCTCCATATGAACTCAATACCCTCAAAGTACCAATAACAGATAGAAAAGAAGCCCTAATATCCAAAAATATGAGATCTACCCAAACAAATGAGAAATGTACAAACTTTATACCTTTAACAGTAGCTCTTGGATGAATAACAACAGATCTAACAACCTCCTTTTGCTCCTTGCTTGAAATCCCTCTCTTCTCTTCCAAAGATACACCAAAATACTCGATGTTAGTTCACACACTCTCTCTATAAGCTCAAATGGCGATTAGGGTTTCTCTCAGGGAAATGTAATCGTAAATGAGGCTATAAATGCCTTTTAATAGGCCCCAAACATGGGGATTTAGGGTTTCTCATCCCAGCATCTACTCAGCGAGTCGGCTCTCGCCCTTGTCGAGTAGGTCATTAACCCCACATGGCACATCACAACTCTACTCGACAAGTTGTACCACCAAATCGTCGAGTAGCTCAATAGTCCTCAAAATAATAAAATAAATAAATAACAATATACCTGGAAGTCCAGATGTTACTGATGGGTTTTGAGCATTCTAACACTTCCTAAGTGTACATGATACCCTAATAACCTTGGATCTATGTTTGTCTAATTATCATGCAAAGTTGAATTCCAAGGTTATATTCCTATCTAGCATACATGGGGAACAATTTCTAACTTGAATGAAAGATAGAATAACTTACCTTGTTGTTGCTTATGTTCCTTGAAACCTTGTGAGCCTAGCACCCCAAGTGTGATGCCTCAAATGCTTCACACAACACCAAATGCTCTTGGAAAGACTTTTGAGAGAATACACACTTCTTGAAATCGGCCTAGCCCTCTTGTTTCTTATGTGTAGCCGGTTTTGGTGGAGAATGGGATCCTTATATAGTGTTGACACATCTAGGGTTACACCATGTAAACCCTAATGTGTCATGACTCTTCATTTCCATGACCCATGGGTTTGTAACTCCCATGGAGCATCCTATGGGTAGAACCCAACTTGATAATCCATGGAGCCTCTTAGCCCACTATACAAGATATGAATGATTTACATAATCAACCCATATATTTAATTAGTTAACTTTTGATCACTTAATTAATTCCAAATTAATTCTTTGATCAAACTAATCAAATAATATTATTAATATATTAGAACTTATAATATATTAATAATCTCCAAGTGTTATTCCTCTCATTTAGTCTATCCAATTGCATGGTGCCATGCAACCCAAATGGACCATGCCGGATCGGGTCAAGTACTGACCCGAAATAGTTATGGACTTAGACACCTTATCCAACAGTCTCCCACTTGGATAAGTCTAATAACTATAACTCCAGTACTTCAGGAACCGACCAGTAATCGTAGCTCTTTCAAGGTCTCTCGGAACTGAGAAGATGTTGATACGCCATTTAAGATAAGTGATCATATAATCCTTTGTTCTAGATATCAGCCGGACAAATACATGGAACAATGTCTTACTTATTGTCTAGCAGTTTGTTTCCCGATTTCCGATTTGTTTGACAAAGAACTTAATTGAACACATCAACTTAGTTCTGACCGGGCCCGGTACATAGGTCAAAACAAAATCATCGAGGGGCCCAGATATCAGCTTCTAATCCAAGAAGGAACAGATAAACTTCGACTCATATGTTTGTTCTACCACTCATTGAATTATACACAAAAGCACGTTTTATAACATCGAGTTACCAATGCGTTTTCGTACAATCAATGCATAACCAACTTGTAAGTAACAAATCATATCTCTAGGTTTGAAGACTAATATGATATTACCGTCTCACGATCACTCGAGATAAATTCCATGAAGTGATTCTAGTGAGCGTGGGTTGAGTCCAATGCTCAGAACTTATGAGCACTCATGATTGTTGTAGCCTTGTCCAACACCTTAGACCTCTGCAACCAATCATGACAGTCTTGATTCATACCTACTTCCGACATATGACCGACTGTGGAGGTTTGAATAATATGTTATACCAACAAAATTATTCTGGAAGTCAAAACATGCAAAAGAAATATAGTAAACGGTCGACAAGAGATAGCAACACTTTACTCATAAATAAAACACCTTTTATTCATCATCTAATGTCAATTACACTTTACAAATTTCAAGGTTATCTAACTACTAAATCTAAGATCATCCTTCAGCCCTATGCTCCGAGCATGCTGGAGATGCTTAACCCGAGTCAGTCCCTTCGTGAGGGGATCTGCTGGGTTCTCATCCGATGATACCCTCTTTGGCATGAGGAGTCCTTCTTCTATCCAATGTCTGATAAAATGGTATTTTCTGTCGATGTGTCTGGATCTCCCGTGATCCCTTGGTTCCTTGGCTAAGGCAACAGCACTTTCACTATCACAGAAAATTTCCATTGGCTCTTTAATAGCTGGTACAACTCCAAGGTCTCCAATGAAGTTCTTCAGCCATATCGCCTCCTTTGCCGCCTCGCTAGCTGCAATATACTCCGATTCACAAGTTGAATCAGCCACTGTCTCTTGCTTGGAACTCTTCCAAGAAATTGCTCCTCCATTTAGGGTAAAGACCCAGCCCGACTGAGAGCGGAAATTATCCCTATCAGTCTGGAAGCTAGCATCACTATACCCTACAACTCTCAAGTCATGACTCCCACCGAGGGTAAGGACCCAGTCCTTAGTCCTCCGTAGGTACTTGAGGATATTCTTTACCGTAGTCCAGTGTGCCTTGCCAGGGTTCGCCTGATACCTACTAACCATGCTCAGGGCAAAGGCTACATCAGGTCGAGTACATGTCATTGCATACATGATCGATCCTACAGCCGAAGCATAAGGTATTCGACTCATTTCTGCAATCTCAACCTCAGTGCTAGGGCTTTGTGTCTTACTCAATCTAGTGTTACTCTGGATGGGTAACTCTCCTTTCTTGGAGTCCTGCATGCTAAATCTCTTCAGCACCTTATCCAAGTAGGTACTCTGACTAAGTCTAATTAGTCTTTTACTCCGATCTCTCAGGATCCTTATCCCTAGAATATAGGCAGCTTCTCCTAGGTCCTTCATAGAGAAACATTTCCCAAGCCAGGACTTAACTTCCTGCAGAGTTGGGATGTCATTTCCTATGAGTAGTATGTCATCCACATACAATACCAAAAAGCTAACTATACTCCCACTAGCCTTGACATACACGCAAGACTCATCTTCACTCCTAGAAAAGCCAAATTCCTTGACCTTTTCATCAAAGCAAAGATTCCATCTGCGAGGTGCTTGCTTCAATCCATAAATGGATTTCTCAAGCTTACACACTCTATTAGGGTACTCGTTGCTGAAAAAACCCTCTGGCTGACTCATGTAAACATCTTCAGCCAACTTTCCATTAAGGAAAGCGGTTTTGACATCCATTTGCCATATTTCATAGTCATGAAATGCAGCTATGGCAAACAGAACCCGAATAGACTTAATCTTGGCTACTGGAGAAAAGGTCTCATCATAGTCCACTCCAGGAATTTGAGAGAAGCCCTTTGCAACCAATCTAGCCTTATAAGTGTGTACTTTACCATCCATGTCGGTCTTCTTCTTGAAGACCCATTTTCACCCTACTATCTTACGACCTGGTACATTCTCAACCAAGTTCCAAACTTGATTGTCATTCATGGACTGTATTTCGCTGTCCATTGCCTCTTTCCACTTGGTTGACTCAGGGCCTGCCATGGCTTCTGCGTAACTTTTAGGTTCATCCAGACCTATCAGTGTCTCATCACTGATAAGTGTATCTCCTTCTGCAGTAATATGGAATCCATAGTAATGCTCAGGAGCATTCCTAACCCTTGTGGACCGCCTCAGAGGTACAGACTTGTCAATTGGCTCAACAGGAATTTCCTCCTCAAGTTGAGTGCTAGGGTTTGAATTTCCTTCATCGCTTGACTCTTGAATTTCTTCAAGATCAACTTGCCTCCCACTGTTTCCTTGGCTTATGAACTCTCTCTCTCTCTCTCTAAAGAAAGCCCTCCTAGCTACAAATACCACATTTTCACTAGGTCTGTAGAAGAGGTAACCAAAGGATTGCGGCGGGTAGCTGATGAAAATACACCTCTCGCTTTGGGGTTCGAGCTTATCATGAGGCTTGCGTCTCACGAAATCCTCACAACCCCAAATCTTGATGTGGTCTAGTTTAGATACTTTACCAGTCCACATCTCGTAAGGAGTTTTGGCAACTTTCTTTGTAGGGACTAGATTAAGGATATGGGCGGCAGTCTCTAAGGCATACCCTCAGAATGAGATTGGTAGCAAAGCTCGACTCATCATGGAACGAACCATATCCAACAAGGTTTGATTACGCCTCTCAGCCACACCATTCAATTGTGGTGTCCTGGGAGGTGTCAATTGTGAGACTATCCCACATTCCCTTAGATAGTCAAGGAACTCTGAACTAAGATACTCACCACCACGATCGGATCGAAATATCTTAATGTTCCTGCCCAATTGATTCTCGACTTCCTGTTTAAATTCCTTAAACCTTTCGAAAGTCTCTGACTTATGCTTAATCAAGTAGACATATCCATATCTACTGTAATCATCAGTAAAAGTATCTAATAATAACGATTAGCATCCCTTGTGGCATGTTTGAATGGTCCACACACATCTGTGTGTACAAGGTCCAACAAACCTTCACCCCTCTCACACGAGCCTGTGAAGGGTGACTTTGTCATTTTTCCAAGTAAGCATGATTCACAACTATCATCTGACTTTAGGTCAAATGACTCCAAGACTCCATCCTTTTGGAGTTGGCCTATGCGTTTCTTGCTTATATGTCCAAGACGACAATGCCATAATGACGCTTTATCCAAGTTATTATTATTAACAGAATCAATACACAATACATTATTTCCTAAGTTATCAACTACAGATACTGTTTCATACACGCCATCACAAGGTAATGCTTTGAAATAAAGAACATTATTAAAGAAAGCATTAATTGAACCAACTTCATTATCAAATGAAAAGGTGAAACCTTGTTTATACAATGCATGAAAGGAAATAATATTTCTTGCCATTTTTGGCGAATAACAACACTTATTCAAATCTAAACTAAACCCACTACTTAGCGATAAAGTATAAACTCCGATCTTGGTGACAGGTAAAGCTTTCCTATTCCCCATGATTAAGTTTATTCTTCGTTGCTCCACATTCTCACTTCTTCTTAGTCCCTGCAAGTCACAACAGATATGAATACCATAACCGATATCAAGGACCCAAGATTTAGAATGGGGTGAGTTATTAGAAATGATAGTGTAAATACCTGCATGGTTGGGTTTAACTTTCCCATCCTTCACATCTTGCTGGTATTTTGGGCAGTTCCGCTTCCAATGTGATTTTTCATGGCAATAGAAGCATTCAGTCTCTTTTGGGTCAGAAGAAGGAGTGATGAAACCTTTCTTGGTTCCACTTGAAGAAGATCCATCAAGGGTCCGAGCCTTGGTACCCTTAGAAGAGCTCTTTCTCTTCTTCCCTCGACTTTTCCCGATTGCCAAAACCGGAGTAGAAATTGGAGTAGGAGTGTTAACAACCGACTTCCCCTTAAGACCTGTTTCTGCGGTCTTGAGAAGTCCCTGAAGTTTGCTGAGTGTGACCTCTTCCTTATTCATGTGATATGTCATGCGTAATTGATCATAGCACGTTGGTAAGGAGTGCAAAATGATATCTATTGCAAGCTCCTCAGGGAAGTTCACATTAAGCTTCAACAATCGATCCACATACCTTTGCATTTTCTGCATGTGGCTCGTGACGGATTCCCCGTCCTTCATCATGGTTGTTATCATGGAGCAGATGATTTCATACCTCTCTTGTCGTGCACTTTGATGGTATCTTTCCATCAGATCTTGGTGCATTTCATAAGGGTAGAAATCCTCATAAGACTTTTGGAGTTCCGCTATCATCGTGGCCATCATGATGCATGCCACTTTCGTAGCATCCCTTTCATGTGCCTGAAAGTCAGCGATCTCCTGAGGAGTTGCAGTGGTCTCATCAATCTCCTTAAGCTCCTTGTCAAGGACATATTCTTTGTCCTCGTAGCGGGTAATCATCCTGATGTTTCTGATCCACTCATTGAAGTTGGATCCATTAAAAGTGACTTTCCCACACAAGTTCATAAGGGTAAAGGAGCCATTAGGGTTAGAGCCAGAAGCAGCATTGTTTGAAGACATCTGAAGGAAAAGGACAAGATTAGTTTAGATATTTAGAGAGTCCTTAATAAAACACCCAAATGTAATATTAAGGCTAGGATCACAAAACGAGGTGTGAAGTAACCATCCAAATCACTTGGTACCCTTAAAGTTTATCACTCAATCGATGTGCCGGTAAACCTCACGCGCTCCACCGATACTATAATAAACTTTAATTCACCCTTTACCTACCTTGTTAAGTCTAAGTTAGTGTGCCGGTTAACCACACACGCTCCACGACGACTTAAACAATGTGTAAAGTGTAATTTCATGGATTAGCACCTTATTCACATTTTTCTTAATGTAACTAAGATTGGGAATTTAATAAAACATTTAGTTACTTTATGATATTCATCATACTTTTAATGAGAATTTATAAGTCCTTGTCTTACCCGTTCGGCTAACGACCATCCACCGGTCAAGCAAGCGGTGGGTGAAAGTGGACACCCATTAAGTTGCCATTTTATAGGCAACAACCTTATACCCACCTTATAGACCGGCTTCGTGAATGAGGTGTACTAGCGGTAAGACGACTTTGTTCTTATACATATATATATATATATATATATATATATATATATATATATATATATATATATATATATATATATATATATATATATATATATATATTAAATCATAATAATATAAGTATAAGGGTTGAATTTTAACTTTAAAAATTCTAAGGGTTGGAACTAAAGTTTTTAACATGACTTTACTTGTTCCAAAACTTGAGGGCAAGTTTTGAAAACTTTCAAAACTTTTCATTTCTTGTAACTTATGAGTTTATTAGAGTAATAAAAATGAAGACTCTTCATTTTTCTAACTCTTGTGTTCTTTTAATAGTTTTAACTCAAGTGACTTTTGGTTTTCCATAGCTTGAGGACAAGTTATGGACTCCATTAAAACACATTATGATCAAGAATTAAACTACCACATAGGTTACAAATAATTCCTATGATCATCTAAACATCATAAGATCAAGAACATGAATATGAACACTTTCATGAATCAAAACTACACTTAAAACTTTGTAATTTTGATAACTAGTTGTTGTAAATGGATTAGCAATGACATTACACCATCTAAAACAAGTTTTCAAGTACCAAAACAGTTTAGGGTAATGTTTCTAGTCCATTTCCAGCAACTAAAGTCGAAAATCTGCACTCTGTGGCTCCTACTCGCCGAGTGCATGAACCTACTCGGCGAGTAGGTTGAAGATACAAGTGAACTCGGCGAGTATCCCCATGGACTCGGCGAGTTCATCAGGCAGACAGCAAGTTTTTCGACTTTTTTCAACTTTTAAGCACAAATAACAAACAAACAAGCGTAGGCTCTGATACCACTGATGGGTTTTGAGCATTCTAACACTTCCTAAGTGTACATGCAACCCTAATAACCTTGGATCTATGTTTGTCTAATTATCATGCAAAGTTGAATTCCAAGGTTATATTCCTATCTAGCATACATGGGGAACAATTTCTAACTTGAATGAAAGATAGAATAACTTACCTTGTTGTTGCTTATGTTCCTTGAAACCTTGTGAGCCTAGCACCCCAAGTGTGATGCCTCAATTGCTTCACACAACACCAAATGCTCTTGGAAAGACTTTTGAGAGAATACACACTTCTTGAAATCGGTCTAGCCCTCTTGTTTCTTATGTGTAGCCAATTTTGGTGGAGAATGGGATCCTTATATAGTGGTGACACATCTAGGGTTACACTATGTAAACCCTAATGTGTCATGACTCTTCATTTCCATGACCCATGGGTTTGTAACTCCCATGGAGCATCCTATGGGTAGAACCCAACTTGATAATCCATGGAGCCTCTTAGCCCACTATACAAGATATGAATGATTTACATAATCAACCCATATATTTAATTAGTTAACTTTTGATCACTTAATTAATTCCAAATTAATTCTTTGATCAAACTAATCAAACAATATTATTAATATATTAGAACTTATAATATATTAATAATCTCCAAGTGTTATTCCTCTCATTTAGTCTATCCAATTGCATGGTGCCATGCAACCCAAATGGACCATGCCTGGTCGTTTCAAGTACTGACTCGAAATAGTTATGGACTTAGACACCTTATCCAACAGTTACAATTGCCACAATCTCCACATCCATTTTCTTAACTTATGGAATATATGAGATCAACATCCTTTTCAAATGTGCCACAATGGGTTCGAATTTCTGTTCATCTTTAGATAAAAGAATGAACAAAGAAATCCAATCATATGGATTAAGGCATGGCAAATTAGCAAGAGTGAATTCAAAGATCGAACTCCCAGTTCTTCGAACAGCTTTAAATCTAACATTTTTAAAGCTTTTTGTCTCAACAGGTCCAAAGAACTTCACATCTAGAATCTTCTTCGAACTCCAAGTTTGATATTGGGGCTTTCCATGCTTGGAATAAAAGGAGATAAGCATGAGATTGACATCGTTATCCGAATCAGGATCTTTCTCAACCTTATCAAAGCAACAGAATAAAAAGGCCTCCGGATTTATTGGAAAGCCAAGCTGAGACTTCGAAGTGTTTTCCAATTCAAACAAAGCAACTGGCTCCAACCAGTAAACATTTAGATTGTCAATGGCTTCATTCAAAATTCGCTCCATCGACCAAGGAGTGAATAGGGCCTTCTGAGTTTTGAGTGTGACTTGAGCATCACGAGCCTCCCTTTCCCGTGCTTCAGCTTCGTTGGCAACACACAAATTCTCATCAAGCTCTTGGTCATGTTTCTTTCTTTTAAGCTTTGACCCTTTAGAAAAATTTTCTTCTTCTTATTCTTCATCATCAACTAATTTTACTTTTCCTTTCGATCCAGAAGATTCATTACCCTTCAGATCTTGTTGTTTTGGTTGTGGCTTATGTTCGTATTCACCAGAATCATCAGTTGGTTTCTTGGGTTCTTCAGCAAATAGTTTCTTAGCTTCTCCTCGTTTCGGAAGAGTACCTGATTATGAAACACCCTCTATACGATTGATCATGGAGAACACTGGTTTGAGTTTTTTTTCCAAATGTTGTCGCACCAAGACCATGAGCAACGAGTTACGAGTATCTACAAGATTCTGCAAATAAAGATTAATATCTCCGACACATCTTTTGATAACATCCTTTTCGGATTTAAGATCATCAAGCTGCTGGTTGGCATTTGCAAGGTGTACCGAAAGAACCTTCACTTTTTCGGTCTTCACACCAAGTTTATCCATGATGTTATTCTCGATGGGCAGATCAGTTTGATGCTTCTCAATTTTTGAAACGATTGAGGCACTCATCTCCTCATTATCCACTCGGATATCAGATCGAACTTTAGATAAAGCATATTTCTCCGTTTGAAGAGTGGCACCAAGACTTGTAATCACCTTGTTCGCAGCTATTGTGTTATTATCGGAGGAACTCCGAAAATCCTCCATAAACTGAGTGACATCAGCAAATAGTTTTTCGACTTTTTCGATCGTTTCACGAACTGTCATTTCTGAGTGTTCAATAGCTTTTGTAGTAGCATCGAGGGTTTTGGCATGTTCCTTGGTGAAAGTCTCGATTAAAGCTTTAACTGACTCAATCACTCAAAAGAGTATTCATTACTTGATGATGTTTTGGAAGACATAACTAGAGTATCAAGTTTAGCATTGAGGGCCTTGAACTGCCCTTTCATCATGGGTGCATCATCATTACTCTCCTGATGGACAGTGAATGGGCTATAGTTGAAATCCTGAAAATCATCACAATCGTCACCAAAGATCGTATCAGGATCATTTATTCATAAAGGTGAGATTGGGGTGGAACTAGGACCGATCGTAACACCAGAAGCACCTGCCCCCGTATCAGATACGTTAACAGTCACTTGAGGTGAACTCGTGGTTGTGGTGGTTGTTGCGGTGGATTCGGTGGTGGAGTGGTTTGAGCAATCGAGATCTGTGGTTACAAAATAATAACAGATACATTGGGACAATGAGCGATTGTGATTGGTGTAGATATGGGTGTAGATGTGGTAGTAGGAGAAGGTAGAGGAGAAGGAACATGAAAAGAATCATCTGACATAGGAATAGAAGTGGAAATGGGGGATGATACCTTTGCAGTAGACTGCGTGGGAGTAGGCTCCGATACCATGGGTTGCGAAGTGGTTCCTGTATTATTGTTGTTGTTCCGAGCCTGAATATCTTTTAAAATGTTTAGGGACTCTGATTCCTCCTGCGCGACTAGACAGGATGATCTCGTTTTGCGAGCAGTCCTCTTAACTTTATTCTTCGGAGTGGCAGCATGTTCGGAAGGTCCAACTTTCGTCTTTTGTTTTCTGCTTTTTTTGGGTTTGTTTCCTTCTTCAAGAGCCTTCGTAAATCTTCGGGTATAGGACGAACACCATAATCATGTTTCTTTAGGTATTCGTTTACCACAACATTATCACCCGAAACATTTAAGAGCATTGCTTTGGGAATCGAACTAATTAAGATAAATTTAGTGGGGTCAGAGATAATGAAGTTCGATGTATGGAGGTGATTGAAATAGCAACAATCACCAAATTTTCATGAACTTGAACCTGAATATGTGTAATGGCATGTTTGACAATTACCGACCAAAAACGTGCACAAGATATCTCTGAATGCCTCGATGAAGAGGATGTGCTCAGAACCAGCTGTGCCTAAAGAACAAAACCGTAATCTAGGTTAATCCCCTTGTAAAGGCTGTAGATCAATGTGCAAAAGAGCTTGTTAGCACTGTCTGACCTGGTGACTCTTTTAGAGAAACTCTTGAAAAGTAGCGTGAAAAGGCCATTCCACATGGGTGGAAGATTTGGCTTCTTGAACTTTGACAATAGAGTAAAACTTTCAAGATACCTCATCTGGTAAAACACCTCGACAATCCCTGATGACATAATTGATTCAGTGTCAACGAGATCATTTGTAACAGTAAACCCTAGCAACCTGGAAAATCAAGATTTGTTTTATACCAAATGTAGGGTTCAAAGTACTCCATGGATTATGACAATGGGCCCTTAATGAAGTGTAGGTTATTAGGCCCAAGATTTGTTTTATTCCCTATATATTGTCATGTATTATTCATAATTAGGGTTAAGAATGAGACAAAATGTAGCTGCCAAACACAATGAGGTTTCTTAGGTAGAATAGATTTACTTTAATATTTTCTTATAGTGTAATTCATTCATCATGTTCTTAAATAAAACGTTTTGTTCATCCGACATATCTTCATTATTTTGTTCGTTCTTATTTTCCGCATTATCTTCATCAAATCGTTCTTAGGGTTTTTCCCAACAAGTGGTATCAGAGTGGGTCTTTGAAGATCTAATTGAGTTTTGAAGTATGGATTCTTGATTTGATGTTTTTCTACACAAATTATTGAAGATTTTTGGTATTTTGTGGTTTTGGAATCAATATTCTTGTTCGATCTACTGGTAATGAAGACTTATGGTGTATTCTACTGTTCGTCAGGGTATTTTATTTCGTATTATGTTTGTATGTTCTGATTGGATCTGGTCAATTTTTTGATCCGAAATCGATCTATTATATCTCTTTTGATCTGGCCTAATTATTTTGTTGATCTATATTCATTCATCCGATGACATACCGTTAATGAGCCCATCTTCATTGTTTATTGTTCATCCGATTATCTCATGCCCAAATTATATTTGTCACTATTCATCTAATCTTAATTTATCTCTTGTGTTCTGTCTTCCTGTTGATGTGCTTCACCGATTCATAGTTATTCATCCTAAATCACTTTTTGGGTAATCGAGTCTCCTTGTGAATCATGATTCTCATGATGTCGATCTTTGATCAGATTTATTCTTTATTTAATTGATTTTTGTTTTTCAATCGAATCTCTTTAATCTTCAAAATTGTTTGGCGACTCGTGGATTTATCCAGGCATGTAGTTTGATCGAGATCGTTGATTTCATCATAAATATGAAACGATAATATCTATTGATTTTCTATTGTCATTCTTAAGTGGTTCGTATTTGTTGAATTCTGTAATCTCGGTATATACAAAATGATGTATGTGTTGAAGAATCAAAATCTGGTAGATTTGTGGTTATGTATTTCGGAGTGCATTAGTCATCTAAATCGATTGCAATTGTGAAGGTAAATCATAATGAAGATTTTTGATTTGGGTGTAGACGATGAGAAGATAAAAAGTCTATTCAGAACTATGAACTATTTTCGGAATTGATATGAAGACTTCTCAGAATCAGAACCAATTTCTATTCTTGAAATCAATTTCGGAATTAAAATGATAAATGGTCTCGGAATCAGAATCGTAAAATGGCTTTTGGAATTAGTATGTTGATCAGAAGGTTCATTCGGAATCGGAACTGAAATCAAAAGCTATCCATCAGAATCGGAATTTCGTCTCTCGGAATTTGAACGAAAGTTGGAATCGCAATCGGAAGTGTGATGTTGGATGGCTTGATTCGGAATGAAAGAGGTCTCAGAATCGTAACTCACATTTACAATGGGAAAAGATATTGTGCTCGGAACGTTGGGGTTGATCGAAAATTATTTAGATTCAGAATTTTGGTTAATTTCAGAATTGGTTATCAGTCGATGTCTCGGAATCGGAGTTCAAGTTACGAGTCGTGAGGCTGTGTTCGTTTATCAGAGGGTAAATGGGGAAGAAGACGTTAATTTACATATCTAGTCCCTGTAACTTCATCATCTTGATAACTTTAGTTCTGTTTCAGAAATTGTTACAAATTAAGGGGAAAATGATGCAGTGTTACCATTTCGGTCCCCTAAATTTCAGTAATGTGACAGTTTCTGCCCAATATTCAGAATTGTTTGCAAATTTAAGGGATGATGAACATTATCGGGTTTCTAGTGCACATAATTTTTCGTGAACAAAAAATTATGGATTCCAACAAGTCTTGGCGGTTCGGAAGGTCATTTTTCGCAATAACGTCAAATTTTCCGACTATTTCGGATTTTAAACTTCATTGTTTATTCCATTTTGTCGTGGGGGAGCATAGTATTTGTTTATCCATTCAAAATTATTCTCATGACCATTTGAAGGTTTATAATAACATTTTTTTTATAAAGGGGAGGGGGGGGGGGGGGGAGATTTGATATGTTCATTCGAAATTGAATTGTCACTTTTCAAATTTGAAGATTTTTGATGAAGCTTGTGGTTGGTGTCAATATGAAGGTAGCTTTTATAGAAAATTTCAAGATGAACTCTTCTAAAGCTTTTATAAAGAAGTAGCTTTTACATAAAAGTTCAAGAGGAACACTTCTAAAGCTTTGATATATCTCCGATTTTTAGTTATTTCTCGGTCCAGTGACATTACGAATCTTAAATTTGGTTTGTTACATGATATTTTTGGGTAAGTTATATCAATAGCTTATTTAAAGTTCATCGTGACTTGGAGGGGGAGTTCTTCAAAGACAAGAAGTGATTTTGTTTTTTAATTCCAAAATAGATTTTTCTGGCGGGTTTGGCTTTCTTGAAGATCTTTGAGATTACATTACAAAATGAAGTTTAAAAACATTACTTTAGTGCTTGCTTTTGCATTTATATATCCTAAAACCCGTTTTGAAGACTATTGAAGAATCAAGATTCGTGGATCGCTTTTTCTATTCCTCGTCACGAGATTCTTTCTTATTTGCTAGATGCTTGTTTTGGAAGTTGAAGCATTGTCATCCATTCCATAATTTGAGGGTGAGAATGCAGGATTCAAAATACTCCATGGATTATGACATTGAGCGCCCTTGATGAAGTGTAGGTTATTAGACCCAAGACTTGTTTTATTCCCTATATATTGTCTTGTATTATTCATAATTTAGGTTATGAGCGAGGCAAAATGTAGCCGCCAAACACAATGAGGTTTCTTAGGTAGAATAGATTTACTTTAATCTTTTCTTATAGTGTAATCTATTCATCTTGTTCTTAAATAAAATGTTTTGTTCACCCGACATATATTCATTATAGTGTTCGTTTTCATTTTCCGCATTATCTTCATCAAATCGTTCATAGGGTTTATCCCAACACCAATAGCGGCAACAAAGAGAGTAATGGTGACACTTTTTGTAGGTTACTTCATATCACTGCTATTGCTTTGTTCTCACGATATGTGTGCTTTGTTTCTATTGAATCTAAACCATAGATCAAAAAGAAAAAATATCCAGCGACTTTGCTTACCTCTCATTATGGAGAAATGGCCACATCAATATGGGCGGCATAATATCGCCACTAATCCTCCTAAGAAAACGCAAGAATTTCCTTCTTATATTTTGTGGTCATCACTAATTTGATATGGTCATTCGAAATTGGATTGTAACTTTTCAAATTTGAAGATTTTTTAAGAAGCTTGTGGTTGGTGTCAATATAAAGGTAGCTTTTACAGAAAATTTCAGGATGAACTCTTCTAAAGCTTTTATAAAGAAGTAGCTTTTACATAAAAGCTCAAGAGGAACTCTTCTAAAGCTTTGATATATCTCCGATTTTTAGTGATTTCTCGGTCAAGTGACATTATGAATCATAAATTTGGTTTGTTACAAGATATTTTTGGGTAGGTTATATCAATAGCTTATTTGAAGATCATTGTAACTTGGAGGGGGGGGGGGGGTTTCAAAGACAAGAAATGATTTTGTTTCTTAATTCCAAAATGGAATTTTATGGCGGGTTTGGCTTTCATGAAGATCTTTGAGATTACATTAGAAAATGACGTTTAAAAACATTACTTCAGTGCTCAGTTTTGCATTTATATATCCTAGAACCCATTTTGAAGACTATTGAAGAATCAAGATTCGTGGATCGCTTTTATATTCCTCGTCACGAGATCCTTTCTTATTTGCTAGATGCTTGTTTTGGAAGTTGAAGCATTGTCATCCATTCCATAATTTAAGGGTGAGAATGTAGGATTCAAAATACTCCATGGATTATGACATTGAGCCCCCTTGATGAAGTGTAGGTTATCAGACCCAAGACTTGTATTATTCCCTATATATTGTCTTGTATTATTCATAATTAAGGTTATGAGCGAGGCTAAATGTAGCCGCCAAACACAATGAGGTTTCTTAGGTAGAATAGATTTACTTTTATCTTTTCTTATAGTGTAATTTATTCATCTTGTTCTTAAATAAAATGTTTTGTTCATCCGACATATATTCATTATAGTGTTCGTTTTTATTTTCCGCATTATCTTCATGAAATCGTTCAGAGGGTTTATCCCAACACCAATAGCGGCAACAAAGACAGTAGTGGTGACACTTTTTCTAGGTTACTTCATATCATTGCTATTGCTATGTTCTCACGATATGTGTGCTTTGTTTCTATTGAGTACAAACCACCGATCAAAAAGAAAAAAACAATCCAACGACTTTGCTTACCTCTCGTTATGGAGAAATGGCCACATCAATATGGGCGGCATAATATCGCCACTAATCCTCCTAAGAAAACGCAAGAATTTCCTTCATATATTTTGTGGTCATCACTAATTTGATATGGTCATTTGAAATTGGATGGTGACTTTTCAAAATTAAAGATTTTTTATGAAGCTTGTGGTTGGTGTCAATATGAAGGTAGCTTTTACAGAAAATTTCAAAATGAACTCTTCTAAAGCTTTTATAAAGAAGTAGCTTTTACATAAAAGTTCAAGAGGAACTCTTCTAAAGCTTTGATATATCTCCGATTTTTAGTGATTTCTCGGTCAAGTGACATTACGAATCTTAAATTTGGTTTGTTACATGATATTTTTCGATAGGTTATATCAATAGCTTATTTGAAGATCATTGTGACCTGGAGGGGGAGTTCTTCAAATACAAGAAGTGATTTTGTTTCTTAATTCCAAATTGGAATTTTATGGCGGGTTTGGTTTTCTTGAAGATCTTTGAGATTACATTAGAAAATGAAGCTTAAAAACATTACTCCAGTGCTTGGTTTTGCATTTATATATCCTAGAACCCATTTTGAAGACTATTGAAGAATCAAGATTCGTGGATCGCCTTTTATATTCCTCGTCATGAGATCCTTTCTTATTTGCTAGATGATTGTTTTGGAAGTTGAAGCATTGTCATCCATTCCATAATTTGAGGGTGAGAATGCAGGATTCAAAATACTCCATGGATTATGACATTGAGCGCCCTTGATGAAGTGTAGGTTATTAGGCCCAAGACTTGTTTTATTCCCTATATATTGTCTTGTATTATTCATAATTAAAGTTATGAGCGAGGCAAAATGTAGCCGCCAAACACAATGAGGTTTCTTAGGTAGAATAGATTTACTTTAATATTTTCTTAGTGTAATTTATTCATCTTGTTCTTAAATAAAATGTTTTGTTCATCCGACATATATTCATTATAGTGTTCGTTTTTATGTTCTGCATTATCTTCATCAAATCGTTCATACGGTTTATCCCAACACCAATAGCGGCAACAAAGAGAGTAATGGTGACACTTTTTCTAGGTTACTTCATATCGCTGCTATTGCTTTGTTCTCACGATATGTGTGCTTAGTTTCTATTGAATCGAAACCATCGATCAAAAAGAAAAAAAATCCAACGACTTTGCTTACATCTCATTATGGAGAAATTGTAACGCCCGCAGATCCGGGCTAGTCAATTTAGAGGCAATAGGGGTCGAAAACGACTTTTCGACAAAAAGATTATTTAGAATAAATAATCTTAACTAAGTTGTAGAATATGTCACAGGGTTTCCGTACACATAAAGAACGCCGAAATACGAGTTATAACGAAGAAGTTATGACCCGTCGAAGTTTCGCGTCGGAACCGGCACGGCGCCGGGAAGCGTAAATAGTAAATTTATGATAGAGCGAGATTTAGCCTTAGTGCTCTAAACGAAAGTCGTAGAATATTTTAAACTAAGAACTTCGATAAAATGAACGCCCAAATCTGACTTCGTATGAAGAAGTTACGATTTTTCGAAGTTTCGGATTAGCAGTGTACAACCCGAAATTTGAATATTAGATCGAGCGATGATCCAAGCGATGTTGGATCGTCAAATGTAGGAAACCAGACGTTTGCTCCAGCAAAATCGAGAGGAAGAGACTATTCAGATCGAATAGCCCGAGTTGAACGAAGGGCAGACTGAGGAAGGAAACTACAGTGGGACTGTTGGTCAAGTCAACCCACCAATAGTTCGACAAAACAACCAAGATGACGAAGTCGAGAGGAATGGATGCAAGTACAAGGATTTTCTGACTTGCAAGCCATCGACATTCACTGGAAAGGAGGATCCGATCGGGGTCATGGATTGGATCTCGGAGATGGAATTAGCTTTCATGACGTGCGGTTGCAAGGGAAAACAACAGACCACATTTGCAGTGCGTCAGTTTCGAGGAGGCGTTGTATGATGGTGGAATACCTTGGGAAAGACGTTGAGCCCCAATGAGCCCTTGCAACTAACATGGGCAAAATTTTTGGTGCAATTCAAACGTAGGTACTTCTCAGCCCAAAATCTGCTCGAGCTAGAAAACCAATTCCTTACCTTAAAGAAAGGAAGCATGTCTGTTGATGAATACCCCAACAACTTCACAAAGAAGATGGAGTTCTCCTTACGTCTTGTTCCGGATGAGCTGACGAAAATTGACAAGTACGCAAAAGGACTTCCATGGGAATATGCAGTGCCAGTGCGTCAGGCACCTACTTTGGAGGCAGCTATCTGGGCTGCCAAGTCGGTTGAGGAGATGATCAAGCGAAAAGCCGCCAACAAGACCGAGGTTGGCGAAAAGAGGAAGTTTTGAGGGGTCTGCGAAGCCCGATGAGAGAAGCAAATCCAGTACCAGGAAGTTTAGAGGAGGAGGGAGTGAAGAAAGATGGTGTGAGAAGTGCAAAAAGAAACACTCTGGAAAATGCGGTAAGTAAGTAACTTGTTTCAAGTGTGGGAAGCATGGGCATTATGCCAACGAGTGTAAATTCAATAAAAGGGTGTGTTACAAATGTAATGAGGAAGGGCACTTCAAGCAAGATTGCCAAATAGAGAGGGGACTACAAAGCCAAATGTGCCGCCAAAGCCAAAGGCGAGAGCATTTCAAATGATGCTTGACGAAGCAGATGACAATGCGAGGATTTAGGAGTGACGGCTTGACATCCAAGGATCGAGTTATGAAGTAGCCATAGAATCGTATGATGTAGCCTGTTAGAGGCATAGTCTAGGGTGAACTTGAACACCTATGTAATACTTTCGAGGAATAATTAAAAAAACCTTCGTTTTGATATTTGATGTGTTAAGTTGTTATGTGATTTTCTTGTGTGGTGACTTGGAAAACTGCGGGACAATACTTGAGACGAGTATGAGTAGATGTGAATGGTAGTAGAGGCCTATACTACCGGAAGCACAGGACTCACACTTGGATCAGGGAAAGTCACAAGGTTACCAAGAAGCTAGTAACTGATTATGTTTTATTCAACTATGTCATTACCATCGTTTTGGTAATGACTAAAAAGATTGTTGATATTCCGACCCTAGTGGTCATATCGAATTGAGTCCAACTACGATGAGTATGTTGCGTGGTTCAGGGAACCAAGTTCGATGTAGCGTCCGACTTAAACCAAACAATTGAAATCAAAGCGATCAATAGAAGTATCGCGTTCATTGTTAAAGAAGTTGGTAGCTAGAAACGCTACATGTTAAAGTGTGATAATATCACATTAGAACATGAATGAAGGCATAGTCTGTTTTAGAATCTAACTCTAAGAAACCTGAGTCTAAACGTGCATCACATGATGATAGGTCATAATTTGGAGTCTAGCCTGAGCTAGAGAGCAGGTGCACGATCGAGTACTGCTTACAGTCAATGAGTCTAAGAGATAGACTTGAAGGAATATAGAAGATATAATTATTACCTAGGATGAAGAGATGAAGTATGGAGTTATTATACGAGCCCTGTTTCGTTGATGATTCCGGGACGTAATCATCCAAAGGGGGAGATAATTGTAACGCCCGCAGATCCGGGCTAGTCAATTTAGAGGCAATAGGGGTCGAAAATGACTTTTCGACAAAAAGATTATTTAGAATAAATAATCTTAACCAAGTTGTAGAATATGTCACAGGGTTTCCGTACATATAAAGAACGCCGAAATCCGAGTTATAACGAAGAAGTTATGACCCGTCGAAGTTTCGCGTCAGAACCGGCACGGCGCCGGGAAGCGTAAATAGTAAATTTATGATAGAGCGAGATTTAGCCTTAGTGCTCTAAATGAAAGTCGTAGAATATGTTAAACTAAGAGCTTCGATAAAATGAACGCCCAAATCTGACTTCGTATGAAGAAGTTACGATTTTTCGAAGTTTCGGATTAGCAGTGTACAACCCGAAATTCGAATATTAGATCGAGCGATTTTTAGCTGACACAACCTAAACGAGAATCGAAGATCTCATTATTAGTAGCGTAACAATAAAAATACAGACGAAAATGGACATCGGATGAAGAAGTTATGAGATTATAACGGACCAATCCTGTCCCGGTCTGTTAAAAATATAACTTTAAAAATAAATTCAAAATTAGCCGACGGAGTCTAAACGAAAGTTGTAGAGTGCATCTCCACCTACGCATGGATATAAAGAACGTCAAAAACGGAGTTCGTATGAACGAGTTACAAATTATAATAGCATATTTACGTATTAAAATAAAGTGTAAATCATATATACGTACACATATATATACATATGTAAATGTTAGGGTGCAAAGTCATGCTTGGATGTATTGTTTTAGGCTTTCCTCTTTGTATGTGTAAATGGGTTGAGTCTTTTCCTATAAATAGGAAGTGAGTGACTCCCATTATGTAAGGAATCATTTGGAGTGTTAGACTAGAGAGAGAAACTTGTACAAACCTATTTGTATATCCTTTCTAGATTTAATAAGAGCTTACAAAGATTTATTTACTCCTTGTGTTCTTGAATTTGTATGATGAATCACTAGATCTTTTCTAATTCCGCACATGCCATCATAATCAACACCACTACAATTGGTATCAGAGCGGGTGTTCTTGAATCTCATCAAGAATTGATCCTTGATGGCTATTTTGTTTTGATGATTCTTATTGTTCATTGATCTTCGTGTTTAGAGAGTGTTTTTGTGTTCTAGAAGTCGAATTTTTCTTTGATTTGATCCATAATTCGACTTTCTCTCTCTAGAATACTTGTTTGTATCACTTTATCTCTCTAGAAAACCCATTCAAAATCACTTTCTCTCTTTAGAAATCTTCAAGTTTTTGTGATCATGGTGGATTTACCATATGATTCTTGGATTGTGATCGTTAAAGATGTGAAATACAAAGTCAATGAAGATCAATTTTATGGGTTGCTGTTAAGCAAATTGATTTCATGGGGGAATATGGTTTCTTATGGAGGTTTGAAGGATGATCATGGAAGCTTGGTATTTCAACCACTTTGTAAGATTGCATGGTTGAATAAAATTGCCTTGTCCATATTAGTTCGTAGTAGAAATCAAAAAGAAGGAGAAGAAAGAGATTTGTTCAATAAGAAATATATTTCTCTAATTGAAAACCCAAATGATCTTCGTGCTCTTAAGATTGTTGAAGTTCTTGACAATGGAGTTACATGTGATGTTCTTGATGTTCAAGAAAAAGGAGTTCAAGTTGATTCTCAAGATGAAAAAGTTTTTTGCTCAATTGGAGTTCAAACCGATGATGTTTTGTGTTCTTGTGATTCGTTTGAAGGAATGATTCCTTATCGGAAGCCGTTGATCCAAGAAAATCACAAATATCAAACTCCAAAAGATTTGATTCAAACTCAAAATGTTCATGTTGTTGAAAGTGGGTTTGTTCATGGAGTCAAGTCTTCAAGATGCAAAAAGATGAGAAAGAAAAAGAAGAAGAAGATGAATCGAAACAACAAGCGGGTTTACTCACAAAAATCGTCAAATGTTGTGAAGCCAAAATCCGTGAAACAAATTTGGGTTCCAAAGCAACAATCTCCAAAGGTTGCATTGAATTTGAAGTCAAAACCCAAAAGTGTTGGTGGTTCTTTTGAAGATGTTCTTGGATCGTTGAAGAACACGAAGAACACGAAGAACGAGTTGTACATCTCGCATGGTGGGTGGTACAATGTTCGATTTGGAGATTTGCTCATTCCGACAAAAGAACCAAGATCTTCCAAATTTGATTCGTTCATTGAAAACGGAAGTCGATTCGTCAAAAAGGTATCACAAATTCTCAAATGGATTCCAAAACGTCCATGATTTCGATTCGTGCTTTGCGTTTTTCAATTTTTGATCGATTTGCCTCATTGGATCTAATTTGTTTCAACCTCATTGTTGATCCAATTATTCTTGTTAAGATCAAATTCAATCTAAAACAAATATATTAAGTTGTTACTGTTCATATGATCCTCCGATTTTCAAGCCCAAAGAAAAACTAAATAATCGAACCATTTCTTTTATTCAAAGATCTAGCCCAATTAAAATTCATTTACTGTTCATCTGATGGATTTTAAGCCCAATGTTCGTGAATATCTTGTTAAAAGCCATCTGATCCAATGCTTCATACTGTGCTTATATGAGTTGTACTTTTAGTTCGTCCAAGAAATTCATCTTCTTGAATGATTGCTCTTGAAACCTTGATCTCGTTATTTCGAAATTTTTCTGTTAATCGATCGATGTTCTTGAGTTCAAACATTGTTTCTTTGTTTCTTATAATCGATTAGTTATCCTTAGTTATAAGGACTTGTGAATCAATTTCGTTAATTCCAGAAATCGATAATGATCAATAAATCGTCAATCCATTCATTGATAAAATTGATCACGGACACTTGATGAAGATGAAGAACAGTTGAAAATGCTTTTTGATCTGAAATAGCACATCAGATTCATCGATTTTGTGTTTTTAGATCGTTGACTCTAAAAAGTCAAACATGAGTTCTATGGGTTGATTCATGAAATTAAAAGAAGAAATCGATGGATTTGAGTTCAATATGTGATTTGAAAGAAGAAATCGAGTTTAATTTGAAGATTAATTGGTTGGATTTGTGATAATGTTGATGAATGATAGAAGGAAACGAACCAAGAACAAATGAATTGGGAATGAAATGAGATCGATAGTCGATGATTTTATTGATTTGAAGGCGATCGATGTTAGTATATTGAGGAATCGATTGGGAGTTGATTGTGAATCAAAGGATAGTTTATGCGACGGGTTGAATGAAAAGCGAAGGCTGAATAATTGGAAATTAGGATCGATAGTTGCTACTAATTGCTTGTAACTGGTATTGATTTCATATCGATACTGTGGATTCGCATATGAAATTACCTGAATTCGCATATGGATTTTTATGTTGGTTCGCATATGAAAATCGCATATGAAAACAGATGAGTCAAGATCGTTTTATTTTGGATTCGCATTTGCAATGATGGTTTAGTTCGCATTTGGGAGCAGTTCACATGTAAAAGCAAAAATGTTCGCATTTGGTAATACAAAACAAAATCGGGTTCGCATTTGAGGTTGATAGAAAAATGTTTATTCGCATTTGATGACTGGGAAGTGTTTCATTCGCATTTGGTGAAGATGCGAAACATTTGATGAAACATGCGAAGTATTAACAAGATGCGAAGTCTTTTACAGTAGAATGCGAATTGGGGAAGAAAGACAAGAGTTTCGCATTTGGTCCCTGCTCTTTTCAAGAAATAACACAATTTACCCAACTTCGCAAAATGGCAATAAAAGCTAAAAAAATGCAGAATTTTCAGTTTTGGTCCTTGCAGTTTGTGCGAATTTACGCTTTATGCCCGGTTTCGCAAATGGGCTAGAGTTTCGCATATTTGGCTGTTTTGGACGCAACGGGTCCCTACAAGTTTCAGAAAGCGACAATTTCTACCCGGATTTTGAAAAATCTTGCAACTTTCACTCAAAAAGTCAAAATTTTTCATAAATTGGAAATATTTTGTGGCTTTTTCGTGATTGTTTTTCCGTGCAAGATTTTTGGTGATTCATTTTTGGTACACATCAAGGGGGAGTATTTTGAAGATTATTCCTCGGGCGCTTCTCATCCTTAGTAGGTTTTATAATCAATTTTTGATTATAAAAAGGGGGAGACTGATGGGTATTCGAAGCTTCTCGGGTTTGTCGAATATTCATTTGCGGATTTGAAGACCGGTGTTACTTCGAGGGGGAGTTTGGTCTTGATCGCGCTAGCTCGTTGGAGATTAAAGCCGGACATCCAATCCTAACTTTGAGGGGGAGAACGTTAGGGTGCAAAGTCATGCTTGGATGTATTGTTTTAGGCTTTCCTCTTTGTATGTGTAAATGGGTTGAGTCTTTTCCTATAAATAGGAAGTGAGTGACTCCCATTATGTAAGGAATCATTTGGAGTGTTAGACTAGAGAGAGAAACTTGTACAAACCCATTTGTATATCCTTTCTAGATCTAATAAGAGCTTACAAAGATTTATTTACTCCTTGTGTTCTTGAATTTGTATGATGAATCACTAGATCTTTTCTAATTCCGCACATGCCATCATAATCAACACCACTACAATATATCATTAGAAAGGTATCGACGATGCGGTCATTATAAGACTAATGTTGAGTTCTTTCGACATTAGTTTAGTACAAATATCTTTAAATCTATTTAAAATAGTATTATAAAGGGGTGTTTAGTTGTTTATATAACTATAAGGTCATTAAGTAATTATGGGGGGTAGTTTTTGTAAATTCAATTACTATAAATAAGAGGCTTGGGCTCTCATATTTCTTGCACCATTCTCTTGATTCAAGAGTCTTTCTCTCCTTATCCCTCGAGCATTTCGGTCCCTCGTGATTCGACTTCTCTTTCTGTAGTTTTAGTATAGTAAGTTGAGCGCTGAAGCGCTGCACGAATCTTTCTTAGAAAGATTCAACGACGAAGTTCTGCCCCTACAGAGCCCGACTCCTAGCTAAAATCCCCTTGTAAGTAAGTTATGGTTACCCTATTTTAAATATAGTTTACATTTAAAATTAGTATTGTTATTATAAATTTATAATAAATATTTGAGCTATTATTATGACTTATATAAGTGTCGTTATAATATATTTTTAACTACTCGCGGTACGGGGAATCTCGTTTAAAGGGCCGCATAGGGTTGTTGGATTTCAGAAGTGCTATATGCCAAAATGGTCTTGCCCTCTGGTGTTTTATGTCTGGCTCCTGTCTGTACATAGTGGTTGGAAAGTATTGTTTAAACACTTATATAATAATAATAATAAGACTAATAATTAGTCACGGTAAATATTAGACGAAAATCTAGTGGTAATAATACTAGGTTTCGTCGAAGGAAATTATTTTAAAGTAAACGAAGCGCTGTCCGAGTACCGAGTCACCACCTTCTCAAGTGAGTGCATAGTTACTTTCATCCTACACATAGATATGAAGTATTTAATATATATTACGTGTTGTGAGTGCATGATCCCTTTCATCTTACATATAGATATGAAGTATTTTATTATAAATTTACGTGCTATGTGTGCATATTGTCTGAATACTTGCTGTCTATGCTGGTGAAAGATTTTTATACATGTTTTAAATGATGTAAACTGTATAAAGTATTTTATATCTACAAGATATGTTGGGTAAAACATGGGTAGATGAATGATGAGGGATAAAAGCTGAAATAGAGGAACATTAGTAGCATGGACCTAGTGCCCTATAGGTATACATTGGCATCAGTGGGCCTAGTACCCTATAGATGAGCACTGGCAGCTACGCCACAACCCGTAGATGTTTTAGATCTACGGTAAACCTCCTAGCAGTTGCGCACTAAGGACAGTATCGGCAGCTGTGCCTAATAGGGAGCCTTATGACCATGACAATGGCGTTAAAAGGTCAATACCGGCAGAAGCGCCTCATAGGAAATGTCCCAATTCTGGCAGCTGCGCCTAAGTGACAAGATTAGCAGCTGCGCTTGACCAAAGTGTCATTGGCAACAATGGACTTCATGTTGTTTCCTTAGGATGATCCTTAGGAATGAATGAATGAGAAATAGCTGGTTCTTAGGGTAGATCCTTAAGAATAAAGAAGATAATGGGGATGGGTAATTGGGTTGATTGTTTGATTGTTAAAACATAATAAGTATATTATTGTGGGTTGAAAACCCTATGTACTCACCTGGTTTCCCAACCTGACCCACTCAGTTTATTTGTATCACAGGTGTCGATATGAAGTCACATTACATTGGGAGATTTAAAAGAGATGTAGATCACTAGTGTAAATAAATGTAAGTTCTGTTTATGCTTATGTTTCTATATTGACGATGACATCCCAAATGTTTTTAAAAGTGAATAAAAAATATGTTTCTTTAGAAATGCTTTGATAATGCGATTATCATGTTTTTCTGGGAACAAATTCCGCAACATTTTTATTAAAAGAAGTACTCTGATTTTTATAAAGCATAAACAAAATCGGTCTTTTCTGGCCGCGACAATGGGGATGTCACAGTTGGTATCAGAGCATTAGTTTAAGCGAACTAGGAATATGGATTTATTTCTAGACTTAAACTTAGAATGCTAAGCAATGATTGTGAGGTGTGAGCACTAGATTATTTTAGGAATTGGGCCTAAAATGCTTTTATGTGCTAAATGCTTGTGCCTGATATGCTGTTATTTGTTCGGATCTATGGGCTGTTGCCGATCGGATCTGGAAGCCTTATGTGTTTAGGATTCTAAGCATTTAACTACGATATTAGAACTGACATATAAACGTTTCGGAGTGATAAGAATGATTTAAACGTCAATCATAAGTATTGGTCTAAATTCACCTTATTTGGTGTATAGATTAAGATGGCAAGAACCCGCAGCGGAAACGTGAATGCAAATGGGAACCGAGATTAACCCCCAGCGATTGAGCAAATACCGGTTGTGGTAGCCGCTGCTGAGCCAATAACGATGGCCGGAGTGCAAGCGATGATCCAAGCGATGTTGGATCGTCAAATGGAGGAAACCAGACGTTTGCTCCAGCAAAATTGAGAGGAAGCGACTATTCAGATCGAACAGCCCAAGTTGAACGAAGGGCAGACTAAGGAAGGAAACTACAGTGGGACTGTTGGTCAAGTCAACCCACCAATAGTTCGACAAAACAACCAAGATGACGAAGTCGAGAGGAATGGATGCAAGTACAAGGATTTTCTGACTTGCAAGCCATCGACTTTCACTGGAAAGGAGGATCCGATCGGGGTCATGGATTGGATCTCGGAGATGGAATTAGCTTTCATGACGTGCGGTTGCAAGGGAAAACAACAGACCACATTTGCAGTGCGTCAGTTTCGAGGAGGCGTTGTACGATGGTGGAATACCTTGGGAAAGACGTTGAGCCCCAATGAGCCCTTGCAACTAACATGGGCAGAATTTCTGGTGCAATTCAAACGTAGGTACTGCTCAGCCCAAAATCTGCTCGAGCTAGAAAACCAATTCCTTACCTTAAAGAAAGGAAGCATGTCTGTTGATGAATACCCCAACAACTTCACAGAGAAGATGGAGTTCGCCTTACGTCTTGTTCCGGATGAGCTGACGAAAATTGACAAGTACGCAAAAGGACTTCCATGGGAATATGCAGTGCCAGTTCATCAAGCACCTACTTTAGAGGCAACTATCTGGGATGCCAAGTCGGTTGAGGAGATGATCAAGCGAAAAGCCGCCAACAAGACCGAGGTTGGCGAAAGGAGGAAGTTTTGAGGGGCCTGCGAAGCCCGATGAGAGAAGCAAATCCAGTACCAGGAAGTTTAGAGGAGGAGGGAGTGAAGAAAGATGGTGTGAGAAGTGCAAAAAGAAACACTCTGGAAAATGCGGTAAGTAAGTAACTTGTTTCAAGTGTGGGAAGCATGGGCATTATGCCAACGAGTGTAAATTCAATAAAAGGGTGTGTTACGAATGTAATGAGGAAGGGCACTTCAAGCAAGATTCCCCAAATAGAGAGGGGGCTACAAAGCCAAATGTGCCGCCAAAGCCAAAGGCGAGAGCATTTCAAATGATCCTTGACGAAGCAGATGACAATGCGAGGATTTAGGAGTGACGGCTTGACATCCAAGGATCGAGTTATGAAGTAGCCATAGAATCGTATGATGTAGCCTGTTAAAGGCATAGTCTAGGGTGAACTTGAACACCTATGTAATAGTTTCGAGGAATAATTAAAAAAACCTTTGTTTTGATATTTGATGTGTTAAGCTGTTATGTGATTTTCTTGTGTGGTGACTTGGAAAACTGCGGGACAATACTTGAGACGATATGAGTAGGTGTGAATGGTAGTAGAGGCCTATACTACCGGAAGCACAGAACTCACACTTGGATCAGGGAAAGTCACAAGGTTACCAAGAAGCTAGTAACTGATTCTGTTTTATTCAAGTATGTCATTACCATCGTTTCGGTAATGACTAAAAAGATTGTTGATATTCCGACCTTAGTGGTCATATCGAATTGAGTCCAACTATGATGAGTATGTTGCGTGGTTCAAGGAACCAAGTTTGATGTAGCGTCCGACTTAAACCAAACAATTGAAATCAAAGCGATCAATAGAAGTATCGCGTTCGTTGTTAAAGAAGTTGGTAGCTAGAAACGCTACATGTTAAAGTGTGATAATATCACATTAGAACATGAAGGAAGGCATAGTCTGTTTTAGAATCTAACTCTATGAGACCTGAGTCTAAACGTGCATCACATGATGATAGGTCATAATTTGGAGTCTAGCCTGAGCTAGAGAGCAGGTGCACGATCGAGTACTGCTTACAGTCAACGAGTCTAAGAGATAGACTTGAAGGAATATAGAAGATATAATTATTACCTAGGATGAAGAGATGAAGTATGGAGTTATTATACGAGCCCTGTTTCGTTGATGATTCCGGGACGTAATCATCCAAAGGGGGAGATAATTGTAACGCCCGCAGATCCGGGCTAGTCAATTTAGAGGCAATAGGGGTCGAAAATGACTTTTCGACAAAAAGATTATTTAGAATAAATAATCTTAACCAAGTTGTAGAATATGTCACAGGGTTTCCGTACATATAAAGAACGCCGAAATCCGAGTTATAACGAAGAAGTTATGACCCGTCGAAGTTTCGCGTCAGAATCGGCACGGCGCCGGGAAGCGTAAATAGTAAATTTATGATAGCGCGATATTCAGCCTTAGTGCTCTAAACGAAAGTCGTAGAATATGTTAAACTAAGAACTTCGATAAAATGAACGCCCAAATCTGACTTCGTATGAAGAAGTTACGATTTTTCGAAGTTTCGGATTAGCAGTGTACAACCCGAAATTTGAATATTAGATCGAGCGATTTTTAGCCGACACAGCTAAACGAGAATCGAAGATCTCATTATTAGTAGCATAACAATAAAAATACAGACGAAAATGGACATCGGATGAAGAAGTTATGAGATTATAACGGACCAATCCTGTCCCGGCCTGTTAAAAATATAACTTTAAAAATAAATTCAAAATTAGCCGACGAAGTCTAAACGAAAGTTGTAGAGTGCGTCTCCACCTATGCATGGATATAAAGAACGTCAAAAACAGAGTTCGTATGAATGAGTTACAAATTATAATAGCATATTTATGTATTAAAATAAAGTATAAATCATATATACTTACACATATATATACATATGTATATATCATTAGAAAGGTATCGACGATGCGGTCATTATAAGACTAATGTTGAGTTCTTTCGACATTAGTTTAGTACAAATATCTTTAAATCTATTTAAAATAGTATTATAAAGGGGTGTTTAGTTGTTTATATAACTATAAGGTCATTAAGTAATTATGGGGGGTAGTTTTTGTAAATTCAATTACTATAAATAAGAGGCTTGGGCTCTCATATTTCTTGCAACATTCTCTTGATTCAAGAGTCTTTCTCTCCTTATCCCCCGAGCATTTCGGTCCCTCGTGATTCGAGTTCTCTTTCTGTAGTTTTAGTATAGTAAGGTGAGCGCTGAAGCGCTGCACGAATCTTTCTTAAAAAGATTCAACGACGAAGTTCTGCCCCTATAGAGCCCGACTCCTAGCTAAAATCCCCTTGTAAGTAAGTTATGCTTACCCTATTTTAAATATAGTTTATATTTAAAATTAGTATTGTTATTATAAATTTATAATAAATATTTGAGCTATTATTATGACTTATATAAGTGTCGTTATAATATCTTTTTAACTACTCACGGTACGGGGAATCTGGTTTAAAGGGCCGCATAGGGTTGTTGGATTTCAGAAGTGCTATATGCCAAAATGGTCCCGTCCTCCGGTGTTTTATGTCTGGCCCTGTCTGTACATAGTGGTTGGAAAGTATTGTTTAAACGCTTATATAATAATAATAATAATAAGACTAATAATTAGTCACGGTAAATATTAGACTAAAATCTAGTGGTAATAATACTAAGTTTCGTCGAAGGAAATTATTTTAAAGTAAACGAAGCGTTGTCCGAGTACCGAGTCACCACCTTCTCAAGTTAGTGCATAGTTACTTTCATCCTACACATAGATATGAAGTATTTAATATATATTACGTGCTGTGAGTGCATGATCCCTTTCATCTTACACATAGATATGAAGTATTTTATTATAAATTTACGTGCTATGTGTGCATATTGTCTGAATACTTGCTGTCTATGCTGGTGAAAGATTTTTATACATGTTTTAAATGATGTAAACTGTATAAAGTATTTTATATCTACAAGATATGTTGGGTAAAACATGGGTAGATGAATGATGAGGGATAAAAGCTGAAATAGAGGAACATTAGTAGCATGGACCTAGTGCCCTATAGGTATACATTGGCATCAGTGGACCTAGTACCCTATAGATGAGCACTGGCAGCTGCGCCACAACCCGTAGATGTTTTAGATCTACGGTAAACCTCCTAGCAGCTGCGCTCTAAGGACAGTATCGGCAGCTGTGCCTAATAGGGAGCCTTATGACCATGACAGTGACGTTAAAATGTCAATACCGGCAGAAGCGCCTCATAGGAAATGTCCCAATTCTGGCAGCTGCGCCTAAGTGACAAGATTAGCAGCTGCGCTTGACCAAAGTGTCATTGACAACAATGGACTTCATGTTGTTTCCTTAGGATGATCCTTAGGAATGAATGAATGAGAAATAGCTGGTTCTTAGGGTAGATCCTTAAGAATAAAGAAGATAATGTGGATGGGTAATTGGGTTGATTGTTTGATTGTTAAAACATAATAAGTATATTATTGTGGGTTGAAAACCCTATGTACTCACCTGGTTTCCCAACCTGACCCACTCAGTTTATTTGTATCACAGGTGTCGATATGAAGTCACATTACACTGGGAGATTTAAAAGAGATGTAGATCACTAGTGTAAATAAATGTAAGTTCTGTTTATGCTTATGTTTCTGTATTGACGATGACATCCCAAATGTTTTTAAAAGTGAATAAAAAATATGTTTCTTTAGAAATGCTTTGATAACGCGATTATCATGTTTTTCTGGGAACAAATTCCGCAACATTTTTATTAAAAGAAGTACTCTGATTTTTATAAAGCTTAAACAAAATCGGTTTTTTCTGCCCGCGAAAATGGGGATGTCACAGAAATGGCCACATCAATATGGGCGGCATAATATCGCCACCAATCCTCCTAAGAAAACGCAAGAAATTCCTTCAGATATTTTGTGGTCATCACTAATTTGATATGGTCATTCGAAATTGGATCGTGACTTTTCAAAATTGAAGATTTTTTATGAAGCTTGTGGTTGGTGTCAATATGAAGGTAGCTTTTACAGAAAATTTCAAGATGAACTCTTCAAAATCTTTTATAAAGAAGTAGCTTTTACATAAAAGTTCAAGAGGAACTCTTCTAAAGCTTTGATATATCTTCGATTTTTAATGATTTATCGGTTAAGTGACATTACGAATCATAAATTTCGTTTGTTACATGATATTTTTGGGTAGGTTATATCAATAGCTTATTTGAAGATCATTGTGACTTGGAGGGGGAGTTCTTCAAAGACAAGAAGTGATTTTGTTTCTTAATTACAAAATGGATTTTTATGGCGGGTTTTGCTTTCTTGAAGATCTTTGAGACTACATTAGAAAATGATGATTAAAAACATTACTTCAATACTTGGTTTTGCATTTATATCTCCTAGAACCCGTTTAGAAGACTATTGAAGAATTAGGATTCGTGGATCGCTTTTTATATTCCCCGTCACGAGATCCTTTCTTATTTGCTAGATGCTTGTTTTGGAAGTTTAAGCATTGTTATCCATTCCATAATTTGAGGGTGAGAATGTAGGATTCAAAATACTCCACGGATTATGACATTGAGCCCCCTTGATGAAGTGTAGGTTATTAGACACAAGACTTGTTTTATTCCCTATATATTGTCTTGTATTATTCATAATTAAGGTTATGAGCGAGGCAAAATGTAGCTGGAAAACAGAATGAAGTTTATTAGGTAGAATAGATTACTTTAATCTTTTCTTATAGTGTAATTTATTCATCTTGTTCTTAAATAAAATGTTTTGTTCATCCGGCATATATTCATTATAGTGTTCGTTTTTATTTTCCGCATTATCTTCATCAAATCGTTCAAACGGTTTATCCCAACAACAATAGCGGCAACAAAGAGAGTAATGGTGACACTTTTTCTAGGTTACTTCATATCACTGCTATTGCTTTGTTCTCACGATATGTGTGCTTAGTTTCTATTGAATCGAAACAATTGATCAAAAAGAAAAAAAATCCAACGACTTTGCTTACCAACAATATGGGCGGCATAATATCGCCACTAATCCTCCTAAGAAAACGCAAGAATTTCATTCAAATTTTTTATGGTCATCACTAATTTGATATGGTCATTCGAAATTGGATCGTGACTTTTCAAAATTGAAGATTTTTTATGAAGCTTGTGGTTGGTGTCAATATGAAGGTAGCTTTTACAGAAAATTTCAAGATGAACTCTTCTAAAGCTTTTAAAAAGAAGTAGCTTTTACATATATGTTCAAGAGGAACTCTTCTAAAGCTTTGATATATCTTCGATTTTTAGTGATTTTGTCGGTCAAGTGACATTACAAATCTTCAATTTGGTTTGTTACATGATATTTTCGGGTAGGTTATATCAATAGCTTATTTGAAGATCATTGTGACTTGTAGGGTGTAACAACCCGAAATTTCATATCACTTCATGTAACTCAAATTGTAATCCAATTCGATCAACCAAACGTCGTTTCCAAATCTGTTTCCGATTTCGCCATTTAATTAAGTCATTAACTTGTATTAATCTAAAATGACTGAATGGGTGTCTTAATTCCATTTGAAATCATTCTAACACCCCATAATAGTCATCGGAATAATTCTAGAATCGACCATATCGGGTTATGACAATTTGGTCAGGTGCAACCAAAATCCCCGCCTAATGCGGGTATCGGGTAGAATTCCATCGTGTCCAATTCCCTAGCACTATATAAAGGATTCAAAGCTTTCATTTGAAGCTTTTGGCCATATTTCCTTAATCACTCTCCAACCTCTCTCCTAATCCATAATCAAAGGTCCAAAAACAAAGATTTAAGGCTCCAAATCAAAGAGGTAACATCCCTAACTTGTTATCTAGCCTCTTTAGCCTTCAAATTGATGTTTAAACAAGGAATTAGGACCTGGAACATGTGTTTACGGCCAAGGATCAAGCTTGGGCCGTAAACACTTAAAAATCGGGGTTTTTGAGCCAATTAACCCTTCCAAATCATTGTTAGGACTTAGATACGACTTTGAGGCTTTCAATCTTGGAATTGGAACACCTTAAACATGAATTTTGAGGGACAAAAGAGAGTTTACGGCCAAGGTATGTGCTTGGGCCGTAAACTCCTCAAACATGGGAAGTAAACACAATTTAACATGTTAGAATGCCTTGAAACTTAACCAATAGCCTTGGAATAAATCATAGAACCATCTAAAATTAGTTTGGGGGCCTTAAACATAAGAAAACACTACATTTAGGAGTTTACAGCCATAGCACATACTCTTAGGCCGTAAACTCATAAAAGTGTGTCAAATGATACCCTTAAACCACCCCAAGGCTTGGAAAAATTACTAGAATCACATGTGATTGTCCTAAGCACCTCAAATGAATTTTGGTTTAAGCTTGGGGAAGTTGATGGCCGTAAACTCCATGTTTATAGCCGTGAACTCCCATAAATGGTGTATAAATTCAATCAAACTAATCCAATGCATTTTAGAAATTCATTCCAACATTCCCTTGTCCATTTAAGCCATTTTAGCACCCAAAACTACCCAAACATGAGTTCACGGCCGTGAAATCATGTGTGTGTGTGATATATGGCCATAAACTCCCTAATATGTTTACTCTTGGGGAGTAAACTCAAATCCCAAGTCCCTAATGTTATTACACGTCCGAAGATGTCACCCGGGTCACTCCAAACGCTCGTTTTGAGGTGTTTAACCTCGTTGGAGTGTAATGTTCCATATAATAAGTGATTGTAAATCTAATTAGATATATATGGAAATTATTAAATTTTACATAGGGACATCGCGAGTAATCAAGTGCCGAACCATCGTCTAGTGTCCGAAACCGTCACATTCCCGAGTCTGGTGAGTTCATACCCCTACCCTATTTCACTATTTTTCACTGTTTTCAGGGGGGGACACAAGCAATGTACAAGGGTTTCTTGTACTCAAAAACTTGTTTTCGTGTGTGTGTTTCACATTTTATATGCTTTTAATACTGATTGATACAACTGGTAACCATTCGAGCATGCAGATCACGTAAACATTTATTTGTGAAATGGGTTTTATAAACTGTTATGTTTTATATATTTCACAAATGTTTTCCACATTTTATCAGTTAAAAGCATGACATTAGAACATATGAACATGAAACTTGTACACTGTTGGTCCTCAGTAACACTCCACAGAGATGCGCGAGTGGAGGACTATCATATTATTACTAGTAAATTTGTTATTCCTGTATGATTGGAGACACGTCCTCGACGAACACTCCACAGAGATACGCGAGTGGAGGACTACATCTGTAACCAGAATCTATGGGATTTAGAGAGCGTGACTTGAGTGTATAGATCTATACGGGGCTGACTAGCCCACACCTGGCTGCTAGCTACAGCCGAACCGAAATGGTTCTAGGGTGACGAAAGTCATAAGGTTGTGGACTACTTATTGCCACAGGTTCAGTCGATAGTATGGTTATGGAACTCGCAATTAGGATAACAGAGATTTACTTATAGTAATAATGAATAACTTTATACATTTCACAAGATAACCAGGTTTCAGAATACATCTTTTACATTGATAACCAACATTTAGGAATGTATGGGACTTTCCTGGGAAACCGTATACATAACCAGGTCTAACCAGAATACATCTTTTACATCTTTTACAAATGTTAACCAACATTCAGGAAAGCATGGGGCTTTCTTGGGGAAAACATTTACATAACTAGAAAAGTGTAACAAACTGGATAACCTTACATCTTTTACAATTGGTAATATACAATCAAGAAAGTATGGGACTTTCCTGGGGATCCATTGGTACATAACCAGAACAGAATAACAAAACAGATAACCTAAATGTACATTTTCACAAGGGTAAGCATGATTTCAGTGTACAACTTTACTTTACATAATGTGAAACAACCAACCAATCTTTTTAAGAAAATGTGGGATTTTCTTGGCGTGTGTTACATTTTCAGAAACAGAAAGGAAACATGAACATTTTCACAAAACAAAAACCGCTTATGAACTCACCAGCGTTATGCTGATTTTCAAACCGCTTGTGTTCTCAGGTCATTGATAGAACAAGTACCCGAAGATCCACTTGATCCAGGTTGGAGTGCATACAAGACCCGTTTGTTTTGTTTCTCTCTCTCTCTCTCTCTATATATATATATATATATATATATATATATATATACTATGTATCAAAAACTGTACAACTTTACTTTTGAAACAATTGTAAAACTTTTTATATGTAATGTAATGGTTGTTCTACTTTACTTACTATGTACATTGGATTTGATACTCAATTTGGAGTCAACCCCGGAAATGTTTCCGCCTTCGGTTTTCGGGGTGTCACAGATTGGTATCAGAGCCCTTGTTTATAGTGAATAAAGTATACCAAAACTTACATGGTATAAAACTATAAACACTAAAGGGCCTAAGTGCTCTGAAATAAAAGTATCCTTAAATTATAAGTATTTTCAAAAAGTATATAAGTATACCAAGCCGTCAAGATCCGTAACTACAAGTAGAACAAAACATAAGTAAATGGGTGTTGTGTACTGTGGTTAAACCTGGGCAGTTATGTAGTCATGTCTAGGGTCAATATAGCCTGGCCAACTATATTCATTCGAGACACGACCAACATGAGCTTGGGAGTGACTGTGGTATGCGACATGCCTAAAAACTTACCCTAATACCACAAACATCGCGCCCGTGTAGTAACAAATCATGAAATACTATGGGAGTATTTCTCGAGCCAATCTTTTGTAAGAATCCTCGTTCACGTATAGATCCTTGATCATTCCATTAGCGATAGTTTACCTGCTTTGATAACTCTTTCCTGCTCTATCGCTTATTTGGAATAAATATCTGTCATATCTCTCGATTCAATTCAGAGGACTTATCATCCTCTCTTTCTTGATCTTATTAGATCAAGATGCCTCCCAGAAAGAGACCCAGCTCAAAGACCAACAATCCTCCGCCACCACCTCCTCCTGAAATCGATCCCGTGTTATTCCAAACAGCTGTTACCGCCGTGGTGGCAGCTGTCATGTCCCAATTGAACACTGGTGGTTCCGGTGGTTCAGGGGGTAGCAATCAGAATCTAGAAAGTAATCAGGAACACCGAAAGGAGGGTTCCTACAAGGACTTCATGAATGCAAAGCCTTCATCCTTCGATGGCACTGGTGGTGTCATTTCCTTATCCCGATGGTTCGAGAAAATCGAATCCATTTTCAAAATCTGTGCCTGTGCTGAGTCCGATAAGGTCAAATTTGCAGCCTGTACCTTCAGTGATAAATCTTTGACTTGGTGGAATGCCCGAGTCAAATCCTTGACCCTACCCGTAGCCAATGCCATGGGCTGGGACGCTATGAAAGAACTCCTCCTTGCCGAATACTGTCCCCATGGCGAAATGCAGAAGCCAGAGCACGAGCTCTGGAACCTGAAGATGAAAGGTTCCGACATTGCTGCATACATTTCCCGATTCAATGATCTTGCCCTTCTCTGTCCTGGTCTGGTCACTCCTGAAAGCAAAAAGATCGAGAGGTTTATTTGGGGGTTAACCAATCCAACAAAAGGTCATGTCTTAGCTGTTCGCCCGGACACATATGATAGTGCTAAGACTTTATCCCAAGCCATAATTGACCACGGTGATGATGTCGAGGAAACCACCACCGCCCCTGAGTCGACTAAAAGCAGTGGTGAGAAAAGAAATTTTTGGAAGAAGAAGAAGGGTCAATCTTCCCAAGGATCCTCCAAAAGACAGCAAACAGTAGCAGTTCATGTTGCTACTACCCCCGTTGCTGCTGCTTTTGTTGTGGGATCCACAGCTCCAACTCCTACCAGCCGGTATGCTGGTAATCTCCCTCTCTATGACAAGTGCAAGTATCACCACAACCCTGGCCAATGTCGAGAACTTTCCTGTACCAATTGTGGTAAGAAGGGGCACACAGTCCGATTCTGCAAAGCTCCGACCCAATCGGTCAATCAATCTTCGGGAGCAGGCGTTGGTCAAGCCTGCTACAACTGTGGTGAGGTCGGGCATTTTAAAAGGAACTGCCCTAAAAAGTCTACTGCTGATAACACCGGAAGAGTCCTCGCCATGGGACGGGAGGAAGCGGTCGCCGATCCCACTATTGTCTCAGGTACGTTCCTTCTCGACAACTCATATGCTAATATTCTTTTTGACTCGGGTGCTGAGAGGAGCTTTATTAGTCATGCATTCAAACATAACCTAAAACATAATTCCCGACCTTTAACCGAAACGTTTACCGTCGAGATGGCGAACGGTGAGAAAGAAAGCGCGAGCAAAGTATTCGTAGGTTGTACCCTTACCCTAAACGACCATTCGTTTCCTATCGATCTCATGCCGGTATCCATAAAGAGCTTTGATGTCATCATTGGCATGGATTGGTTGAGTCCCAATCATGCGGACATCCTTAGTTTCGAAAAAGCAATCCGTCTCAACCTTCCTTCGGGTCAAACTCTAGTAATCTATGGCGATAAACTCAGTTCCAACCTTCGTATCATTTCCTGCATCAAAGCTCCTGCGAAAGGAGTGTATTGCATTCTTGGCCCATGTAATCAATGAGAAGCAGGAAGTTAAAGACCTCACGAGCATCCCCGAAGTCTGTAACTTTCCTGATGTATTTCCCGAAGAGCTTCCAGGAATTCCTCCCGAGCGTCAGGTCGAGTTCCGTATTGACCTAATTCCTGGAACTACACCTGTAGCGAAGTCTCCGTATCGCTTAGCTCCAGCAGAAATGCAGGAGTTGTCCAGTCAACTCAACGAGTTGCTCAGTAAAGGATTCATTAGACCGAGTTCCTCACCCTGGGGAGCTCCGGTATTGTTTGTCAAGAAGAAAAATGGATCCTTTCGGATGTGTATCGATTATCGCGAACTGAACAAGTTGACTATCAAAAACCGATATCCTCTTCCACGAATAGATGACCTCTTCGATCAACTCTAGGGAGCCAGTTACTTCTCCAAGATAGACCTTCGATCAGGGTACCATCAGTTACGAGTTTATGAGAGTGATGTTTCCAAAACAGCTTTCAGAACTCGATATGGACACTACGAGTTCGTAGTGATGCCCTTTGGTCTAACCAACGCACCGGCGGTGTTCATGGATCTGATGAACCGGGTGTGTCGTCCTTATCTGGACAAGTTTGTCATTGTGTTCATTGATGACATACTCGTCTATTCCCGAAGCGAAGAAGACCACAAACAACACTTGAGGTTAGTGTTGGAAACCCTGCGATCCGAAAAGTTGTACACAAAATTTTCCAAATGCGAGTTCTGGATTCGGAAGGTAACTTTCCTTGGTCATGTAGTAAGCGAGGAGGGTATTCATGTAGATCCTTCCAAGATAAAGGCGATAGAGAATTGGTCAGCACCGAAGACACCCACAGAAATCCGGCAATTCTTGGGTCTCGCTGGCTATTATCGAAGATTCATCCATAACTTTTCTAAAATTGCCAAACCCTTAACCACTCTAACACAGAAAGGTGTACCCTTTTGTTGGAGTGATAAGCAAGAAACCGCATTCCAGACGCTGAAGAAAGCCTTGTGCAGCGTGCCTGTTCTGTCCCTACTCGAAGGGACAGAGGACTTCGTTGTCTACTGCGATGCGTCTAATCAAGGCTTAGGCTGTGTGCTTATGCAAAGGGGAAAAGTAATTGCCTATGCCTCTAGACAACTAAAAGCACACGAGGTTAACTATACCACACACGACTTGGATCTAGGAGCCGTAGTCTTTGTGTTGAAGATTTGGAGACATTACCTTTATGGAACCAAGTGCACGATCTTCATTGATCACAAGAGCCTGCAACACATCTTTGACCAGAAAGACTTAAACATGAGACAAAGGTGATGGGTAGAACTACTCAGTGATTATGAGTGTGAAATCCGTTACCATCTCGGCAAGGCCAATGTGGTAGCAGATGCCCTTAGCCGAAAAGAGAGTGCAGGCCGTAAAGTGAGGAACCAGACGATGACCATCCATTCCAACCTACCCATGCAAATCCGAGAAGCCCAGTTAGAAGCCTTCAAACCTGAGAATGTGTCGACCGAAGCCCTGATAGGAATGGAAAAGAAATTGGAGATCAGAGGTGACGGAGTCCATTGTTTCATGGATCGGATCTGGATTCCCAAGTTCGGAGGATTCAGAGTGATAGTTATGGAGGAAGCGCACAGAACCAGATACTTTGTTCACCCGGGCTCTGACAAGATGTACTTAGATCTCAAGAAACAATATTGGTGGCCAAACATGAAGGCTGAGATAGCTACATTTGTGGGCAAGTGTCTGACTTGCGCCAAGGTAAAAGTTGAGCACCAGAAACCCTCGGGTCTGCTCCAGCAACCTGAGATACCCGAATGGAAATGGGAGATGATCACCATGGATTTCATCACCAAACTACCCAAGTGTCCGAGTGGGTATGATACCATTTGGGTCGTTTGACAAAGTCCGCCCACTTCATTCCGATCAAAGAATCATTCAAGATGGAAAGACTCGCGCGAATTTACATTCAAGAGGTAGTCCGACTGCACGGTGTACCTGCATCCATTATCTCTGATCGAGATAGCAGGTTTACCTCCCGATTTTGGCAGTCTCTTCAAAAAGCTCTTGGAACCAAACTAGATATGAGCACGGCGTATCATCCTCAGACCGATGGACAAAGTGAGAGAACAATCCAAACCCTAGAGGACATGCTTAGGGCATGTGTCATTGACTTTGGAAAGTTGTGGGACACACATCTACCTTTAATCGAATTCTCGTACAATAACAGTTACCACACCAGAATTAGGGCTACCCCGTTTGAAGCCCTATACGGTTGCAAGTGCAGATCCCCTCTGTGCTGGGCCGAGGTGGGGGATACACAGTTAGCCAAGAGTCGGGTCCCGGACAGTGCTCTCACTGGTCCTGAAATCATCCGTGAAACCACCAAGAAGATCATCCAAATCCGAGAACGATTGAAATCTTCACGTGATCGCCAGAAGAGTTACGCGGATAATCGTCGGAAACCACTGGAATTCCAGGTTGGAGACCGTGTTCTGTTGAAGGTCTCGCCCTGGAAAGGCACCGTACGCTTTGGTAAGCATGGGGAACTTAATCCGAGGTACATTGGACCTTTTGAGATCCTCGCCAGGATTGGTCCGGTGGCCTATAAACTTAGTTTACCTCACGAGCTCAGTAACATCCACCCCGTCTTCCATGTTTCAAATCTCAAGAAGTGCCTATCTAATGAAACCCTAGTGATTCCTTTAGACGAGATCGAGATCGATGAAAACCTCAACTTCGTTGAGGAACCGATTGAAATCTTGGATCGAGAAGTCAAACGTACGAAACAAAGCCGCATCTCGTTAGTGAAGGTTCGCCGGAATGCCAAGCGGGGACCGGAGTTCACTTGGGAGCGGGAAGATTCGATGAGACAGAAGTATCCGCAACTCTTTCCAGATCCATGATTTGTATTTTGTCTTATATCTTGTCTTGAATTTCGAGACGAAATTCCCTCTAGCGGGGGGATAATGTAACAACCCGAAATTTCATATCACTTCATGTAACTAAAATTGTAATCCAATTCGATCAACCAAACGTCGTTTCCAAATCCGTTTCCGATTTCGCCATTTAATTAAGTCATTAACTTGTATTAATCTCAAATGACTTAATGGGTGTCTTAATGCCATTTGAAATCATTCTAACACCCCATAATAGTCATCAGAATAATTCTAGAATCAACCATATTGGGTTACGGCAATTTGGTCGGGTGCAACCAAAAGCCCCGCCTAACGCCGGTATCGGGTAGAATTCCGTCGTGTCCAATTCCCAAGCACTATATAAAGGATTCAAAGCTTTCATTTGAAGCTTTTGGCCATCTTTCCATAATCACTCTCCAACATCTCTCCTAATCCATAATCAAAGGTCCAAAAACAAAGATTTAAGGCTCCAAATCAAAGAGGTAACATCCCTAACTTGTTATCTAGCCTCTTTAGCCTTCAAATTGATGTTTAAACAAGGAATTAGGACCTGGAACATGTGTTTACGGCCAAGGATCAAGCTTGGGCCGTAAACACTTAAAAATCGGGGTTTTTGAGCCAATTAACCCTTCCAAATCATTGTTAGGACTTAGATACGACTTTGAGGCTTTCAATCTTGGACTTGGAACACCTTATACATGAATTTTGAGGGACAAAAGAGAGTTTACGTCCAAGGCATGTGCTTGGGCCGTAAACTCCTCAAACATGGGGAGTAAACACCATTTAACATGTTAGAATGCCTTGAAACTTAACCAATAGCCTTGGAATAAATCATAGAAACATCTAAAATTAGTTTGGGGGCCTTAAACATAACAAAACACTACATTTAGGAGTTTACGGCCATAGCACATACTCTTAGGTCGTAAACTCATAAAAGTGTGTCAAATGATCCCCTTAAACCACCCCAAGGCTTGGAAAAATTACTAGAATCACATGTGATTGTCCTAAGCACCTCAAATGAATTTTGGTTTAAGCTTGGGGGAGTTTACGGACGTAAACTCCATGTTTAAATTCGTGAACTCCCATAAATGGTGTATAAATTCAATCAAACTAATCCAAGGCTTTTTAAAAATTCATTCCAACATTCCCTTGTCCATTTAAGCCATTTTAGCACCCAAAACTACCCAAACATGAGTTCACGGCCGTGAACTCATGTGTGTGTGTGTGATATATGGCCGTAAACTCCCTAATATGTTTAATCATGGGGAGTAAACTCAAATCCCAATCCCTAATGTCATTACACGTCCGAAGATGTCACCCGGGTCACTCCAAACGCTCGTTTTGAGGTGTTTAACCTCGTTGGAGTGTAATGTTCCATATAATAAGTGATTGTAAATCTAATTAGATATATATGGAAATTATTACATTTTACATAGGGACATCGCGAGTAATCAAGCCCCGAACCATCGTCTAGTGTCCGAAACCGTCGCATTCCCGAGTCCGGTGAGTTCATACCCCTACCCTTTTTCACTGTTTTTCACTATTTTCAGGGGGGAACACAAGCAAAGTACAAGGGTTTCTTGTACTCAAAAACTTGTTTTCGTGTGTGTGTGTTTCACATTTTATAGGCTTTTAATACTGATTGATACAACTGGTAACCATTCGAGCATGCAGATCACGTAAACATTTATTTGTGAAATGGGTTTTATAAACTGTTATGTTTTATATATTTCACAAATGTTTTCCACATTTTATCAGTTAAAAGCATGACATTAGAACATATGAACATGAAACTTGTACACTGTTGGTCTTCAGTAACACTCCACAGAGATGCGCGAGTGGAGGACTATCATATTATTACTAGTAAATTTGTTATTCCTGTATGATTGGAGACACGTCCTCGACGAACACTCCACAGAGATACGCGAGTGGAGGACTACATCCGTAACCAGAATCTCTGGGATTTAGAGAGCGTGACTTGAGTGTATAGATCTATACGGGGCTGACTACCCTACACCTGGCTGCTAGCTACAGCCAAACCGAAATGGTTCAAGGGTGACGAAAGTCATAAGGTTGTGGACTACTTATTGCCACAGGTTCAGTCGATAGTATGGTTATGGAACTCGCAATTAGGATAACAGAGATTTACTTATAGTAATAATGAATAACTTTATACATTTCACAAGATAACCAGGTTTCGGAATACATCTTTTACATTGATAACCAACATTCAGGAAAGTATGGGACTTTCCTAGGAAACCTTATACATAACCAGGTCTAACCAGAATACATCTTTTACATATTTTACAAATGGTAACCAACATTCAGGAAAGCATGGGGCTTTCTTGGGGAAAACATTTACATAACTAGAAAAGTGTAACAAACTGGGTAACCTTACATCTTTTACAATTGGTAATATACAATCAGGAAAGTATGGGACTTTCCTGGGGATCCATTGGTACATAACCAAAACAGAATAACAAAACAGATAACCTAAATGTACATTTTCACAAGGGTAAACATGATTTCAGTGTACAACTTTACTTTACATAATGTGAAACAACCAACCAATCTTTTTAAGAAAATGTGGGATTTTCTTGGCGTGTGTTACATTTTCAGAAACATAAAGGAAACATGAACATTTTCACAAAACAAAAACCGCTTATGAACTCACCAGCGTTATGCTGATTTTCAAACCGCTTGTGTTCTCAGGTCATTGATAGAACAAGTACCCGAAGATCCACTTGATCCAGGTTGGAGTGCGTACAAGACCCGTTTGTTTTGTTTCAATATATATACTATGTATCACAAACTGTACAACTTTACTTTTCAAACAATTGTAAAACTTTTTATATGTAATGTAATGGTTGTTCTACTTTACTTACTATGTACATTGGATTTTATACTCAACGTGGAGTCAACCCCGGAAATGTTTCCGCCTTCGGTTTCGGGGTGTGACAGAGGGGGAGTTCTTCAAAGACAAGAAGTGATTTTGTTTCTTAATTCCAAAATGGAATTTTATGTCAGGTTTGGCTTTCTTGAAGATCTTTGAGATTACATTAGAAAATTAAGTTTAAAAACATTACTTCAGTGCTTGATTTTGCATTTATATATCCTAGAACCCAATTTGAAGACTATTGAAGAATCAAGATTCGTGGATCGCTTTTTATATTCCTCGTCACGAGATCCTTTCTTATTTGCTAGATGCTTCTTTTGGAAGTTGAAGCAGTGTCATCCATTCCATAATTTGAAGGTGAGAATGTAGGATTCAAAATACTCCATGGTATTTGACATTGAGCCCCCTTGATGAAGTGTAGGTTATTAGACCCAAGACATGTTTTATTCCATATTTATTGTCTTGTATTATCCATCATTAAGGTTATGAGCGAGGCAAAATGTAGCCGCCAAACACAATGAGGTTTCTTAGGTAGAATAGATTTACTTTAATCTTTCCTTATAGTGCAATTTATTCATCTGGTTCTTAAATAAAATGTTTTGTTCATCCCAAATATCTTCAATATAGTGTTCGTTTTCATTTTCCGCATTATCTTCATCAAATCGTTCTTAGGGTTTTTCCCAACACCAATAGCGGCAACAAAGATAGTAATGGTGACACTTTTTCTAGGTTACTTCATATCACTGCTATTTCTATGTTCTCACGATATGTGTCCTTTGTTTCTATTGAATCCAAACCATCGATCAAAAAGAAAAAAAATCCAACAACTTTGCTTACCTCTCATTATAGAGAAATGGCCACATCAATATGGGTGGCATAATATCGCCACTAATCCTCCTAAGAAAATGCAAGAATTTCCTTCAGATATTTTGTGGTCATCACTAATTTGATATGGTCATTCAAAATTGGATTGTGACTTTTCAAATTTGAAGATTTTTTATGAAGCTTGTGGTTGGTGTCAATACAAAGGTAGGTTTTATAGAAAATTTCAAGATGAACTCTTCTAAAGCTTTTAAAAAGAAGTAGCTTTCACATAAAAATTCAAGAGGAACTCTTCTAAAGCTTTGATATATCTCCGATTTTTAGTGATTTCTCGGTCAAGTGACATTACGAATCTTAAATTTGGTTTGTTACAAGATATTTTTGGGTAGGTTATATTAATAGTTTATTTGAAGATCATTGTGACTTGGAGGGGGAGTTCCTCAAAGACATGAAGTGATTTTGTTTCTTAATTCCAAAATGGAATTTTATGGCGGTTTTGGCTTTCTTGAAGGTCTTTGAGATTACATTACAAAATGATGTTTAAAATTATTACTTCAGTGCTTGGTTTTGCATTTATATATCCTAGAACCCATTTTGAAGACTATTGAAGAATCAAGATTCTACGATCGCTTTTTATATTCCTCGTTACGAGATCCTTTCTTATTTGCTAGATGCATGTTTTGGAAGTTAAAGCACTGTCATCCATTTCATAATTTGAGGGTGAGAATGTAGGATTCAAAATACTCCATGGATTATGACATTGAGCCACCTTGATGAAGTGTAGGTTATTAGACCTAAGACTTGTTTTATTCCATATATATTGTCTTGTATTATTCATAATTTAGGTTATGAGCGAGGCAAAATGTAGCCGCCAAACACAATGAGGTTTCTTAGGTAGAATAGATTTACTTTAATATTTTCTTATAGTGTAATTTATTCATCTTGTTCTTAAATAAAATGTTTTGTTCATCCGACATATATTCATTATAGTGTTCGTTTTTATTTTCCGCATTATCTTCATCAAATCGTTCATACGGTTTATCCCAACACCAATAGCGGAAAAAAAGACAGTAATGGTGACACTTTTTCTAGGTTACTTCATGTCACTGCTATTTCTTTGTTCTCATGATATGTGTGCTTTGTTTCTATTGAATCCAAACCATCGATCAAAAAGAAAAAAAATCCAACGACTTTGCTTACCTCTCATTATAGAGAAATGGCCACATCAATATGGGCGGTGTAATATCGCCACTAATCCTCCTAAGTAAATGCAAGAATTTCCTTCAGATATTTTGTGGTCATCACTAATTTGATATGGTCATTCGAAATTGGATTGTGACTTTTCAAATTTGAAGATTTTTTATGAAGCTTGTGGTTGGTGTCAATACGAAGGTAGGTTTTACAGAAAATTTCAAGATGAACTCTTCTAAAGCTTTTATAAAGAAGTAGCTTTCACATAAAAGTTACAGAGGAACTCTTCTAAAGCTTTTATATATCTCTGATTTTTAGTGATTTCTCGGTCAAATGACATTACAAATCTTAAATTTGGTTTGTTACATGATATTTTTGTGTAGGTTATATCAATAGTTTATTTGAAGATGATTGTGACTTGGAGGGGGAGTTCTTCAAAGACAAGAAATGATTTTGTTTCTTAATTCAAAAATGGCATTTTATGGCGGGTTTGTCTTTCTTGAAGGTCTTTGAGATTACATTAGAAAATGAAGTTTAAAAATATTACTTCAGTGCTTGGTTTTGCATTTATATATCCTAGAACCTGTAACGCCTGTGTTTCCGGGCTTGCCGTTTTTAGCAATATAATAGTCTAGGTTAACCTTTGTAACCCGTTTTGAAATAATAAGAATGTATTATTTGAGTATTATGTGTTTTGTGCTTAATTGCTTAATTATGTGGTCTGATTAATTAAGAATAGTAAATAAGCGTCAAAATTTAAGTGTAAAATAAACTTAATATCTTGGGTTAATGTTGTAGTAGTCGAAATGAGGTTTCCGAATATATATAGAACGCCCAAATCTGACTTCGTATGAGGAAGTTATGATTTATCGAAGTTCCAGCTTAGCGATATACAGCCTGTTTTACTCGATTTGAAATCGAGCGGTTGTTAGCCGAAGCAATCTAAATGAGAATCGAAGATCTCATTGTTGGTATTGAAACGATAAAAAGTTAGGCGAGAACGGACGTCAAACGAAGAAGTTATGAATTTATAACGAAAGTTTCTGTCGCGGCCTATTAAAAATAATTAATAAAAATAAAGTCAAAATTAGCCGACGGAGTCTAAACGAAAGTCGTAGAGCATGGTCTCACCTTTCCGTGGATATAAAGAACGTCGAAAACGGAGTTCGTATGAAGAAGTTATGAATTTCCGAAGTTTATTAATCATTTAATAATTAAATTTAATTATAAATCGAAGGTATTATCCGAAGCCGTGTCACCGGTGTAATCCGGAGTACGCCCCGCGTACGAGGTTACGCTACCGCGTAACTCCGATAGTGTCGACACTTCGGATGACGCATGCAATGACGATTTCGGACGCGTACGCGCTGCGTACGCCTGTACGCCCCGCGTACTCCGAGGCTCCAGCCTCTATATAAAGGATCCGAAGGCAGCCTCATTTCTTGTTCATTTCTTCTCTTCTCTCTAGTCTTTTGCATCGTTTTTCGTGCCGAAGCTACCCCGAAGCCCCGGTATCATACTCTAGCCCCGAGGCAAGTCCCGAGACCCCGAAGATCCCGAGAAGCGCGGTTCCCGAGTCGAAGCTCTGCCCGCGAGAAGTTCGATTTTCGAGGAGATCTTCCAGATCTGCTGAGGAATACTACTTCTATAAGCCGTAGTGCTGTCGGATCGTCTTCTGATCAAGTGAGTGTGTAGTTATTTCTTCTAATACAATAATACGAAGTATTTTATATAAAAATATGTGCTATGTGTATATATTTGGTTGTGTTATGTGTGAATGAGTATTCACTCTCTTCTATCTTATAGATCTGCTTATTTCGTTATGAGATATGTGTTATGTGTGTGTGTGCCTCATCTGTTATGTGATATATGTGTTGATTCAAGCATGCTATACAGGTTTTCTTTAAACTATGTATACAAATGTATATTTTTATCTACTAATATGTTGGGTAGAACATGGGTAGATAGTTGGTGTGTAATAAACAGATGAGAGGCCTCGATGTTGTTGTTGTTGTTGATCTAGTTATTCAGCGGAGTATGGATAACGACCACGGACTCTTTCTAGACAGTCCAGTGGAACGCTAGCAGGTTCATAACCTGTAGGTGTTGTGAACGATGTGTTCACCGGTGTACTCTATCCCCCTCATGGTTGCCTTTAGGATATCTATTGTTGAGGAAACCCCTTCGCAGTGATGTCCGTCCCGATGAAAATCCTAGATTAGGTCCCTTGAGATAGTTGTTTTAGGGACGTAAAGTGAGGATAACGGGAATGGGTAATCGGGATAGTGATTGGTTGGTGAAATTAAATATAACTTATTTATTGTGGGTTGAAAACCCTATATGCTCACCAGGCTCCCAAGCCTGACCCACTCAGTTTTATTTGTATTACAGGAAGTGGCACAAGGGCGTAAGATGGATGGATCATCTTGTTGTTTTGTTTACAAGTCTGTATATGTATATATTTGTTGAAAGACTTGTAATGTTTATCGTTTATGCTTTATGGTCTGTATCGGAACATGACATCCCGAGTTTTGATTATATAATGAAATGCATCTCTTGATGAAATGCTTTGATAAATATTATTTTATCATGTTTTGTTTTGGGAACAAATTCCGCAACTCTTTCAAATCAAAAGGATTTACTCTGAAAATATTTAAAAGCATAAATGAAAATCGGTCTTTTCTGGCCGAGATTTTGGGGATGTCACAGTTGGTATCAGAGCATTAGTTTAAGCGAACTAGGAATTTGTAGGATTTCTAGACTTAAACTTAGAATGCTAAGTGGAATGATGAGATGTGTGTCTGTTGGATTTTAGACACGAGCACTAGTTTATTTTAGGAAAGTTGCCTGAAATGCTTTATGTGCTAAATGTTATATGTTGCCATATATGATATTATTTGTTCGGATCTACGGTCTGTTGCCGACCGGATCTGAAGGTTTATGTGTTTAGGATTCTAAGCGTATGTATACGATATTAGAACTAGCATGTAATCGTTTGGAGTAATAAGGTGAAATTATTCGGTGTGTAGATCAAAATGGTGAGAACAAGGAGTGGCGTTGGAAACGCAGATGAAAACAGGAATCAACCGCCAGTGATTGAGCAAATACCTGTTGTAGCAGCAGCACCAGAACCAATAACAATGGCTGCGGTGCAAGCCATGATTCGGGCTATGCTAGCCGAACAAAGGGAGGAGATGCGACAAATGTTGCATAATAATAGGGATGAACCTATCATACCTATTGAGGAACCTGAATTGATTCCCGAGCAATCGGAGGAAGGGAACAATAGTCGCATGGTGAGTCAAGTTGGGACTCAAGAGGAACGAAGGAACGATCCGGAAAGGAGAAACAACAAGGATGGGCGTATGTACAAGAATTTCTTGGGCGCCAAACCGCCAAGTCTTTCTGGGAGCCCAAAGCCGGTTGAGATAATGGATTGGATCTCCGAAATGGAGATGGTATTTGAAAGTTGCGACTGTAGCAACAAACAGAAGACCGTATTTGCGGTTAGACAACTGAAGACTGGAGTCTTGAGTTGGTGGAAGTTGTTGGCAGATACTATGCCACGAGGAGAGGCCCTGAAAATGTCATGGGAGGAGTTCTTGGAACAGTTAAGGGTGCAGTATTGTTCGGAGATAGATCTGATTGATCTGAACAATGAGTTTCAAAACTTAAAGAAGGGGAAGATGAGCATAGATGACTATGCTACTGCATTTACTGAGAAGATGAAGTTGTTTCCGTACCTAGTGCCGACGGAACTCTCCAAGATTGAGAGGTTTGCTAACGGACTGCCTGCTGACTTTGGTCCGACAGTCAAGATGGCAACCACTCTAAAAACGGCTGTTCGTGCAGCTAAGAATGTGGAGGCCCAGCAGAAGGAAAAGGGTCTGGAAAGAATAGATGTTGGAGAAAAGAGGAAGTTCGATGGAACTTCAGGGTCCAACAAGAAAATCAAGTTCTCGAAGTCTGGTTCGAGGGGAGGCGGAGGTGAAGCGAAATGGTGCGACAAATGTAAGAAGAAGCATCATGGAAGATGTGAGGTGGCGAACACATGCTACAAGTGTGGAAAGCCAGGGCACTATGCCAATGAGTGTAACCTCACAAAGAAAGTTTGCTATGGTTGTGGTGAGGAGGGTCATATGTCGAGGGACTGCCCGAAGAAGAAGGAGGCAGCTAGACCCAACATTCCGCCAAAGCCAAAGGCGAGAGCATTCCAGATGACACTGGAAGCTGCTAAAGATGAAGCTGATGTCGCTTCAGGTACCTTTCTCGTTAACGAATTGCCTGCCCAAATTTTATTTGATTCTGGAGCCAATTACTCCTTTATATCGCATGAATTTGGTAGAAAGCTAGCTTTGCCTGTTGTTAGACTAGATAATGCTTTATTAGTCGAAGTTGCTAGTGGCAAGTTTGTACCTGTTAGCTATCGCATGAAAAACATCTTAATTGATCTGAGTGGGAATAAGTTCCACGAGGAATTATTGCCTATCGAACTTAATGGTTTCGACATCGTATTGGGAATGGATTGGCTAAGCGCCAACGACGCCGAAATTTTATGCAAGAAGAAAATAGTCAAAGTAAACCCGCCTGGGAAAGATTCGTTTATGGTGTATGGAGATAAACGCAGAGTGAATTCTGGAATCATTTCATTGATGAAAGCCAGAAAATGTTTGACCAAGGGGTGTACATCATATTTAGCATTTGTGATTGATGCTAAGAAGGAAAAGAAGGTGATGCAGAATATTCCAGTTGTGTGTGATTATCCGGAAGTATTTCCCGAAGATCTTCCTGGATTACCGCCTGATAGACAAGTGGAATTTCGTATTGACTTGTTGCCAGGAACAACGCCAATTGCGAAAGCACCTTATCGATTAGCACCGACGGAGATGAAGGAGCTAATGATGCAACTTCAGGAGTTGTTGGACAAAGGTTTCATTAGACCTAGTTCATCGCCCTGGGGAGCTCCGGTGTTATTTGTAAAGAAGAAAGATGGAAGTATGAGAATGTGCATCGATTACAGAGAGCTGAACAAGGCAACAATAAAGAATAGATATCCGTTGCCGAGGATTGATGACCTGTTTGATCAATTGCAAGGTTCGAGCTATTTCTCGAAGATCGATCTTAGGTCAGGATATCATCAGCTAAAAGTAAGAGAGCAAGATATCGAGAAGACTGCATTCAGAACTAGATATGGACACTACGAGTTCTTGGTTATGTCGTTTGGACTAACCAATGCTCCAGCAGCGTTCATGGATTTGATGAATAGGGTTTGTAACCCGTTCCTTGATAAATCCGTGATAGTGTTCATAGACGACATTCTGATTTACTCGAAAAGCCAGGAGGAGCATGGCAGACACTTGCGAGAAGTGTTAGAAGTCTTGAAGAAGGAGAAGCTGTATGCTAAGTTCTCCAAATGTGATTTTTGGATTCGTGAAGTCCAATTCTTGGGTCACGTGGTCAACCAAGAAGGGATAATGGTTGATCCAGCGAAGATCGAAGCTGTGACGAAGTGGGAACAACCGAAAAGTCCCACGGAGATTCGAAGCTTTTTAGGATTAGCCGGATATTACCGAAGGTTTATCCAAGGCTTTTCTTCGATCGCTAGTCCATTGTCAGCTTTGACCCACAAAGGAGCTACTTATGCTTGGGGTGAGAAGCATAAGGAAGCATTTGAGAAGCTAAAGGAGAAGCTATGCGAGGCACCGATACTTTCTCTACCCGATGGAGTTGAAGACTTCGCTGTCTATAGCGATGCGTCTGGGGTTGGATTGGGTTGTGTTTTGACCCAAAGAGAAAAGGTGATAGCATATGCGTCTCGACAGCTGAAAGAGCATGAAAAGAACTACCCGACTCATGATTTGGAGTTGGCAGCAGTAGTTTTCGCACTGAAAATATGGAGGCATTACCTCTATGGCACAAAGTGCAAACTTTTCACTGATCATAAGAGTCTCCAATATCTCTTTAGTCAGAAAGAATTGAATATGAGGCAACGACGCTGGCTAGAATTACTTAAAGACTATGACTGCGAGATACTTTACCACCCCGGTAAAGCTAATGTTGTTGCTGATGCTCTCAGTCGGAAAGTCAATCCCGAAAGGAAAAGGCCAAGAGCGTTGAGAATTGAAGTTGTCACAACTATTTTGGAAAGTATAAAGAAAGCTCAGAGCGAAGCTTCTGAGAAGAATGACAGAAAGGAGGAACGTTTGGGCAAAACGTTGGTGTTCGGTGTAAACAGTCATGGACTGAAGGTGTTCCAAGATCGGATTTGGATACCTAAGACAGGAGGAGTCAGAGATCTTCTGATGGAAGAAGCTCACAAGACCATGTACTCGATTCATCCGGGTAGCACTAAAATGTATAGGGACCTGAAACCCTACTACTGGTGGCCGACGATGAAGCTTGATGTTGCAAAGTATGTGGCCAAATGTGTGACTTGTGCGAGAGTCAAGACACAACATCAGAAACCGTACGGGAGTTTAGAACCTTTGCCTGTGCCTATGGGTAAGTGGGAAGACATTGCTATGGATTTTGTCACTAAACTGCCCAGAACAAAGAATGGTCACGACATGATTTGGGTGGTCGTTGATCGATTCACTAAGAGTGCGCATTTCATAGCGGCCAGGGAGAAATGGTCTATGGAGAAGCTTGCGAATTCTTACGTGAAGGAAATTGTGAGGCTTCACGGTGTTCCGTTAACGATTGTGTCGGATCGTGATAGCCGTTTCACATCGAGGTTTTGGAAAAGTCTACAAGAGGAATTGGGTACCAAGTTGTGTTTAAGTACAGCTTACCATCCGCAGACTGATGGTCAAAGCGAACGAACGATACAAACACTTGAAGATATGCTGAGAGCATGTACTCTGGAATTCCTAGGTAATTGGGATGAACATTTACCGTTGGTAGAATTTTCCTATAATAATAGTTTCCACTCGAGCATTAAGATGGCACCTTACCAAGCTTTGTATGGACAGAAGTGTCGTACGCCGTCTTGTTGGCTTGAGGCTGGGGAAAAGCAGTTTATGGGACCGGAGTTGGTTCATCAAACTGCTGAAAAGTTGAAAATAATTAGGGAAAGAATGTTAGCGGCTCAGGATCGTCAAAAGAGCTATGCTGACAAAAAGCGAAGACCGATGACTTTTGAAGTTGGAGATTTGGTTTTGCTTAAAGTCTCGCCGTGGAAGGGACTTATAAGATTTGGTAAAAGGGGAAAGTTAAGTCCAAGGTTTATTGGACCGTTTAAAGTTCTTCAGAGGATTGGGAACCAAGCTTACAAGCTCGAACTACCAGAAGAACTGAATGGAATTCATAACACTTTTCATGTGTGTTATTTGAGGAAGTTCACGGGAGAAGTTCCCGACATAATTCCAATTTCTGAATTGAGAATTGATGAGAACAAAAGGTTGATTGAAGAACCAGAGGCAATTGTTGACCGAAAGACTAAGAAATTGCGACGCAAGATGGTTGGGTTAGTGCTTGTCCGATGGAAACACACGAATGGGCCGAATCTCACCTGGGAGACGGAGAGTGACATGATGGGTCGCTATCCGCATTTGTTTGTTGATGTGTGATTCCGGGGACGGAATCATTCTAAGGTGGAGAGAATTGTAACGCCTGTGTTTCCGGGCTTGCCGTTTTTAGCAATATAATAGTCTAGGTTAACCTTTGTAACCCGTTTTGAAATAATAAGAATGTATTATTTGAGTATTATGTGTTTTGTGCTTAATTGCTTAATTATGTGGTCTGATTAATTAAGAATAGTAAATAAGCGTCAAAATTTAAGTGTAAAATAAACTTAATATCTTGGGTTAATGTTGTAGTAGTCGAAATGAGGTTTCCGAATATATATAGAACGCCCAAATCTGACTTCGTATGAGGAAGTTATGATTTATCGAAGTTCCAGCTTAGCGATATACAGCCTGTTTTACTCGATTTGAAATCGAGCGGTTGTTAGCCGAAGCAATCTAAATGAGAATCGAAGATCTCATTGTTGGTATTGAAACGATAAAAAGTTAGGCGAGAACGGACGTCAAACGAAGAAGTTATGAATTTATAACGAAAGTTTCTGTCGCGGCCTATTAAAAATAATTAATAAAAATAAAGTCAAAATTAGCCGACGGAGTCTAAACGAAAGTCGTAGAGCATGGTCTCACCTTTCCGTGGATATAAAGAACGTCGAAAACGGAGTTCGTATGAAGAAGTTATGAATTTCCGAAGTTTATTAATCATTTAATAATTAAATTTAATTATAAATCGAAGGTATTATCCGAAGCCGTGTCACCGGTGTAATCCGGAGTACGCCCCGCGTACGAGGTTACGCTACCGCGTAACTCCGATAGTGTCGACACTTCGGATGACGCATGCAATGACGATTTCGGACGCGTACGCGCTGCGTACGCCTGTACGCCCCGCGTACTCCGAGGCTCCAGCCTCTATATAAAGGATCCGAAGGCAGCCTCATTTCTTGTTCATTTCTTCTCTTCTCTCTAGTCTTTTGCATCGTTTTTCGTGCCGAAGCTACCCCGAAGCCCCGGTATCATACTCTAGCCCCGAGGCAAGTCCCGAGACCCCGAAGATCCCGAGAAGCGCGGTTCCCGAGTCGAAGCTCTGCCCGCGAGAAGTTCGATTTTCGAGGAGATCTTCCAGATCTGCTGAGGAATACTACTTCTATAAGCCGTAGTGCTGTCGGATCGTCTTCTGATCAAGTGAGTGTGTAGTTATTTCTTCTAATACAATAATACGAAGTATTTTATATAAAAATATGTGCTATGTGTATATATTTGGTTGTGTTATGTGTGAATGAGTATTCACTCTCTTCTATCTTATAGATCTGCTTATTTCGTTATGAGATATGTGTTATGTGTGTGTGTGCCTCATCTGTTATGTGATATATGTGTTGATTCAAGCATGCTATACAGGTTTTCTTTAAACTATGTATACAAATGTATATTTTTATCTACTAATATGTTGGGTAGAACATGGGTAGATAGTTGGTGTGTAATAAACAGATGAGAGGCCTCGATGTTGTTGTTGTTGTTGATCTAGTTATTCAGCGGAGTATGGATAACGACCACGGACTCTTTCTAGACAGTCCAGTGGAACGCTAGCAGGTTCATAACCTGTAGGTGTTGTGAACGATGTGTTCACCGGTGTACTCTATCCCCCTCATGGTTGCCTTTAGGATATCTATTGTTGAGGAAACCCCTTCGCAGTGATGTCCGTCCCGATGAAAATCCTAGATTAGGTCCCTTGAGATAGTTGTTTTAGGGACGTAAAGTGAGGATAACGGGAATGGGTAATCGGGATAGTGATTGGTTGGTGAAATTAAATATAACTTATTTATTGTGGGTTGAAAACCCTATATGCTCACCAGGCTCCCAAGCCTGACCCACTCAGTTTTATTTGTATTACAGGAAGTGGCACAAGGGCGTAAGATGGATGGATCATCTTGTTGTTTTGTTTACAAGTCTGTATATGTATATATTTGTTGAAAGACTTGTAATGTTTATCGTTTATGCTTTATGGTCTGTATCGGAACATGACATCCCGAGTTTTGATTATATAATGAAATGCATCTCTTGATGAAATGCTTTGATAAATATTATTTTATCATGTTTTGTTTTGGGAACAAATTCCGCAACTCTTTCAAATCAAAAGGATTTACTCTGAAAATATTTAAAAGCATAAATGAAAATCGGTCTTTTCTGGCCGAGATTTTGGGGATGTCACAGAACCCATTTTGAAGACTATTGAAGAACCAAGATTTGTGGATCGCTTTTTATATTGCTTGTCATGAGATCCTTTGTTATTTGCTAGATGCTTGTTTTCGAAGTTGAAACATTGTCATCCAATCCATAATTTGAGGCTGAGAATATAGGATTCAAAATACTCCATGGATTATGACATTGAGCGCCCTTTATAAAGTGTAGGTTATTAGACCCAAGACTTGTTTTATTCCCTATATATTGTCTTGTATTATTCATAATTAAGGTTATGAGCGAGTCAAAATGTAGCCGCCAAACACAATGAGGTTTCTTAGGTAGAATAGATTACTTTAATCTTTTCTTATAGTGTAATTTATTCATCTTGTTCTTAAATAAAATGTTTTGTCATCCGACATATCTTCATTATAATGTTTGTTTTTATTTTCCGCATTATCTTCATCAAATCGTTATTAGGGTTTTTCCAAACACCAATAGTGGCAACAAAGACAGTAATGGTGACACTTTTTCTAGGTTACTTCATATCACTACTATTGCTTTGTTCTCACGATATGTGTGCTTTGTTTCTATTGAATCCAAACCATCGATGAAAAAGAAAAAAAAAACCAACGACTTTGCTTACCTCTCATTATGGAGAAATGGCCACATCAATATGGGCGGCATAATATCGCCACTAATCCTCCTAAGAAAATGCAAAAATTTCCTTTAGATATTTTGTGGTCATCACTAATTTGATATGGTCATTCGAGATTGGATTGTGACTTTTCAAATTTGAAGATTTTATATGAAGCTTGTGGCTGGTGTCAATATGAAGGTAGCTTTTACAGAAAATTTCAAGATGAATTCTTCTAAAGCTTTTATAAAGAAGTAGCTTTTACATAAAAGTTCAAGAGGAACTCTTCTAAAGCTTTGATATATCTCCGATTTTTAGTTATTTCTCGGTCAAGTGATATTACGAATCTTAAATTTGGTTTGTTACGTGATATTTTTGGGTAGGTTATATCAATAGCATATTTGAAGATCATTGTGACTTGGAGGGGGAGTTCTTCAAAGGCAAGAAGTGATTTTGTTTCTTAATTCCAAAATGGAATTTTATGGTGGATTTGGCTTTCTTGAAGATCTTTGAGATTACATTAGAAAATGAGCTTTAAAAACATTACTTCAGTGCTTGGTTTTGCATTTATGTATCCTAGAACCCATTTTGAAGAGTATTGGAGAATCAAGATTCGTGGATCGCTTTTTATATTCCTCGTTACGAGATCCTTTCTTATTTGCTAGATGCATGTTTTGGAAGTTGAAGCTTTGTCATCCATTTCATAATTTGAGGGTGAGAATGTAGGATTCAAAATACTCCATGGATTATGACATTGAGCCACCTTGATGAAGTGTAGGTTATTAGACCTAAGGGTTCTTTTATTCCCTCTATATTGTCTTGTATTATTCATAATTAAGGTTATGAGCGAAGCAAAATGTAGCCGCCAAACACAATGAGGTTTCTTATGTAGAATAGATTTACTGTAATCTTTTCTTATAGTGTAATTTATTCATCTTGTTCTTAAATAAAATGTTTTGTTCATTCGACATATATTCATTATAGTGTTCGTTTTTATTTTCCGCATTATCTTCATCAAATCGTTAATACGGTTTATCCCAACACCAATAGCGGCAACAAAGACAGTAATGGTGACACTTTTTCTAGGTTACTTCATATCATTGCTATTGCTTTGTTCTCACGATATGTGTGCTTTGTTTCTGTTGAATCCAAACCATCGATAAAAAAAAAAAAATCCAACGACTTTGCTTACCTCTCATTATGGGGAAATGGCCACATCAATATAGGCGGCATAATATCGCCACTAATCCTCCTAAGAAAATGCAAGAATTTCCATTAGATATTTTGTGGTCATCACTAATTTGATATGGTCATTCGAAATTGGATTGTGACTTTTCAAATTTGAAGATTTTTTATGACGCTTGTGGTTTGTGTCAATATGAAGGTAGCTTTTACAGAAAATTTCAAGATGAACTCTTCTAAAGCTTTTATAAAGAAGTAGCTTTTACATAAAAGTTCAACAGGAACTCTTCTAAAGCTTTGATATATCTCCGATTTTTAGTTATTTCTCGGTCAAGTGACATTACGAATCTTAAATATGGTTTGTTACATGATATTTTTGGGTAGGTTATATCAATATCTTATTTGAAGATCATTGTGACTTGGAGGGGGAGTTCTTCAAAGACAAGAAGTGATTTTGTTTCTTAATTCCAAAATGGAATTTTATGGCGGGTTTGGCTTTCTTGATGGTCTTTGAGATTACATTAGAAAATGATGTTTAAAAATATTACTTCAGTGCTTGGTTTTGCATTTATATATCCTAGAACCCATTTTGAAGACTATTGAAGAACCAAGATTTGTGGATCGCTTTTTATATTGCGTGTCACGAGATCCTTTCTTATTTGCTAGATGCTTGTTTTCAAAGTTGAAGCATTGTCATCCAATCCATAATTTGAGGCTGAGAATATAGGATTCAAAATACTCCATGGATTATGACATTGAGCGCCCTTTATGAAGTGTAGGTTACTAGACCCAAGACTTGTTTTATTCCCTATATATTGTCTTGTATTATTCATAATTAAGGTTATGAGCGAGTCAAAATGTAGCCGCCAAACACAATGAGGTTTCTTAGGTAGAATATATTACTTTATTCTTCTCTTATAGTGTAATTTATTCATCTGGTTCTTAAATAAAATGTTTTGTTCATCCCACATATCTTCAATATAGTGTTCGTTTTTATTTTCCACTTTATCTTCATCAAATCATTCTTAGGGTTTTTCCCAACACCAATAGCGGCAACAAAGACAGTAATGGTGACACTTTTTCTAGGTTACTTCATATCACTGCTATTTCTTTGTTCTCACGATATGTGTGCTTTGTTTCTATTGAATCCAAACCATCGATCAAAAAGAAAAAAAATCCAACGACTTTGCTTACCTCTCATTATAGAGAAATGGCCACATCAATATGGGCGGCATAATATCGCTACTAATCCTCCTAAGAAAACGCAAGAATTTCCTTCAGATATTTTGTGGTCATCACTAATTTGATATGGTAATTCGAAATTGGATTGTGATTTTTCAAAATTGAATATTTTTTATGAAGCTTGTGGTTGGTGTCAATATGAAGGTGGGTTTTAAAGAAAATTTCAAGAGGAACTCTTCTAAAGCTTTTATATATCTCCGATTTTTAGTGATTTCTCGGTCAAGTGACATTACGAATCTTAAATTTGGTTTGTTACTTGATATTTTTGGGTAGGTTATATTAATAGCTTATGTGAAGATCATTGTGACTTGGAGGGGGAGTTCTTCAAAGACAAGAAGTGATTTTGTTTCTTAATTCCAAAATGGAATTTTATGGCGGATTTGGCTTTCTTGAAGATCTTTGAGATTACGTTAGAAAATGAAGCTTAAAAACATTACTTTAGTGCTTGGTTTTGCATTTATATATCCTAGAACCCATTTTGAAGACTATTGAAGAATCAAGATTCGTGGATCGCTTTTTATATTCCTCGTCACGAGATCCTTTCTTATTTGCTAGATGCTTGTTTTGGAAGTTGAAGCATTGTCATCCATTCCATAATTTGAGGCTGAGAATGCAGGATTCAAAATACTCCATGGATTATGACATTGAGCGCCCTTAATGAAGTGTAGGTTATTAGACCCAAAACTTGTTTTATTCCCTATATATTGTCTTGTATTATTCATAATTTAGGTTATGAGCGAGGCAAAATGTAGCCGCCAAACACAATGAGGTTTCTTAGGTAGAATAGATTTACTTTAATATTTTCTTATAGTGTAATTTATTCCTCATGTTCTTAAATAAAATGTTTTGTTTATCCGACATATCTTCATTATAGTGTTCGTTTTTATTTTTCGCATTATCTTCATCAAATCGTTCTTAGAGTTTTTCCCAACACCAATAGCGGCAACAAAGACAGTAATGGTGACACTTTTTCTAGGTTACTTCATATCACTTCTATTGCTTTGTTCTCACGATATGTGTTGTAACACCCAGAATCAGAAAGACAAAGGGATGAAAAGAAAACCCGAAGTCAAAGGGTCAACTCGTGGAGTCCAGGGAGGAACTCGACGAGTCGGAGCGGGATCCGGGGGATCGATTAAGTAACCAACTCGGCGAGTCGGCAAAGAGGATTCGGCGAGTCCGGGATGAAGAGGGAAACCCTAAATCCGGGACTTTATGCACTATTTAAGCATCTCATTCTCTCCCTTAGGGTTCCTTATAGCCTCTCTTATCCAGAATATGAAACCCTAAGCCTCCATTGTTGCATATTCAAGCTTTCTTGCCATTTTGGGTGTTTTGAAGGAAGAAGGAAGAAGGGAACCATTGGGTATTCAAGGATTGGCAATAGATCCAGAGTTTGTGGGATTTTCCAGAGCATTTGAAGGTAATGAGTCGCTACCTTCACTCTTTTGCATATAGATCAACCTTTAACATGAGATTTGGGGCTTTTAGGGCAAGTTTATGAACCATTTCGAGTTAGAAGCCCAGATCTGAAGTTGCTACTTCAAATCTAAGTGTATATTGGCCTAGAGAATCATAAAGCATCAGTCTATGGGTTGATTGTTAAGCCTCTTTGTCTTAAACCCTAGTTTATAGTGTTTTAAGCCTAGATGTCCTTAGCTACATGTAAAGTTTGCCACTTTACGTGAAGAATAGGCTTTAGAAGAGTGGATCTACAGTTTGGAGTCCATGCATGAATCAAAAGCCTCAGAATATATGAAGGACTGAAAAGACTCGGTGAGTCCTTCGAGTGGACTCGGCGAGTAGTATGAAGATGGAGATGAACTCGACGAGTGGGATGAACAACTCGACGAGTCTGTTGAAGATTTCCTTGGACTCGGCGAGTCAAGTCGCGAAACTCCAAACCCTTCGAGTTAAGACTCAGATCAGTGAGTTGAGTGGGGACTCAATGAGTTAGTTAGGACAGGACTCGGAAATTGGTAGATTCGGCGAGTCAGGGGCTAACTTGGCGAGTCGAGTCGCGACTGAAAGGATTCTGAGTGTATGAACTCGACGAGTCGTCGGGCTGACTCGGCGAGTATGGTCAGTCAAGAAGGTTGACTTTGACCAGGACTTTGACTTTTTCAAGAATGGACTGAATTGGCTTCTAGAGTTCTGTTTAGATCTAAGTGTTATATGTATTGATATTGGTAGCTCGGGGAGCTAGTGGAGCAACGGTTCAGAGAATTGTCGGTCAGCAGCAAGAGGGTTATCAACTAGTTCTGCAGTGCAGGTGAGTCTCCTCACTGTTTGTATGGGTCTAAGGCACCAATGCCGGCCCATTTAGTTTATGTATGATAAGAAGACCCATGGGTTATCCCTAGGCATTATGCATGAAAGACCAGGAGGTGGCTCCTGGTACACGGTATGTTATTATGTGTGGTAGGAAGACCCGGGGGTTAGCCCTAGGCAATATGTATGAAAGACCTGGAGGTGACTCTTGGCGTACTATATGCTATTATACATGAAAGACCAGGAGGTGGCTCCCGGCACACTATATGTTGATTAGCCTAATAGAGTAGTATGTTAGTTGTCTTCAAGATACTTGCATGAAACACCAGGGGTGGCCCTTGTGTAACATCCCGAAATATCAAGAGTAGAGTAGAAGGGCTAAAAGAGTAAATTGGGAAAGAGTGACTCGGCGAGTCCATGGGTGGACTCGGCGAGCAGAGTCGCGACTGGGTCGCGTGTTAAGTAGCCGACTCGGCGAGTCAGTAAGATGGACTCCGCAAGTAGGCGCTGAGTGGAGAAAACCCTAATTCTCGGGGTTGAGCCCTATATAAAGAACATAACAGCCCTCTCTCAGCCTCTTTATTCATCCTCAAGTCCAGAAACCCTTAGCCTTCGTGTGTGAGTGATTATATCTCATTGGGAGCGTGAAGGAGGTGTTTGTTGAAGGAATTTTGGGAGTTTGAAGGCTTGGAGCAAGGGGTTTGCTTGGATTCGAGTTTCATTGCAGTTGGGGTGTTCCTTGGAGGTAATATCTCGTTCTTGGGCTGTTGTCATGTTGTTTCTTCATTTTGGGGTTTGTGGGGAGCTTGTCTTTGGATGTAATTGGAGTCTAGAGGTTAGATCTGAGGTTGCTACCTCAGATCTGGAATGGAGAAGGATTAGAGAGCATGGAAGTCCCTGTGTTGGAGTGTTTAGTGGAGCCATCATGTCCCAAACCTTAGCCCTAATGTGCAAATGGCCTAGATCTCTTTGGATTCACGTAAAGTTTGCCACTTTACGTGATGGATGGGTTGTAGGGGGCTAGATCTATGTTTTGGATCAATTGCATGGCCTGGAATGCTTCTGAATGGATTCAGACCGGTGGTACTCGGCGAGTCACATGGGTGTACTCGACGAGTTGCTTGAAGATGAGCAGGAACTCGACGAGTTGGAAGAACAATTCGGCGAGTTGGATGAAGATGGCCTGGAACTCGGCGAGTTGTATGAACAACTCGGCGAGTAGGTTGAAGATAGCCTCAGACTCGGCGAGTCTGTTGTTAGGCTTGACGAGTCTTGTCGAAGAGTCCCAATATGTTTTCTGGTCGAGTCGAGAATCGGTGAGTCAAGGGATGACTCGGTGAGTTGTGTGCGAGTGGACTCAGAGTCATTGAACTCGACGAGTCTCGGGGTGACTCGGCGAGTTAGGTCACGGATTGAGGGGAATTCTGAGTATGGGGACTCGGCGAGTCATCGGGTTGACTCGGCGAGTAGCGTCAGTTAGGGGTTGACTTTGACCTTGTCCATGACCAAGGGTTGACCAGTGGTTTCTAGGGGCAGTGTGGTAATTGTTGATTATTGTTTTGAGTTCAGTGCATTGGTGATTGTCCAGTGGTGGAGATCGTATCAGTGATCGGAGCAGCTTGGGTTATCTGTTCAGTCGGCAGTTTCGAGGTGAGTTATCCTCACTATATCAACAGGGTCTAAGGCACCAAGGCCGGCCCTTATCGGATTGAGATCCGGGTAGTTGTTGTTATGTTGTTGCTATGTTTTGTTGCATCCTGAGAGCTAGGATGGTATATGTTAGAGACCTGCTTGAGATCGGTATCGTGAGAGATAGGGAGATGCTATGCTAGTGACCTGTTAGGTCGGTATCCTGGTTAGGATGATGATATGCTATGTGATCTGTTTGATCTGCTTGTTGACTGTGAATTGCTATATGATTGTATGTATATGTGCACGTGGTTGTTGGACTGGAGTTGGGTTGAGGCAGCTCCTGCTGTGTGTTGTAGGCCAAGATACCCAGCGCGGATCGGTTGTCCCGAAGGCCCAGCGAGCGGTCCGGATAGGCTGTAGGCCCCGAAAGGGCGGACCAGACGTGCCGAAGGCTCTAAGAGTGGACCAGAGAGACTGAAGGCCCGGTGCGGGCGAACTAGTCATACTGTAGACTCAGAGAGTGGACCAGGTGGATTGAAGGCCCGGGAGCGGGTGGACCAATCACACTTCAAGCTCGATGTATGTGGATAGACTCAGAGGGTGGACCAGGTGGACTGTAGGCCGATGCGGCGGACCAGTCACACAGTAGACCGGAAGTGCATGGCTGTTCTGCGATCGGATATGTTATGGCATGTTATGCGTGTATGGTATTTATGGTTGGTATTTTGGGGATATCTCACTAAGCTTTCGGGCTTACAGTTGTGGTTTCATGTTTTTCAGGTTCTTCAGGAGACTGTGGCAAGGCGAAGGCGTGATCGTACCGCTCCTCATGATTTTGTAGCATTGTGATTCTGGGAACATGTTAAATGTTTTGTATTGAAAACCTTTTTGTAAAGATTTAATGGAATCAAGGTGTTTTTTGAAAAAGTTAAAATTGGTTGTATTTTTCGGTTGTTACAAGTTGGTATCAGAGCCTTGGTTTGAGTGAATTGGAGGAACATTCGTGTGACTCCAGTCTCAAATCGAGGAGAGTTTTCAAAAGAATATTTAAAATGGTTTTCAAAATGAGTAAGGGAGGACGCGGAGGTACGATCAGCCGGAGCCAGTAAGTAACCCCAAAATACCATGCATGTTATTTGTTTTTGAGCTTTGATAGAACAGCATGCTAGTGATAGGCTAGGGATCTTCAGGATTTCATGATAATGTTGCCTGATTTGTGATGCCTATAGCCTAGGGTTCCTTATGGGAGATTTTTAGTGTTCCTCTAGTGGTGAGTGTTGAGTGTTGTTATGCATGTTTCTCTAGGGTGTTGTGGTAGTACTTCATACAAATATGGGTAGGTGTGGAAGGTAGTATGGGCCCGTACTACTAAAAGCACAGGACCCATACGCGTATCAGGGAAACCATGATCTCTAGGGTTGGGTGGAGAGAGTTGGATCCTAGGTGGTGGGAAGAGTCTGAGATTTTGTGTGGTGTTTCTTTTCAGTATGGAGATTCCGAGGCATGATGAGAGTGGATCCGGGTCAGGATCAGGAGCTGGAGAGAGAGTTCCGGGCGGATCGGTGCCGCCCGAGGTTATCGGTCAGATGAGCACGAGCGAGTTGGATGCGAGGATTCGTGAGATCCTGCGTGAGGAGATTGCTGAGTTGTTCCGGGCTGAGTTGCCAGAGCTGTTTGGGTCGATTAAGACCGCCATGGTTGATTATTTTGATGAGCGCTATGCAGCTCTCACTGAGACGGCTGTCGCAGCAGCTACAGCGGCTGTAGCAGCGGCAGGGGGAGGAGCTAGTCGGGGTTTTCAGTATCGGGACTTCGCTAATACGAAGCCTCCCACATTCGATGGAGTTCAGGACCCGATCGTCGCTATGAGATGGTTATCAGACGTGGAGGGGTGTTTCTTCACGTGTTTATGCCCTGCTGATCAGAGGGTGAGGTGTGCTTTGAACCTGTTGAGGCTCGGGGCGAAGGATTGGTGGAGATTGACCACGGGGTCATATTCAGATGCGCAGAGGGTTGCGGTATCATGGGATCAGTTCTGAGAGATGTTCATCACTTGTTATGTTCCGCAGGTTGAGAGGGAGAGATTGGCTCAGGAGTTCCTTGAGCTGAAGCAGGATTCGGAGTCGGTGACTGAGATCACCAGGATGTTCACTGAGAGGGTGATGTTTTGCCCAGAGTTCGCTTCGGAGCAGGCTCAGATGTCTCAATATCTAAGCATGCTCAAGAGGGACATCAGGCAGTTTATGTTTGCGCAGAGGTGCGGGACATTGTTGGAATTGCAGGAGGCCGCTAGACGGCGTGAGTTAGAGATTGAGTTGCAGTTGCGTGAGCTGAGGCAGGCTCCGGTGCAGTCGCAGCCGGCGCCGAAACAGTTCAAGACCGTTGATGCTAGAGTGGGGGATCTGAGTAGCCACACTTGTGGGAAGTGTGGGAGGGGTCACACCGGGGTTTGTAGGTCCGTTGGTGCATGCCGCAAGTGCGGGAAGGAGGGGCACTATGCGAGGGATTGTCGGCAGTCAGCGCCAGTTCGGGATTTGAGGATTTGCTATCATTGTCATCAGGTTGGGCATTTGAGGGTCAACTGTCCACAGCTTGCTGCAGGACCGGTGCAGGCTCCAGCACCGGTCACTTTGAGGATCACATGTGGAGATCAGGGTGGAGCAGAGCCCCCAAGGACTCAGGGTCGTGCTTTTCAGCTGGTAGCAGAGGAGGTTAGGGCAGTGCCAGATGCAGCTACGGGTATGTTTCTTTCTTGATGTCTTGTTATCTTGTGATTATTGTGGTGTAATGTTTATGAGCTGGTATTTTGTTTGGTTTTCGATGTGGTATTCGTCATTTTGCGGGTTGTGGTTTTGGTTATGGGTTATTGTTTTGGGAATTCCGTTGGTTATCATTCATGGGGGTTATTAGTGAAAACCCGGCATTGGGTTGCAGGCCGGGTAGCATCTGCTTTTGAGGAGTGGTTAGATGCAGATTGAGTTTCTTTCGAGCAGGTTGATCAGGGTTGATGTGAGATCTCGTTGAGGTTGTTTATGCTTGTGGGAAGCAGTCCGCGTGTAAGTGTTTTCTTTGTGCAAGAGTTGTTCTAGGAGGTCGGTGATGGCGACCGGTGGTGGATAGTTAGTGCCCAAGTGGGGGAGAATTGGAGAATTCTCCGGGAGATCGACGAGTATTCGAAAGTGCTTAGCTGTTGGGATTCAGCAAGTGTTCTGTCAGCCCAGAGTATAGGCTGATAGGAGTAAGTATCGAGCATGCGGGGCGGGATACAGACCTAGGGCATTTGATTGTGGAGGGCCTGGGAGCAGGCCGGGATCGAGTATGTATGATGGAGTTAGAGTTCGGAACCCCTCGAGGGCTAGAACGGTATGCATGGGAGGATTTCCGAGGGGGATAGCTCGGAATGTTGAATGATAGTTGAGCGGTCCGGATAGACTGAAGGCCGGTAGGCGTACCAGTCAGGCCGAAGGCTCGGAGAACGATCCAGCCAAACTGAAGGCACTGAGAGCGGCCCAGATTGGCTGAAGGTTCTGAGAGTGGTCCAGATGGACTGAAGGCCTGGTGAGGCGGTCCAGTCATGCTGAAGACTCTGCAGGTATTGTTGGATCAGTTTGAGGATATGGATGGTGTATGTTGCGGTGTGATTGCATTAGAAGGTCTGGCCACGGGTAGTGATCTTGATTAGTGGAGATAGTGCAGGGGCTTGAGAGTCCCTGCGATGAGAGTCAGAGTATGTGTGTTGGATGGATAGCGGATACGCTAAAAAGGGTGGTGTAGCGTTGGGCGAGCACCGTGGCACTTGTTGGAGTGGCAATATGGCCAAGTGGATTCCTTGGAAAAGGAAGTGAGAGAGGTGTGTAACTCCGAGAGGGAGTGCAAGTTCATGGAAGTGAAAGCGGCAGAGCAGAGTTATGATTAGAGTAATTCGAGTATGGTTTTTGAGCAGAGTGTTTGCGGCAGTGGATTAGAAGCTCATCCGGTTTGGGATGTCTGCTGAGGTTGCGGAGGAATTCCGCAGATGTAGAGCCAAGAGACTCGGAAGGGATGCAGGGAGAGAGCCTTGGGCTCTCAGTGTGATTCTGATCAGGGTATTGGGTATGTATTAGTGGTTCATCCTGGGGGATGTTGGAGGATATCATCAGTGTATCAGGTTTTCCCAACCTGAGGGTGCTGGAGAAAGTTCAGCATGTGTATGTGATTGCAAGAGGAGAATTCGTGGGAGTTGCTCTGAGATTGAGAATGGGTATTTCCGTCGTCGCAAAATGGATGGAGTGGGATTCGGATCGGGGATCCGATGGTTCATGGCTTTCTAAACCCTTATGGGTCGAGTGATTGTTGAGATTTGGGGCAGTGATGCGTCATGGGTAATTCGCGGTTGTTGAGTGTGATTATCAGAGGGTACAGCCGGTTCCCGGCTTGAGACGGTGATCAGGACATCGTAAGAAAAGAGAAAATGTGTTTGAGTTTCGATGGGTATGCCTTGAGGGACTTGGCCTGGTTAAGGCCAGGTGGCTCGTTGTGGGAGTATCGTTGGAATTGAATTGCAGTAGGCTTTAAGGACAAAGCCTAATTTAAGTGGGGGAGAATTGTAACATCCTGAAATATCAAGAGTAGAGTAGAAGGGCTAAAAGAGTAAATTGGGAAAGAGTGACTCGGCGAGTCCATGGGTGGACTCGGTGAGTAGAGTCGTGACTGGGTCGCGTGTGAAGTAGCCGACTCAGCGAGTCAGTAAGATGGACTCGGCAAGTAGGCACTGAGTGGAGAAAACCCTAATTCTCGAGGTTGAGCCCTATATAAAGAACATAACAGCCCTCTCTCAGCCTCTTTATTCATCCTTAAGTCCAGAAACCCTTAGCCTTCGTGTGTGAGTGATTATATCTCATTGGGAGCGTGAAGGAGGTGTTTGTTGAAGGAATTTTGGGAGTTTGAAGGCTTGGAGCAAGGGTTTGCTTGGATTCGAGTTTCATTGCAGTTGGGGTGTTCCTTGGAGGTAATATCTCGTTCTTGGGCTGTTATCATGTTGTTTCTTCATTTCGGGGTTTGTGGGGAGCTTGTCTTTGGATGTAATTGGAGTCTAGAGGTTAGATCTGAGGTTGCTACCTCGGATCTGGAATGGAGAAGGACCAGAGAGCATGGAAGTCCCTGTGTTGGAGTGTTTAGTGGAGCCATCATGTCCCAAACCTTAGCCCTAATGTGCAAATGGCCTAGATCTCTTTGGATTCACGTAAAGTTTGCCACTTTACGTGATGGATGGGTTGTAAGGGGCTAGATCTATGTTTTGGATCAATTGCATGGCCTGGAATGCTTCTGAATGGATTCAGATCGGTGGTACTCAGCGAGTCTCATGGGTGTACTCGACGAGTTGCTTGAAGATGAGCAGGAACTCGATGAGTTGGAAGAACAACTCGGCGAGTTGGATGAAGATGGCCTGGAACTCGGTGAGTTGTATGAACAACTCGGCGAGTAGGTTGAAGATAGCCTCAGACTCGGCGAGTCTGTTCTTGGGCTCGGCGAGTCTTGTTGAAGAGTCCCAATATGTTTTCTGGTCGAGTCGAGAATCGGTGAGTCAAGGGATGACTCGGTGAGTTGTGTGTGAGTGGACTCAGAGTCGTTGAACTCAACGAGTCTCGGGGTGACTCGGCGAGTTAGGTCACAGATTGAGGGGAACTCTGAGTATGGGGACTCGGCGAGTCATCGGGTTGACTTGGCGGGTAGAGTCAGTCAGGGGTTGACTTCGACCTTGTCCATGACCAAGGGTTGACCAGTGGTTTCTAGGGGCAGTGTGGTAATTGTTGATTATTGTTTTGAGTTCAGTGCATTGGTGATTGTCCAGTGGTGGAGATCGTATCAGTGATTGGAGCAGCTTGGGTTATCTGTTCAGTCGGCAGTTTCGAGGTGAGTTATCCTCACTATATCAACAGGGTCTAAGGCACCAAGGCCGACCCTTATCGGATTGAGATCCGGGTAGTTGTTGTTATGTTGTTGCTATGATTTGTTGCATCCTGAGAGCTAGGATGGTATATGTTAGAGACCTGCTTGAGATCGGTATCGTGAGAGATAGGGAGATGCTATGCTAGTGACCTGTTAGGTCGGTATCCTGGTTAGGATGATGATATGCTATGTGATCTGTTTGATCTGCTTGTTGACTGTGAATTGCTATATGATTGTATGTATATGTGCACATGGTTGTTGGACTGGAGTTGGGCTGAGGCGGCTCCTGCTGTGTGTTGTGGGCCAAGATACACAGGGCGGACCGGTTGTCCTAAAGGCCCAACGAGCGGTCCGGATAGGCTGTAGGCCCCGAAAGGGTGGACCAGACGTGCCGAAGGCTCGGAGAGTGGACCAGAGAGACTGAAGGCCCGGTGCGGGCGAACCAGTCATACTGTAGACTCAGAGAGTGGACCAGGTGGATTGAAGGCCCGGGAGTGGGCGGACCAATCACACTGCAGACTCGATGTATGTGGATAGACTCAGAGGGTGGACCAGGTGGACTGTAGGCCGGTGCGGCGGACCAGTCACACAGTAGACCCGAAGTGCAGGGCTGTTCTGTGATCGGATATGTTATGGCATGTTATGCGTGTATGGTATTTATGGTTGGTATTTTGGGGATATCTCACTAAGCTTTCGGGCTTACAGTTGTGGTTTCATGTTTTTCAGGTTCTTTAGGAGACTGTGGCAAGGCGAAGGCGTGATCGTACCGCTCCTCATAATTTTGTAGCATTGTGATTCTAGGAACACGTTAAATGTTTTGTATTGAAAACCTTTTTGTAAAGATTTAATGGAATCAAGATGTTTTTTGAAAAAGTTAAAATTGGTTGTATTTTTCGGTTGTTACACCTTGGCACTTTTCTGTAAGACTCAGGGAGTGGCCCCAGGCTTGACCAAGAAGACCACGTGCGGCCCGTGGCATAATGGGAAGACTATGTTTGGCACATATCACCTTAGCAAGACTATGTTTGGCACATAGCACCTTGGCAAGACTATGTTTGGCACATAACACCTTACTTGATTATGGATATGCTGGTTATGTATGGTTCTTGGCTACGTATGACATGTATGGATCAGTTGGGTTGTATGGTATGTGGTATCTGGGGAACTCACTAAGCTTCGTGCTTATGGTTTTCAGTTTTGGTTTCAGGTATTTTGTTTTCAAGGAAAGGAGTCGGCTCGATCGCAGCGCATCACACTATGTTTTCCGCACATGAGATCTTTGGGATTACACTCTGATATGGTTTTATTATAATATGTTTTTTTTACCGACACTTTGGTTTGTCACGAGATATTATAATGAATTTTTTTATACTGATGGTTTTATGTAATAACTTATTTAAAAATGAAATTTTTGCCGTTGAATTTTGGGACGTTACATGTGTGCTTTGTTTCTATTGAATCCAAACCATCGATCAAAAAGAAAAAAAATCCAACGACTTTGCTTACCTCTCATTATGGAGAAATGGCCATATCAATATGGGCGACATAATATCGCCACTAATCCTCCTAAGAAAACGCAAGAATTTCCTTCACATATTTTGTGGTCATCACTAATTTTTTTGTTGCCGTTAAGGACATTCACAATACATTGAAATATATAGAGTTCAATGGAATATCACATCATACATATTTCTATATTCATATAAGTTAATCAATTTTTTTTCCTTAAAACTCTATAAAGTTCAATAAAACATTACAAAAGCTAGTTTATATTATATATTTAAGAATTATAAACTTTTTTTTACCATTGTAAATTCAATAAACTCCAAGTCTCTTAAATGTTAATGTGTCATCTCACAGTAATAAAGTTTAAATCTATTAAATGACAACTATATTTTTCGCCTAACCGGCTATCATGGATTCTCTAATAACTATAATCGCTATATTTGTTAGTTTTGTCACCACTGTTTTTACTTAAATTGTTGCTGCTAAAGATGACCCAGATATTGCTCTAAATCAAGTAAAATCTTTTTCCCCTTCTCGTTTGATGATTACGAGTCCTATCTTAATTCTCTTCTTACCACACCAACGAAATCACCACTACATGCCGTTGGATTTATCTTTAATATTATCATATTTTTACGTAGTTGAAGATATAGCAAGTATTTTTGAAGTCATTAAACAATCCTTGAAAAGTTAAAATTTTGTTTTAGCCTCATAAACCGAAACTAATTTAGTATTTTATGGAAGATTACCATGCATGTGGCCCTGACTTGAGTAAATTACACATCATCATCGGGATATAGATCGGTGAGAATGAAATATTTGGTAGGACATCATCTGTATAATTTTTAGTGAATAAACAAAATGAATCATCATCAGTACAGAAATAAAGTTGTCAGAAAAATAATCAAAACTTGATTAGTAAAAAGTAAGTCATCTTTATTTTTTATTGGATTTTTTTTTGCAAAGCATGTTACTTGTATTACTTAATGATTTATTTCGTTGGATCGCCAAAATTTACGCAAATAATGCATTTCTTTCCCTTCGTACCAAATATTTGATTCTTATTTAATCTTGTTTTTAATTTAAATAAAATTTCAAAATTTTTACCACTCCCTAGTTATATATGTCGTGGGTTTTTTTTATCGACAATTAAAGAAGCTGCCATTTTAATAGAGATTATAAATATTGAGTTTTGTTCTACTTCTTTGTGAATTATTGGGATGACACTTCTAGTGGGAACAAATTAGTGTTTAATAGTTGTGAGCATGATGACAGATATATATAATTGGCATTGATGAAAATTTAAAGTTATATGCACTTGCTTGGATATTTAAAATACGTGAACACAAGATATGAGTTGTGTCAAGGGGGAAGGGAAATAGACATTTGGGTAATTTTTTGAATAATTAAATTTTCTCTTAAATTATGTAATTGGGTGATATGTACTACTGTGTGTTTTTATAGTGATAGACATCTACATACAACACAAATTAAACTCACTAGGACCTATACTTACCCATTTAGAACTCTAAATATGGGTAACCTAGGAAACAATATTTTTAGTACCAGTAGGAACGAGAAAGCCAAGGTTTAATCAAGAAGACGACAAATACTTCTACGAAATACGTAACACCTAGAGCTCTTCAATCGAAACCTTATTTCACTTTTATTGTTTTCACCGTAGTTTTAAATAATAGTTTGAACTAATCCTAATTGATATTCAAATGATTATTTTTATTATTAAATATGCTTTGAAAACCGGAGTGTTACAAAACAACATAATGATAAGGAACATCATTAATACTTGACTTTTCGAAAAAGTCATTGACCAGAGAATTGAAACCACGGATGAAATTCTTATTGTGCCTAAAAATGAAAAAAGTAGATAGATGTGATAAAGAAACTACTATATAAATAAAACCAAAGTAAAACTCAATTTTCCCTCTAGTTTAAAACATAAAGTAAACATGTGCTTTTAATATATAATGTCTATGGTTGGAAATCACCATGGGTATCCTATTTCTAAGGACTCTGTTGCACTAGAAAATAGTTAGTTCATCAATGATTGAAGAACATGTGAGATCTGTATGTAAAAGATTACCTTCGATAGAAGTCACATCGATAAAAGAAGACTAGGTGATGATGTCAATTTATTTTACAAGTAAGGTTCTTTTAAACAGTAATGACTCTTTTTGTAGGCCTTTTTTTCTCTTTTCCTTTGCATCCACATCTAAGGTCTTCTTATTTTGGCTACTCTGGTGGGCAATGGGTGTCGGTGGGGTAGCAACGATGAGAATTGGTGGTTTTGAAACAGCTAGGCAGTTTTTGTGGGAGGAGTGTGTATGCATAAGTGGATGTGTGAGTATATGTATGTGTATGTGTATGTGAGTGAGAGAGACATAGAGGAAGAGAAAAAAAGAGAGGAAGATAGTTTCAATTTTTAAAAAAAAGTTGTGTCAATGCGAGAGAAGGATAGAACATGTGGATAGTTAAAGATCTTATTTGTAAGATTCGACCCATGTAAATGTGTCAGTTGGTTTCCTTATGTAATAAGAGATGATACATTATAATTTCAGTAATACTTATCTCTTGTTGGGTTAATCTTATTAACATGGATTACGTTTAAATAATCTAGACAATCCAAATGTGATCTAAACGACAATGTCTCATACCCTTGATTTGTAAGACATTTTAAATTTTTGTAGGCACCACAATATATATGTAACATCTGTGTTAATTCTAGGTATTATTTTCATGTATTGAGTTGTTTATTTTATTTTAATTGTCCTAGCTATAGTGTGGCCTTGGGTGCTTGAAACCCTAGCCCCTTTTATGTAATGAGTGCTTGAAACCGATCTTTGTGAACGTTGATGGAAAAAGAAGCTTTTGGGTGTTGCTTGAAAGAGTGGTTCCAACTTAGATCCATCATCTACATCTCTTTTCTACATCATTGAAGGTATAAATTCTTTACCTTGACCATTGATTCTCTAGATCTAGTTCTAGGTCAATTTCATGAGTTTTGTCCCAAATCCTCTGGTTTATGGAGTTGGATTGAACTTCAGAACCTTTTAGTGCAATGGTCAATTTTTGGACCTTGGGGTTGGTTGGAAAGTTGGTTTACATGGATTTTTTAGTATACCCATGACTTGGTGTTGTCAGTAGGATCTTACACGTTGAGATCATGTCATAATAAAAGGTCTTAATGGATAAAGTTGTAAACTTTATCCATCAAGACCATGAGGAGGTCAAAATCTGGAAGTTTGAGCGGTTAGGATAGGGGCATAGTAGCTAAATTCATTAAGTCTTTACTGGCCAGTGCCTACGGTGTGGCTACCTGGTGCCACGATGTGACGACTGGTGTTTTCAAGACCATCTCGCTGGACAGTTGCAACATCTTGGCCCATAATGGTTAGGCTGTGGGAGTTGATCAGTTGCCGACTGTTTTGTATTGTAGTGGCCATTGTGTGACCATAAGGGGTCACGATGTGGGGGCCTGTCAAGCTAACCTCCACCGTTGACTTTCGACTATGATCGACTTTTGAATCAACTAGAGTTCTAGGATAAATATTGATAGGGTATGAGCTTACTACTAATAGTTATCTCAGTGATCCTGTCTACCCTCTATGTGAGAGCTGTCATAACTTTCTGATTGCTGGGAATCCCTAGGGTTGCTAATAACCCCTGAAACATTTTGTTAATCCACAGGGCATGTTGTTAGCTAACGAGGATTGCTAATAATCCTAGGGTTGTTGTAGGGTTTCAAAGCACTCCATGGATGATGGCAATGGGCCCCTTTGATGAATTCTAGGTTACAATCCCAAGACTTGTCTTTCCCTATAAATAGTCATGTATTATTCACAATTAGGGTTAAGAGGGTGAGGCAAAATGTAGCCGCCATGTGAGGTTTCTTATGTAGTGTTAGATTCTTTAGTCTATGCTTTAAGTGTAATTTATTCCTCATATTTCAATAAATCGAGTGATCATTCGACATAATCTTCATTATTTGTGTTTGTTCTTATTTTCCGCATCTTGTTCATCAAATCACAATTAGGGTTTCAATCTCAACAAGTGGTATCAGAGCGGGTCTTTGAAGATCTATTGATTTTTGAAGAATCGGTTCTTGATTTGGTGATTTTCTGCACGTATATTGAAGATTATTGGTGTTTTGGCGTTTTGGAATCAAAGATCTGTTCAAGTTACTGTTCATGGATACTTTTGTTCATCTACTGTTCATGTGGTATTTTTATTCCGATTCTTATTTCATTCGTTATCTTCTAGCTGATTGTGGGTCGTTTTTATTTTTCTATCACATTCTTACATTGGATCCAGTCCATTAAGCACTTCATGCCTACTTTATAAGCCCAAACCTATTTCCTGTTCATTCAAGTTCTTCTTGATTCACGCTTATCATTGATAATGCAATCTTGAAATCAGAAGATTGTTATTCTTGGATTCATTCAATTAATTGTTGATTGAAAATCGATTATATGTTGAGATCCAACTGTTTCCTTCAATCTTTGATTTGGTTCATGTTTGATGACGGGATTTGGGTTATTCGATTTTCTTATCACATCATTTTTTTCCTTTTTTCGAGCCCTTAGATTCATCCTCTATTCAATTAATTTCAAGGTTAATTTATTAACTGTAAGAAATTGATGATTATTTCGATATTGTTACCATGAGAGTGATGATTTTGGTATGGTGTTTAAATCTGTTCTTTGAAAGACTGATGAAGAACAAAGTGATTGTTGATCTGAAATTCAATCGATTCTTTGAGGCTCGTTGTTTGTTATCTTCTGTGTTGGTGATGGGCTTCACAATTTGACTAGAACTCAAAGGAATGAAATCGAGTTTGTAATTTAACTGAATTGAATTAAAGGTGTTCCAGATGGTCAAGCGCTAAAAGGTCATCCGTTGTTCTTATGAATCACGGTGAAATGGGTCTCGGATCGAGCTGTGTTTGGTTGGGGCTTATGTCAAAATTGATTGTGTGATGCGAACAAATGAATTCAATATTGAATCTTAATCAGGATAGACGAACTCTTGGTCAAAGTATGTAAAGTCAAAATTGACTGTGATTTGGGGTGAACTATGAACGAATGAAGCTCGTTTTTTCTGGGCTCACACTCATAACGCTCGTTGATATTGATTAGCATTGGAGTTGTGGTCGATTGATTTGCATCGAAAGGATTTGGAATTGATTTATGGCCTCGATTGAACTTGAGTTCGGTTGGTAGCTCTTGGAACGAACCTCGATCTTGGGTTCGTGTGTTTATGCTGGGACTGAAATAGGAGATGAACCGAAAGCGAACCTGTGATTCGGCTTGGCTAAGGTTTCGCTCCTTATTCTAATCGTGATGCTCGGTTTTGCTTTTGTATCAATGAAACTGGGTTCGGTTGTTAATGGTTGGAGCGAACGAAGGATGAACCGAAAGCGAAAGGAGTTTCGCCTGATGAAGCTTGATATGGAAATAAGAAACGAACCGAACGTTCGGTTGTGTTCGCTTCAGGTGAATAAATGGCGTTCTTGAAACGAACTTAGGTTCGGTTGCTTATACTTGAAACGAAAGTCTACAAGGAGTTGATTGGAATCGTATGTATGGTTTCGTTTGTGAACGCTTGTATGAGCCCCCTTCCAGTCGTGTTCTTTAAATCAGGGGTAAATTGGGGAAGATGACTTAACGTTTCTTTTTTTGTCCCTGCAACACCTACGATTTGTCAATTCCGGTCCCTGTATTTTTCATGGCTTGGCGATTATGGACCATTTCCAGAATCTGTTACAAATGAAGGGGCATTTGATGCAGAATTACCTTTTCAGTCCTGGATGTTTCAGCAAAGTGACAGTTTCAGCCCGTTTTTTCGAAAAATTTGCAATTTTAAGGGATGGTGAACAGTTTTGGATTTTTCAACGCTCATATTTTTTTCGTGAATAGAAAAATAAAGATTCCATCAAGTCTTGGTGGTTCGGAAAGTCGTTTTTTTTTATAACGTCAAATTTTCACGATTTTTTTCGGATTTTATACTTCATTGTGTATATCTTTTTGTCGCGGGGGAGCATAGTAAATTTTTATCCATTCAAGATCATTCTCATGACCATTTGAAGGCTTTATAATCATGTTTTTTGATTATAAATCGGGGGAGAATTTGGTATGGCCATTCGAAATTGGATTTGTGACTTTTCAAAGTTGAAGATTTTTGATAAAGCTTGTGGGAGAATTATGAAGGTAGCTTTTACAACAGAAGTTCTTCATCGAGCTCTACTAAGGTTTTTACAGAGAAGTATCCTTTACAGCGGAAGTTTTTCATCGAGCTCTGCTAAGGACTTGTTATATCTCCGACTTCTTGTATTTTCTCGATCAAGTGGCGTTACGAATCTTAAAGTTTGGGTTGTTACATGATATTTTTTGATGGCTTATATCATTAGCTTATTTGAAGATCGTTGTAACTTGGAGGGGGAGCTCTTCAAAGACAAGAAGTGATTCAGTTTCTTTGTTCTGAAATGGGTTTTTATGGCGGGTTTGGTTTTCATGAAGATTCTTTGGGATTACATTCGAAAATGAAGTTTAAAGACATTACTTCAGTGCTTGATTTATATATCCTAGAGCTCGTGTTTGAAGACTATCGAAGAATCAAGATTCGTGGATTGCTTCATATATTCCTCGTTGTAGATCTTTTTATTTGCTAGATGCTTGTTTTGGAAGTTAAAGCATTGTTATCCATTCCATACTTTGAGGGGGAGATTGTAGGGTTTCAAAGCACTCCATGGATGATGGCAATGGGCCCCTTTGATGAATTCTAGGTTAAAAGACCAAGACTTGTCTTTCCCTATAAATAGTCATGTATTATTCACAATTAGGGTTAAGAGGGTGAGGCAAAATGTAGCCGCCACGTGAGGTTTCTTATGTAGTGTTAGATTCTTTAGTATATGCTTTAAGTGTAATTTATTCCTCATATTTCAATAAATCGAGTGATCATTCGACATAATATTCATTATTTGTGTTTGTTCTTATTTTCCGCATCTTGTTCATCAAATCACAATTAGGGTTTCAATCCCAACAGTTGCTGATAACCCGTAGTTGTTTATTATTGTTGAGTTGTATGGATATTTTAGGAGGGACTCACTAAGATTTATGCTTACAATTATGGATTAAATGTGTTTCGGTTACCTCAAATGATCTCGGAAAGGCAAAGGCATGACTGTACATTCCGACTCGCAGATCTTTTATGATATCCACATTTTGATACTCTAATTTGGGATGATTGTATTGATACACCTGTGATTTCTTTTTTGGGTTTTTATGATACTCGGAGGTTTTGGCTAAAATAAAAATAATTTTTTTTAATAAATTTTAGGTAGTTAAAGTTGGTATCTGTTGCGACATCTCACTAAGTCTTCGGGTTTTGGAGTCTTGGATCCAGATCGGAGATCTGGGTGTGATGTGGTTTGCATATTCCCGACTTGATACCTAGCAAGAACCACAACAGATCATTTGATTTTCCATATGGAATATAGCCTAGGAGCAAGCTTTGACGATCAAGTTAGATCAGTGTTGAGGATGAACGAGTTTCTCCTAGCCAGAGAGAACCAGTTTGGTGTGTGGGGTATGTGTTTGGCCATGGCGGCTCTAGGGTTTAGATCTCTGGAAAGGCCCCTTATATGGAGGAGATTATATTCTATTTATAGGGGACAATTAGGTCTAGGGAGAGTTAGGTCAGGCCTTGGGCCGACCCAACTCAGACCCAACATAAGCCCAACCTACAAGGAGTTGGGCAAGCCCTCTTAGGGTATCTAGGCGAGTGCCATGATCGGGCCTTAGGCGAGCGCCAGGAGCGGGCGGTAGACAAGGCTGGCAGGCCAAGTCTTGAGGTCTGGACTATCTAATGGACCAAACATTAACAAGTCCCCCCAGTCCGATGTGATTGGCGAGCAGCCAATGACATTGGTTGGGTAGAGTCAAAGCAATAATGCATTAAATAGATAAAAGAAAACGAACGAACCTCAACCACGAGAGACGTAGTGTTGCACAATAGGCTTATGCAACAGTGGTTGGCTTGAGACTCCTTTTTCCTCAAGAGTATGATCCAAATGATACGATGCAACGTAGTTGTTGCTGCTAATGCAGGGCTATTAATAACGTTATGCAAAGCAAGGCTACTATATGACAATGGTGTCGATAAGATGATGGGCCAAGGTAGTTAAGAAACGCGACCTCTCCATATAGTTTCTGAGATTGTCATTTGGCATGGCTATTATACCAAGCTTCGAAATTTATAAAGCAACTGCGACATACTTGATCCATGATTCTTGCCTTCTAGTTACACTGTAATGGTGTTAATCATGATGACATATGCATAATTGATAAGATCTACTGAATCATTCAAGAATCATGAACATTAAGAACACATGAGTAAATAAATCGTTTAAGCTCTCATTAGTTTTTAGAAAGAGTACAAGTGGGCTTGCAATAATTCTCTCTCCAAACTAACTCTCATAAAGTTCTTCCTTACATAAAATGGGTGTCACTCACTTCCTTATGAATGAAAGACAACTCAATACACACATACAAAGGATTAAGCATACATGACATCCAAGAGTGACTTTGCACCCTAATATTTTCCCCTTCAAAGTTAGGATTGGATGTCCTGGCTTCAATATCCAACGAGCTCGCACGATCAAAGACCAACTCCCCTCAAAATAATACCGGTCTTCAAATCCGCAAATGAATACCCGAGAAGCTTCGAATACCCACTCTACATTCTCCCCCTTTTTATAATCAACATGTGATTATAAACCCGCTAAGGTTGAGAAGTGCCCGAGAAATAAACTTCACAAATCTCCCCCTCGATGTGTGCAAAAAATGAAACCGCGAAAAACTTGCATGGAAAAACAATCACAAAAAAATAATGAAAATTTTCAAATTTTTGTGAAAATATTCGAATTTTGAGTGAGAGTTGCAAGAATTTCCAAAATCTAGGTAAAATCTACCAATATCAGAATTCTGAAGGGACCCGTTGCGCCAAATACAGTCTCAGATGCGAAACTTTACCCCAATTGCGAAACTGGGCATAAAATGTCAATTCTCATTAACTGTAGGGACCAGATACGTAAATTCTCCATGTTTCAGAATCTTCAGCCCAATTGCGATGTTGGGTAAATTCTGCCAGTACTTCGAAACTTCAGGGATTCGAAATTATACTCTTTTAATCTTCACAAAATTTATCATCATTTCGAAGTTGGACTAAAACTGTCATATCTTTGAAACTTTAGGGATTCTAATTGAAAATTTTTCATTAACCTCGATTACCCTTCTTCCCTTTCGTTATCAACCACTCCTAGTCGACTATCGACATCAATATTGACCAAGTATCACCTTCGAATTCAAATCATCAATGCTTTTCCCAAATCGAATTCGATTCCAAGCCATTCGATTCCAACATAGTCTATAACGAAGCCTTCGTTATCAGCCTTCCTGAACAAAACTCGATGGTGACCTATAACCATTCGATATAAGTCCTTTGACCATCGATATCAAACCAAAATCTGTCACACCCCAAAACCAAGAACGGCAGAAACGTTCTGGGGCGAAGGACGTCATGTAAAGTATCACAACATAGTATAACAGTAAATAAGCAAACAACATCATCCATTGCATTAAATATATAATTTTAATACAAGTGTGTTCAGTACAGTTATAGACACCAAAAAGTAAATCAAAATAATAAGATGAGTCTTGGATGCGCTCCATCTTCTCAAAATCTGGCCTCGGTACCTGTCTACCGATGACCTAAGAATACAAGTTATTTTGAAAGAGTTTATCAGCATTACGCTGGTGAGTTCATAAGTATTTTAGTGTCGGTGTTTGTATCAAAACGTTTGAACGTGGTTTAAAGTATGATTTTGTAAACATTGGTACTAAAAGTATGTGAATGTTTGTAAGTGTTTGTAAAAGTTTGAATCTCTTAGAAAAACCTATATTTTCTATTAAAAGTAGCCTTCTACCAAGACTTAACTGTTTTGTATGTTCATTTATCGTAAAAGCGTGAAATTTTCCCAAGTGTAACTATCATTATCAAAATATAGTTTGTACATTAATGTTTAAGTGAAATGATCACTAAATGTATGTAAAGGGTAAATTATTGTAGTACTGTAGTGTTGTATTATAGGAACTACTGCTGTACTAACTACCTTAAACCGGATTTATAGTAAGGTATCATGTGATTAATTGTACCATACTATCAACCGGTAACAACGACAAAGGTATGGTCGTAAAAAGGTATGACGTTTGGCATCCGCAGACCTGTAGGTCCGGCTGTAGCTAGCAGCAAGGTGTAGGATAGTCAATCCAGTATAGATCTATACGAAAACTCACGCTCTCCCTCCAAGAGATTCTGGCTACAACTCGGGCCATGACATTTAAGTCATGCTCTGATACAGTGGATCACAATTGTTAACGTATTTATGTATATGTAATGTATTGTTACTTGTTCTAGTATCGTTGTATATGTTCTCTTCCTAGTATAGTTGTATATGTTCTCATAGTAATGTAATGTATATGTTCTCATAGTAGTAAGTACTGACTCATGAATGAATTGACTCATTGATCTAGCAATAGTATAAGTATGATCCTGTGTTACCCCGATGGTAACTTACTAATGATGTAACTAGTACATATGAATATGGAAGCACTTTTATGTCTGTATATGTACACATGATATATAATTAATATTGAAACGACCTTCGGACGGCTACCCGATATCCCACCAGACCACATCCAAATCGAGGAAAAGGAAATAAGGCGGACGGCCTTCCTAAGCCTTTTAAACATTGCTTATATAGTTATACATATACGGGCATGCAATTTATAATAAGTGTAACAAAGTTTTAGTAAAAGTATTTGAGAAGTAAAAGAGTTTGTAAAGTAGTTTGAAGTAAAACAGTTTGAACAGTAATAAAATCATTGGTTTTGGTAGTTATTAATCACATGTGATTGATGTAATAACTATAAGTATTCAACTTGTATTCCCCCCATAAAAGCATTTAAAACATTTAAAAGTACTTCAAAGGTTAATTAAAGGGGTATGAACTCACTTGTGGTGAGTGGATTGGATTGAAGTGTTGGGTACGGTGCTAGGTGACAAATGTAGACTTGTACACACGCACGAGCCTAGTTATCATATAATGAACATATATATATATATATATATATATATATATATATATCTATATATATATATATATATATATATATATATATATATATATATATATATATATATAACTAATTAGCTAAATTATAACTTATAAAATAAGTTGGCACACTCTAGATTCATGAAAACACTTTGATTAAAGTGTTAAAACTCACAAGGATTGCATCCAAGTGTTGGTAGAGCAAAGCTAGGGTGTTTAGGGTTCAAGGGTAAACTCCCTTGGAGTTTACGGTTTTGGTGTCATAACTCAACGAGTTTACGTCAGTAAACTCTAGAGTTTATGGTCGTAAACTCTAGTTCTAATGACTAGGTGTTGTTTTTGTTGGATTAATGTCTAAGTCCATAAGTATATTTGGTATGTACTTGACCCGACCCGGCATGGTCCATTTGGGTTGCACTTCATCGGCACAATTTATATGGATAATCTTTTGAGAATAGTATATTTATGATTAATATTAATATATTATAAGTTCTAATATATTAATATGGAATCATATTATTTAATTAGTACTGATCAAGGATTAATTTACAATTAATTAAGTGATCAAAATGAACTAATTAAATATGGACTCTTATATATATGGAATGGGCCAAGTTCATTTAGCTTGGGCTAAGCTTTCATGGATAGTCCATGGAGTGTTTAACCCATGGATCATATGAAATGAAAGGTCATGGGTTTAACCCTAGTGTCCATACTATATGAAGATGTCATTGGTTGGTGAAATTGGTACTAGTGTGGGTACACTAAAAAGGGCTAGCCGATTTCACTAGAGAGAGCCAAGTATCCATATTCTCTAAAGTCTTCTAAGATGTTTTGGTGATTTGCGATTCCACTTGAGGCTTCCACATTATTGGGGCTAAGCTCTTAAAGCTTGAATACATCAAGCTACACCAAAAGGTATGTCATCTAACTAGTCTTTGTAGTATAGTTGCTTCATAATATGCTAGTTAGGATTTAAGCCTTGGAAAGTTCTTATTTGCATGTATAATAGAGAAAACATAGATCCAAGGTTTATAGGGTTGCATGTACACCATAGGAGTGTTAGAATGCTCAAAACCCAACAGTGGTATCAGAGCCATGGGTTGTTTTCTGTTATATATTAATGCAAATGTTTTATTTTCAAAGTTGAAAAAAAAAGAAAAAAAACATGATGTTTGTCAAATTTTAAGATAATTACTTGTTTTTGTGAAAAACTAATTATTTGTAAAATTTGAATCATTTTCTATATGAGTTGAATTAGGTCAAATTTAGTAAAAGATAAACCTATATGATTATTTTATTAGTTTTAAAAGTTTGATCGAAAGAGTTTTTTGAAACCTCCATAAGTTATAGATATGAAAAGGTTTAAAAAAAAATTGATTCAAAGTTTTTTATGGAGTTACAAAACTTGGTCTTAATGTTTTAAAGAATTCCATAACTTGTTCTTAAGTTATGGAACTTGAAAAGTTTCATCATAAACGAAACATTAAACTCCATAAGTTATGGAATCCAAAAGTTTTTTTGTGTTACCTTGTTTTGTGAGTTATTTTTTAGATTAATGAAAAATATGTGTTAATAGTTTTCAATACAAATTAATCTAAAATTTGTTCATAAAATGTGTTTTTGTAACTTGTCCTCAAGTTATATGAAAAGTGACATTTATGAATCTTAAAAACTCATAAAAATGCCGTAGGTTACAAAAAAAATGAAGTGTCTTTCCTTATAAATAGATTTTATGGCTCCATAACTTGTCCTCAAGTTATGGATGTCCAAGAGTCCCTTCATTAAAATTTAAGCTCTAATTAAAACTCATAAGTTATGAAAATCCAAGAGTTTTGAATAGTTTCAAAACATTCCCTCAAGTTTTGGAATTTGAAAAGTTTTCACTTATGGATACTTTAATTCCAAGTTAGCTCTTAGAATTTTAAAAGTTAAAATTCAACCGTTATACTTTATAATATTATAAGTTAATAATATATATATATATATATATATATATATATATATATATATATATATATATATATATATATATATATATTTATATAAGAGTAAAGTCAGTCTTACCGTTAGTAGGCATCATTCACGAAGCCGGTATATAAGGGGGGGGGGTATAAGGTTACTGCCTATAAAATGGCAGTTTAATGGGTGTCCAGTCTCACCCACCGCTTCCTTGACTGGTGGAGGGTCGTTAGCCGAACGGGTTTGACAGGACTATAATTCTCCCTTTATTAAAAGTATTAATGATAAATACTAAGTAACTAAACTCTTAATAATACCCAATCTTAGTTACTTAGGAAAATGTGAATAAGGTGCTAATCCATGAAATTACACTTTGCACTTTGTTTAAGTCGGTTAGTGGAGTGTGTGTGGTTAACCGGCACACTAACTCGTATTTAACAAGGTAGGCAAAGGGTAACTTAATGTTTATCGTAGTATCGATGGAGCGTGTGTGGTTAACCGGCAGATCGATTGAGGGGTAAACACTTAAGGGTACCAAGTAATTTGCATGGTTACTTCACACCTTGTTTTGTGATCCTCGGCATCCCAGTCACAAAACCTGAAGGGCACACTCAAGATTCAAAACATGCCATTGAAAGTTCAATGAATCTCAAAGATCTAGGAGTTTCAAATCCAATTAAAACCTAATAAATTATTTCGTTTTTCATGGTGGAAATTGGTGAATCGTCATTCACCTACTTTCAAATATTCTATAGCTTGGATTATGACATCCATCTTCCAAGTTATAAAATAGTTTGTTGGGTCCTAGCCTTAATATTTCATATTGGGTGTTATATTAAGGACTTTAAATCAACTATCTTGAATATCTCCCAAAAGATGTCAAGTTCAGACATCTATGATCTTCCCAAATATCTTGGAACCTCACTTCCTCCACCTCCTGCAATTATTCTCCCTAACCCACAAGTTCAAGGTCACTCAAGCCCTATTGGCAAGGCAAGGTCTAGGTGTGATCACATCTTGGAGATGAAGTCACATGCTGACAAGCCGAGAGAGTTGGGTGTCAATGTCTTGAGAAAGTTAGTGGTTCAATCACTTTCTAAGTCACATAGTGAGTTCCTTTGGGACTCCTATGAAATAGACTATGACAAGACCCTTAATGATCTTATCTATTTGCTTGGTGCTGCTAAATCAAAAATGATTTAGTATACTAGTAAAGCAAATTTGATTATCAACTTCCCGAAACTTTATGGACAAGGACAATAGTGACACAGGAAATCCAAAAATGCATTCTCTTCCCAATGGAAAGGGATTGGCCATAGTAAACTTGGTTGACCAAATGGTAAAGAGAAAGGCTAAGTCTGAGATAGTCTGATGTACTATTACCTAAGGGTCCATATATTTCTATTGCCAAAGGAAGGGACTTTGGTTATGAAGCTGCCAAACTTACCTAAGGATGGTAAAGTCAATAAGTTTGACTTTATTTTAGGTAAATTCCATTGTCTAACTCTATTAAGTTCCTACTTGGAGATTCTTATTACATGATGTGGCTGGGTCAGATGTTGATGTTTTAAGAATCAAACAAAAGTAAAGAAACTTAAAGGAAGTATATGTTGATTCTGATCGCGAAGATGGATCGCATGGTTCGGTGATCAGAATTTTGAGCATGTGCTTAAGAGTTATGATAGATTGCTTAGGAATAGATGACAACAAGTTTTCATATACATTTGCATTGTAAGGATTAGTTTTTCCGCAAAGTTTTAAAATAAAAAGAAAAGTTTTTAATTTTATTTATTTTAAAATATCCTCACAATGGCATTTGTAGAAAAAGGAAAAGGTGTTGCTTATATGATTCCATTGATAGCAATATTGGAAATATGAATTTGATTCTTTCATTTGTGGTAGTGTCTAAATTTACCAAATAAGGAAATATTCTCATCACCCAAGTTTCAGTTGGATAGAAACTTGGAATCATGCAAGTTGTATAGTATGATGAATAAGAACTTTCGAGCATTGGAAAATTAAGATTAACTGCTTGTTCACATGGATGTGTGAGTCAAGAGAAGGACTAAGGGATCAAGTACAGTTTCTTGTGCACTTGTTAAAGTCCACCACAAAAGATGGATAAGACTATTCGTCATGATTTACTAAGGTTTAGTAAATATGATTATACTTACAAGCTTAAGTATAATTCTGAAGCATTGGAAAATTTGCAATGTATGACAGAACGAATAAGAAGAATCAAATTAGGCAGAAGGATAAAAGTTTCTCAAATCTGAAAAGATGGAAGAGTACTTTAGTATCATGTTTTAAGATCATCTTAATGTTTTTGAGACCTTATCACAATTCATCCTCTAAGTACATTATGATAGTTAATAAGAGTAGTTATGAATTGTTGAAGTGGTTAAATCAAGAAGATGATTCATACTTCATTCCAAAACAATTCGTAGAGTTATGCTCTAAGATTGTAACTTGAGTGGCATATCTTAAAGAAGGTTTAAAACACTTGTCAAATGTAAGAGTAAAAGTTTTCTACTCTTGTACATTTTAAATTGGTAAGTTGTGATGTTTTGGATAAAACAAAGACGAACTAGGGCTAATTGTGTTAAGTGTCTGTCTTGGTTAGAATCCATACTATCTCTTGAATATTTGGCAAGAAAGTATTATAGGTCAAGGAGACAGTGGGAGTCTAAAAGATCCTGAAAGGGTTTCAAGAAGTAATCAAGAACAAAAACCTGTATTTCATCACTAGCATACAACTAGAGGTTTATAACCTATCTTGTTAACATTTCTGTGCACATTCCAGTTAAGTTGGCTATACATTTGAGTTCTACATGTTCTCAATTGTTTTCATAACTACTTGGAAGCAATGGCAGGCCCTTGAGCTGCCAGGTGGCAAGAAGTTAAGATTGCACAAGTTCAATCCATATGAGTTAGGATTTGTCACTAACCTAGTATTGTGATTATGGTTTTGACAAATTCACGTGGATAAGAACACATATACCATAAAATCTAAGTGTCATAAGGTTTCTATTCGATTCATGAAAATGATGGTAAGGAAACTCTTTCACTAAGTAGATTTTAAGTAGATAGCAATGGTGACTTTTGCAGTTCTCAAAGTCGTTAGTGGAGCGTGTGTGGTTAACCGGCACACTAACATTGACTTATGGGAAATGGAAAAAGGTCTAAACAATTTAGACTAGGATTACGGCATCCCTTTTCATAGTTTTGAAATTGTTTAGACACACTTGTGAGCTATCTAAGAGAGGTGTGTGATTTTGATAAAGTCTTATCAAGGCAATCTAGTATCAGAAATCTGAACTTTGGTAAGAAAGTCAATAAAGTATTGATTTCTAGAAGTCCAGTTGATTTCTGGGTACATGTCAAAGCTAGTGGCAGCATAAGTGTTATGCTATTAATCTTCATGTTAGTGGGAGCATGATAATTATGATAAAGGTTGCAAGTTAGCAATGCTAATTATAGAAAACAAAAGGTCTCAATTGGGAAAAAGTTGTTTTGCTATAATTAAGGGAGAGGATATTATACTTCATCTCAAATCTAAAAGCTTAGCTTGAGGTATTAATAATCGTATTTCGTTAAGAATATATATGAATTTCATGTTGGAATGGCTCAACATATGGAAATTCTATATATGGGTTCATTATTTGTGTTCTAAAATTCGATTATGATTACGACATCCCTTTTCATAATCTGAATTATGAGAACTTGTCAAATAGAAATGGAAATATTATTGCAAAAGACTGGTTTAGTTTTTATGTGAGAGATCATGAATCGTGTCCCATATGCTTCGGATATAGGATCGATTACATGTGCTATATTCATCCTTTCTAAAATTTTCCAAATGCATGGGGCATTAAGAAGGGAAAAGGTCTTGAATTGGATATGACTAAAATGATTAAGCAATTGTTGAGGACAATCTAAGGTTTACCAAAGATTGGTTGCTCAAGGACAGTTAGAAGTATAGTATTAATTCTGGGAGGACCATATTGACATAATCTGTAAGTGTGAGAACCCAAGTTGTTCCGTTACATTTCCCCGTTACCGTTAACGGAATATTCCAGTTTATAAAGTTCCGTTAATTAGAGGTCGTCAATTTAATAAACATTCCATTGTTCCATTTAATATGCCGTTAAGTTGTGATAAAAAGAAATAAAAACACATAACACCCATTTCCATTTAATTGGAAAAATGTTAAGTTTTATTATTACGACCACTAAATCGGGTGCGACCAAAAGCCCCATTTAACGGCAGTATCGGGTAAAATTTCCACTGAGCCCCGACTCGTAACCCTATATATAGGTGAGTGGAGTCCATTGGAGACTTTTTACACACTCTCTCTATACTCTCTCTCTAGACCCATTTTCCCCCCAAATTCGCAACCAAACGCTTCCAAATCGTAAGTCCACTTACCCTAGCTTATTCTAAACATATTGATTTGTGTTTATAGCTAAAAATTTGGACTTAGAAGCTGTTAGAATGGAGTTTACGGCCTAAGCTCCTTCTCAGGCCGTAAACCCCTTAAACAAGGCCAAAAGACCCCAAACTTGTCCCTAATGGCTTGGAAATAAATTAGGGATTTAGCATAGGAGTGTTTGATCAATTAAAGCAATCAATTTAGGGGGTAAAAGAGAGTTTACGGCCCAAGCACAAGCTTCGGCCGTAAACACCTCTAAATCTTGTTAAAAAGACCCAAAAACACCCCCAAACCACCCTTGGGATTAATACATAAATTAGGGGCTTAACATTTCGGGTTTAAACCATTTAAACACAAAGAAATGAAAGGGGAAAAGGAGTTTACGGCCCAGGTATATACCAAGGCCGTAAACACCCCTAAATGTGCCAAAAATGTGGTTTTGCCCCCCAAATGGCCTTAGACTAATTCTATAAAATGCTAGGAATGATTTAAGGGCTTAAAACTTCATTAAATCCATGACATGAGAGTTTACGGCCGTAAACACCCTTAGGAGTTGTCCCTAGGCCGTAAACTCCTATAAGATGCCCTTAGAAGCCTTAAACCCACTCATGCCTTTTTGGAAAAGTACTTAGAAAAATCCCATGAACAAGCTAGAAGCCTTAAACACCCTAGAACCCTTCACCATGAGTTTACGGCCGTACACTCATGGTGAGTAGTCCCTGGGCCATAAACATCATATTAAGGGCTTAATCTTGGAGAGTAAACTCCATTCCTAAGTCACACACACCTTTAGACGCTACCCGGGACACCCAAACACTTATCCAAAGTGTTTTCCGCTCCTTTGAGCGCGTATATTTGTTTAATTAGTATTAAATATACTAATTGTATGTGAACATATGTTATCATATGTTAAATAGGTCATTGTGTGTGTTCGAGTCCTTGCGTGACATCGAACGCCCAAACGGCACCTTCGTCGGACCTACTTACACTAGGTGAGTTCATACCCCTGAATGAACCTTTTATATGTTTTTACATGTTTTATAGGGGGGGAATACAAGTTAAAATGCCAGTTATCATATCAATCACATGTCATTGATAACCCGCATGCACAAGATTTTATCACACTATATACTGTTTTACCGAGTAGGACACTATAATGACTTTCAAAAAGGTTTTCAAACTGTTTCAAACTCTTACTTATACTGTTTATTCAAAATCATTTCAAACTGATTTATAATGGTTCCAAGGATTTCTAAAGGTTTTCACACTGATTTAACCAAAGAATACAAAAATGCGATTTTCCTAAATATAAAGGTTTTCCAAGGTTTTCATCAAATTTCTCTTTCACGTCGAATACTTATACTTATTAATTACCGCTGCTTCGTTTTCACTTGTTGTAAACTCCTACTTGATAACGCTTTCACTTCCTGATACGCTTACACCTGTTTTTGTCTCTATTTCACTTATACTTGTAGTCGCTTATACCTGATAGACGCTTTTACTTCACTTATTGTCGTCTCTACTTCGTGATACGCTTATACTTGTTCGACACTCCTAATTCACTTGCGACCGCTCCTACTTCACTTGTTATCGCTTCTACTTTGTGATACACTTACTTTTGGCACACTTATACTTCACGATAAGAATCCACTTGTTACACACTCAAGCGTAGTAGATGTATGTCTGTGCTTGTTTAGATGTATATAAGTAATGATTGAAGGACTTAGGAAGGCTTGTCCGCCCTATTTCCTTTTCTTCGTTGAGATGTAGTCTGGTGGGAACGGATGGCCGTCCGAAGGTCGTTTGATTCATTAGTTATATATTATGTATATGAGTATGGACATATAGGATCTCTCTAGTCAGTTCAGTTAAGAGTCTCTACCTCTAGTCTACACTTACATTAGAAACCCACTATTTGGAAGTCTCTACCTCTAGTTCAGTACTTACATTAGAAACCCACTATTTGGAAGTCTCTACCCACTATTTGGGATGCATCTTCAGGACACGGCCTTCTCCGTCGTTTAGTTGGTAACCAGAATCTCCTGTAGGGAGAGCGGACATTGTGTGTATAGATCTATACGGGATTGACACCCCCGCACCCAGACTGCTAGCTACTGTCCCGGCCTACTAAGCCAATGGGTGACAAATGTCATATTTTAGACGCTCGTAGGGCATCTGGTACTCTAGTCAGTATGGTTATGAGTATCCTGGGTTACCTTATAATTCATTGGCTTTAAGGTAACGGTATTTCACCAGCAATTTACACTGTATGCTGGTAACACCTTTCAGAGTCACACTGTTTTGACCTTGATAGATGTATCTGTCATTTGATACTGTCTGTGGTCTGTAGTCTCTGTTTTGACCTTGATAGATGTATCTTTCATTTGATATTGTCTGTGGTCTGTAGTCTCTATTTTGACCTTGATAGATGTATCTTTCATTTGATACTGTATGTGGTTTGTAGTCTCTGTTTTGACCTTGCAAGATGTACCTTTCATTTGGTATCGTATGTGGTCTGTTGTGTCTGTTTTGACCTTACAAGACGTATCTTTCATTTGATACTGTCTGGGGTCTGTGTCTCTAGTTGTTAGACTAAACCAGGCGTGTCGTTCATTCGATACTTTCCTGGAGTCTATGATTTCTTGCCTTAGTCAGCAGTCCTCACTGCTGAGGCATATGTTAATCCCTGATGTCGTTTGCTTTCCTCAATAATCAAATTCAATATTTTGATAATGATAGCAATTTAGGGAAAACTACTTGTTACCACATAACACTGACCAATCTTGGTAGAAGACTGCTTTTATTAAAGAAAATATAGGATTTTCTGGAAAGAACTCTAATACACAGTAAACACTTAAACTACGACTTTATAAAGTTATTTGGATAAATGTCACTAAATACTTATGAACTCACCAGCAGTTGTAAAAATGCTGATACTCGCTTTTCAAATAACTTGTATTCTCAGGTTAGCATTAGACAGGTACATCCCCGGAGCGGTTGATGAAGATAGCTTAGTACCACGTTGTATTTATTCTATTACTTGTATTACTTTGATGTATTGTAATGTAATCATGTAAAATTATTATTATTAATGAAATGTTTTGTTGTACTTCAATTACTATAATACATGTGTTGTGATACTTGACATGACATCATCCACCCCAGAACCTTTCCGCCGTTCCGGTTTTGGGGTGTGACAGTAAGGAGGCAACTCTTGTTCAGAAGTGATAGTCAATATGGAATATAAAAATGTTTCAAAGTTAGAAAGTATTCAATCTGTAAGATTAGGAAACTTAAAGCAAGAAGGATGTTTCCAAGGAGTTGATCTCCTTTGGAATACTTTGTAATGATTGTTGCCAAGTCTTTGTGAATTTGTGCATAATCATTACAAGATGATCAATGCATATAAGTTTAAAATCTAACAGATTTCAGTAAATGGCATGAATTTGGAATTCTTGCATTTGCAGTAAGGGTTTGGGACTATGAAAAGATGATCATTGGAGTTATGCTCAATTTATCTATTTCACAAAGTAAAGATCATAGACAAACATAGTATGCATACTTTGTGTATGGCATGACTAGTGTTTAGAAAACATAGTGTACATGCTTGGAGCATGGGACAACTATTGTTTTAAATTCAAGTATAAAGTTGATAAAACCGAAACAATGAATAATGAGTAATCAGTATGGTGATAAATAAAAGTGTTTATTTATATTCATAGGGTTTGATACCATATTTGATTCATCTATTCTTGTGTTTCACTTTGCATGTTTTTTCTTCAAGAATAAACTAGGTTATTCTTCCGAAATGACTAAGTTATTCAAACCATCCACACTCGGTCATATGTTGGAAGTAGATATGAATCAAGACTGTCATGGGTTGGCTTGTAGAGGTCTAAGATGTCGGAGAAAGGGCTACAACACTCATGAGTGCTCATAAGTTCTGAGTATTGGATTAAACCCGCGCTCATTGGAATCACTTCATGGATTTTATCACGAGTGATCATGAGACGATAATATCTTATATTCTTCAAACCTAAAGATATGAGTTGTTACTATGAGGTTGTTGTACATTGATTGCATGAAAACGCATTCGGTAACTCGGTGTTATAAAACGTGCCTTTGTGTATGATTCAACAAGTAGTAGAACAAGTCATATGAGTCGAAGTTTATCCATTCCTTCTACCTTCGGGATAAAAGCGATATTTGTGGGGCCCTCGATGATTTAATGATGACACATGTGAGTGCTTGGCCAAGCCAGGACTGATTTGATTTGTTCAATCAGTCAGTCGTCATGAATCGGAAATCGGGAAACAACAAATGGACAGAGAGAATGATTATAATCCATGTCTCAGTCCATATGATATCTAGAATGGAGGAATATATGATCCTTTATCTAATGGACATGTTCGTTGACAAGATCAGAGTTCAAAAGCAGCTTTAAGAGCTACGATTGCTAGTTAGGTTTTGAAGTCATACTCAATAATAGTTTTAGACTTATCCAAGTGGGAGACTGTTGGATTAATGTCCAAGTCCATAACTATATTTGGTATGTACTTGACCCGACTCGACATGGTCTATTTTGGTTGCACTTCACCGGCACAATTTATATGGATAATCTTTTGAGAATAGTATATTAATGATTAATATTAATATATTATAAGTTCTAATATATTAATATGGAATCATATTATTTAATTAGTACTGATCAAGGATTAATTTACAATTAATTAAGTGATCAAAATGAACTAATTAAATATGGACTCTTATATATATGGAATGGGCCAAGTTGATTTAGGTTGCATTATGCTTTCATGGATAGTCCATGGAGTGTTTAACCCATGGATCATATGAAATGAAACGTCATGGGTTTAACCCTAGTCTCCATACTATATAAAGATGTCATTGGTTGGTGAAATTGGTACTAGTGTGGGTACACTAAAAAGGGCTAGCCGATTTCTCTAGAGAGAGCCAAGTATCCATATTCTCTAAAGTCTTCCAAGGTGTTTTAGTGATTTGTGATTCCACTTAAGGCTTCCACACTATTGGGGCTAAGCTCTTAAAGCTTGAAGACATCAAGCTACACCAAAAGGTATGTCATCTAACTAGTCTTTGTAGTATAGTGGCTTCATAATATGCTAGTTAGGATTTAAGCCTTGGAAAGTTCTTATTTGCATGTATAATAGAGAAAACATAGACCCAAGGTTTATAGGGTTGCATGTACACCATAGGAGTGTTAGAATGCTCAAAACCCAACAATTTTGAGGTTTAGCAAGCCTTTTGAAGCAATTCTACTAAGTGGTTTGGCCTTTGGAATGGACTAGGGCAATAAAACACCCCCTTTGAGGAGTTTACGGCCTCATGGAATTTTCCTTTGGGTTTACTACCGTAAACCCTTATGGCGAAAAGTATTGCCAAGTTTTCAAGTCCTTAACACAATTAGGTAAGTGTATGTGCTAGTTTCTAAGCCTAAGGAAGGAAAATGACCAACTTATACATACTTTAGGGTGTTTACGGTTTTGGGAGATCCCCAAACCGTAAACACCTATAATTGTTGGTGTTTGAGGTTTTTCAAGGCTTAGACACATCAAAGGAAGGTTTAATCAATTCATGGAAGGCTTAAACATCAAACTAGAGCTTAGATAAGGACTTAAGCACACTTTGGTGCTCTTTATGGTGTTTACAGCCCAAGCATCTCCTTGGACCATGAACACCTCCAGTCTTGTGTTCTTGACATATTTTCTTGTTGTTTAAATGTAATACTAGCTTACAATCACTCAAGGATGGAAGTACTTACTATAATGAAGCTTGATTTGAGTAAAATGCCAAGAACACTTAGTGTATGTTCTTGGTGTTCTTGGTGTTTTGGAAAATCTAGACAAAATACATAAATGAATGGATGCATAGATGCACAAACACTAGATTAAGTGTTTTACTAACTTGAAATGGTTAGAACACTTACAACTTTGATGATTTGGAATTAAATCTTGGATAATACTTGAGAGTGTTTTTGGAGTTTACTCTTTTGACTTTTGGGGAGTAAACACAAATGACTAACTTTTTGGGGAGTAAACTCATACATAGGCATGAGTTCACGGTTTTGGGTGATTTCTAAACCCAAAACATAAAAGTTTGGTCGGGAATTTCTAAGACGTGAAGTGTTTGCGGTTTTCAAAAATCAAAACCCGAGACGACACTTTCTAACACCCGTTCGTTTAAAAATAATAATAAAATAATCAAACGAACTTTATATTTCTTAAAAACAAGAAATATTGTGGTTGATTTTTAGGGTTTGACCGAATGGAAATTTCGGGTTGTCACATCATCCCCCTGTTAAAGCGAATTTCGTCCCGAAATTAAAGTCTAAACAAATGAAGTAGTTACACATAACTAAGCAAAAAGATGAGGGTATTTTAGTTTCATCTGATCCTCACGCTCCCAAGTGTACTCCGGTCCTCTATTGGCGTTCCAACGGACCTTCACAATCGGGATACAGCTTTGCTTCGTCTGCTTGACCTCTCGGTCCATGATCTCTATTGGTTCTTCCACGAAGTTGAGGCTCTCATTGATCTTGATCTCGTCGAGTGGGATTACAAGAGTCTCGTCAGACAAACACTTTTTCAAGTTAGATACGTGGAATGTAGAATGTACGTTATGAAGTTCGTCAGGTAGATTGAGTTTGTAAGCTACAGGGCCGATTCTTGCGAGAATCTCGAAGGGTCCTATATATCTTGGATTAAGCTTTCCACGCTTACCGAAGCGTATCAAGCCCTTCTAGGGTGAGACTTTAAGAAGGACTCGGTCTCCCACTTGGAATTCCAAAGGTTTCCTTCGCTTATCCGCATAGCTCTTTTGTCAGTCTCTAGAGGCTTTCAATTGTTTACGGATCTGAACGATCTTCTCTGTCGTTTCCCGAATGATTTTCGGACTGGTGAGAGTACTGTCAGAAACTTGCCCCTAGATAATTGGGTATCACCCACTTCAGCCCAGCACAGAGGGGATCTGCACTTTCGGCCGTAGAGGGCTTCAAATGGAGCAACCTTGATGCTCATGTGATAACTGTTATTGTAGGAAAATTCGACAAGGGGTAAATGAGTATCCCATGCCTTTCCAAAATCAATCACACTGGCTCTCAACATATCTTCCAGTGTTTGGATGGTCCTCTCACTCTATCCGTCTGTCTGTGGATGGTAGGCTGTGCTCATGTCCAACCTTGTTCCTAGGGAATGTTGTAGTGATTGCTAGAATCTTGAGGTGAACCTACTATCTCTATCGGAGATAATGGATATAGGTACACCATGTAGTCATACGATTTCCCTAATGTATGTTCTTGTAAGCTTCTCCATTTTGTTAGTTTCTTTGATAGGCAGGAAGTGTGCAGACTTGGTCAATCTATCAACAATGACCCATATGGTATTAAGTCCACCAGTTGTCTTGGGCAACTTGGATATGAAATCCATAGTGATCCGCTCCCACTTCCATTCTGGGATCTCTGGTTGTTGTAATAAACTGGAGGGCTTCTGGTACTCGACCTTAACCATTGCGCAAGTAAGGCATTTACTTACGAAGGTAGCAATTGCTGCTTTCATATTAGGCCACCAGTATAACTTTTTAAGATCTAGATACATCTTATCTGAACCTGGGTGGACGGAATACCAAGTGTTGTATGCCTCGGTCATGACCAAGTGTCGGAAACCATCGTGCTTCGATGTCCAAATCCGGTTCATGAAATATAACGCTCCGCCACCCTTGGCTTCTAAATTTTTATCCATTCCTCTAAGGGATTCACTCGTCATGTTTTCAGGTCTCAGAGCTTCAGGCTGGGCCGCCTGAATTTGCTTAGACAAGTGTGAATCGATAGTCATTGTCAACGACTTGACTCTTCGACTAGAATATTCCTTTCGACTCAGGGCGTCTGCTACTACGTTGGCTTTACCAGGATGATAACGAATATCGCATTCGTAGTCACTGAGTAGCTCGACCCACCGTCGTTGTCTCATGTTGAGCTCCTTTTGATCGAATATGTGTTGTAAACTCTTGTGGTCGGTAAAGATAGTGCTTTTCGTTCCGTACAAGTACTGTCTCCAAATCTTCAGAGCAAATAAAACTGCTCCTAGTTCAAGATTTTGGGTCGTGTAGTTAACTTCATGTGTCTTTTACTGCCTCGAGGCGTAGGCGATGACCTTTCCTCGCTGCATCAGAACACACCCGAGCCCTTGATTCGATGCATCGCAATAGACTACGAAGTCTTCTATTCCTTCGAGGAGGGATAGTATTGGTGCGGTGCACAAGGCTCGCTTGAGCGTTTGGAACGCTCTTTCCTATTTCTCTTCCCAGTCGAAGGCCATGCCTTTCTTGGTCAATGTTGTAAGAGGTTTCGCTATTCGGTAGAAGTTCTGTATGAACCTGGGGTAGTAGCCAGCGAGACCTAGAAATTGACGAATTTCTGTAGGCGTCTTTGGTGCTGACCAGTTCTCAATGGCTTTAATTTTGGATGGGTCCATGTGGATTCCCTCTTCGCTTACCACGTGTCCTAAGAATTCGACTCTTCTGATCCAAAATTCACATTTAGAGAACTTCTCATAGAGCTTCTCCTTTCGTAAAGTTCCTAGAACTTGCCGCAGATGATCACCATGCTCTTCCTTACATTGGGAGTAGATCAGGATGTCATCGATGAATACAATGACGAGCTGATCCAAGTAAGGTCGGCATACTCTATTCATCAGATCCATGAAGACTGTGGGTGCATTGGTCAATCCGAATGGCATCACCACGAACTCGTAGTGTCCGTAACGAGTTCGGAAGGCTGTCTTCGGGACATCCTCCTCTAACACTCGTAACTGGTGATATCCGGATCTTAGATCAATTTTGGAAAAGTAGTTCGCCCCTTGATGTTGGTCAAATAGATCGTCTATGCGAGGCAGAGGGTAACGAGTTTTGACCGTCAGTTTGTTGATTTCTCTGTAGTCGATGCACATACGAAATGATCCGTCTTTCTTCTTAACGAACAAAACCGGTGCTCCCCAAGGCGAGAAACTTGGTCTTATAAAGCCCTTGCTGAGTAGTTCGTTAAGTTGACCAGATAGTTCTTGCATCTCTGATGGCGCTAATTGATAGGGCGACTTGGCTACTGGGGTAGCTCCTGGGACTAAGTCGATTCTGAACTCGAATTGTCGTTGCGGAGGTAATCCTGGCATCTCTTTTGGGAAAATGTTGGGAAAGTCGCTCACTACAGGGATGTTCTTTAGTTCTTTCGTTTCGAGGCTCATATCGACGATGTGAGCAAGGAATGCGTGGTATTCTTTACGTAGATACTTCTGTTCTTGAATACTTGATATAATATGAAGACTCGCACCGGGTTTGTCACCATAGACGATAAGAGTTTCGTTAGACGGGAGGTTTAGATGGACTGCTTTCTCGTAGCGCATGATGTCAGCGCGATGAAGACTCATCCAATCCATGCCGATGATAACGTCGAAGCTTTTAATTGAAATCGGCATGAGGTCGATTGGAAATGAATGGTTATCTAAAGTTAGGGTACAACCTAAGTATATGCTATTCGTGCTTTCAGTTTTCCCATTAGCCATTTCTACTGTGAATTGTTCTTTAAGTGCATGTGGTTGTTGTTTAAGCATGCGAGCAAATTTATGGTTCATGAAGCTTCGCTCCGCTCCATTATCGAACAGAATGCATGCATAGGAGTTAACGAGGAGGAACGTACCAGTCACTACCGCCGGGTCAGCAACTGCATCCCCATGGCCTATAGCTAGTACCCTCCCTGCTCCGTCAACATTCTTCGCTTTAGGGCAGTCCCTCTTATAGTGGCCCGTTTCGCCACATCCATAGCAGGTCGGGCTCGCGCCAGAGCCGGGGACTTGGGTGATCGGCCTCGCCGGAGATTTACAGAAACGGACTGTGTGTCCTTTCTTGTTGTAGTTAGAGCACTGCATTACACGGCAGGGTCCGTTGTGGTGGTAGTTGCATTTGTTGCACTTGGGCAAACTTCCAGCATACTGTCCCACCGGAGCAGTAGCAGCAGCAGCAGAGGTTATTGCAGCATGCACTGCCATAATTTGCGGCTTTTTGGCAGCTTGCTGCTTCTTCTTCTTTTCGTCCCAGAGCTTCCGCTTAGTATCAGTGGGTTTGGAGGGTTCTGAGATGGCTAGGGTTGTTGTTGTTGCAAGGGTTTTGACTCCATGGTCAATGAGTCGCTGTGCCAATCGCTTGGCACTATCGAAGGTAGTAGGGTTTGATCATAGGACATTCCCCTGATATGGAGGAACCAGCCCCCATATGTACCTCTTGATCTTTTTCCCCTCCGTGGGAACCATATTGGGGCAGAGGGCCACCAGCTCGCTGAACCTGGTGGTATATGAGACTAATTCGGAGCCCTTCATGGTTAGGCTCCACAGCTCCTGCTCCAATTTCTGGATTTCACCCCTCGGGCAGTATTCCTCTATCATGAGGTCCTTCATGGTTTCCCAACCCATGTCATTCGCCACCACGAGAGTTAGTGCCTTAACATGGCTGTTCCACCACGTCAGGGCTTTTTCTTCAAAGGTGCATGCGACATATTTAACCTTGCTCGCCGCAGGGCATGAACAAATTTTGAAGACCGATTCAGTCTTCTCGAACCATTGCGAGAGGGCAATGACTCTGCCGGTTCCATAGAAGGACTTCGGCTTGCAGTTGGTGAAATCCTTGTAGGAGCACTCTCTCGAGCGCACAGGGGTTTCAACAACAATTGATTCAACAGGGTTCCACCTCTGCTGGCATCAGAAGAGTGGTACTAAGCCATGGCAGTTGCCACTGCTGCAGCTACAACAACATTCAGGGCTGCAGTATCGATGACTGGAGGAGGAGGAGGAGGAGGTGGAGGTGCATGGTTATTCTTGGGAGATTTGCGAGGAGGCATCTTTCAGCTATAAGTTTATAAAGATAAACAAATTGGTAAGAATCAATTGTAAGTAGGGTGAGAGTGACACATGGACTAACTAACCATAGCCCAACAGTTGAATGAGTGTTTGAGATCGCAACAACGTATATTTGTAGGAAAACACAAGTTTACAGATTTTTCCCACAAACTAGGTAGTTGTCAATAAAACTGGTATTACTTATGTAATAAGTCAAGGGAAAATCGACCTAACAATAGGTCTTACATCATACCATATGGAAAAGTTTTACAGTTCCTAGATTCCTAGTTAGAGTATTGAAAGTTAGGAATATTTTACAGACAAGTGCTACTTAGAGCACAGATTAAACTAAGTGACTTAAGGAAAGGCTTATCAACCTTCTAAACCGTTAACAAGATTGGTCTAAGCAGTCTTCAATTAATATGTCTGTCCCAGGTGGTCGGTTTGGCAAGAATGTAAAGGCACTCGATGCTTTGCTACACCATTAGCTATGGCAACAATCGGTGCCCTGCTGTCTTGGGCATAGTGATACTGTTTTCCAAGAGTTGAGGTTGTTGAGAGATGGACAACAAGGTTGTTGAGAGCCAGGCAGTGCAACTGCTGAGATCTTGCGTAATGAGATTGTCTGGGGCTGGTCAACACGGCTGCTAAGGGATGAGATGCGAGATTGCCAAGAACTAGTCAGCTCGACTGCTGATAGCCGTGCAGCACGACTACTGAGACTTAGGAAAAGAGATTGCGAAGAATTGGTTAGGACGTCTATTGGGATTTAGGCAACGCGGCCATTGAGGATTGGGCCATGAAGTTGCCCCTTCATTTATAAAACAATTGTCTTCTCAAGGATGCACAATCATATACAATGTTCCCTTATTATGTAGTTTGGGTCTTTGCTTGAAATAGAGCCAAAACATATGTGCAGTGTTGTGTGGCTTGTTTACAGCCTGACAATGATCAACAAGGAAATGTTTTAGTAGTTTTTCTATAAGCATGGTCGTATTAGGGATTGGCATCCCATCGAACCTCGCCATTTTTTTTGTTGGTTTTCTAGTATTTTGTACTAGCATGGCTTAACTTGAGTTGTTTTGTGTGCATTGGCTCGTGCTTGCATATTTGAGCCTCATTTGTTTGTACATGCCATTGTAAATAATGATAGCAAGTTATCTAGCTCCATACTATGTAATTAATAGTAAGGTAAACGCATGATGATAACAGGTAAAGTGTATACAAGCATGTATTTTGGAAATTATTCACAACATTTGCCTTTGTGTAAGCTTGTAAGGTAAAATACTTGTATATTCGGTAAAAATGTTTCCGTAGTATGCAATTAGTGGCTAAGCACCGATGATAACGAAATGGTTTGATTAAATCAAAAACTGTTTATCAAAATGTGGCATCTTCGGATGTGGAAATAAAATATTATGGTAAAAAGATTTTCTACTAAGTATACAAGGTTGGTATTTGTTGCAAAATTACTTTAACTTCTTGAAGATAAATGCATGCCACGATTGTCATGATAAAGTTTTGGTAAATACTTATGGTTTAATAAATGGAGATAATATGTAGATATGTATGGTATTGATTTACTTTGAGAAAGGTGGGGTAGATAGACCTTGTATCCAAAGTAGGTCGATGCATGTTTGACGTCCATTTTTAGTTTGAGCCTTTCCGTCGTGCTAATAAGCATAATCTCGCCATGGAGCCCCTGAGACCGTTATTTGACGCGATTATTGTGTCGAGCTCCAATGTTTGTAGAAAGATGCAACATGCTTGGTCTGTGGTTCCCATAGCCCAGTCACAGTCGAAAGTTGTTCATAGAAACACTATTAGAGGAAATCCACACGTGCCCCGACGATGGGGATGAGAACCGCGGCCAGCGCTGGGTAGCAAATTATATTTCTATGCTCCCTGGAGGGAACTTTCGGTGACTGGTCAGCAGTGCACACTCCGCAAGTTCCCTGAAAATGCACTACTAGTCGAGGTTTACTCTGCGAGATTTTCGTTGGCGCGTTTTAAGTGTCATGGCGCTGGATCGGTTATCTTGAAAAGATGACACACTTATGTTTGATAGTTAGTATGTTTTCTTGAAATCATAAACTGATTGAGATTGCGATCGCTTTAAAGCGTTTAGCGGAGTAGTATCAGTAGCATACTGCTTGTCTTCCCCCCTCCCCCCCCCACCTTTATTTTTCGAAAAATAGAAGGGGTTGAATCGCAACGTATATTGTGAATACGTATTTTGTCGGGCGGAATTTCAGCACTTGTGTGCAAATAGCTGATTTAATGGATGCCCAAAAATTAGCCTATTTTTTGTTGTTTAAGCTAACCCATTGAAAATGTGATTTAATGGGAGCCCAAAAAACTGTTAGAGTTTGAAAAACATTGAACCCAAAATGGAATCGCTTAGCCCACTTGGAGGAGCCCAAGGTTGAAATGTCAGCAAACCATTGATTATCAGCCCGCTTTCTCTATTTTTTTTTTTTTGAAAATGCCGAATGATTCCGAACCACAATATGTATTTTGAGAACATATATTTTTTTAGTGGGGCTTGCGGAACGTGAGCGTAAAATGGCTAAATTATATTTTGCAAGAATATTTGATTAACAAATTAATTTAATGGAATCCTCAAAAATTGTTTGGGTAGCCCAATGAAAAATAAAATGTGGGTGGAGCCTAAAATAATTATGGCAGACCATTTGATTGATTAGGCCTAATTATATTTATTCTCGTTGTCTTTTTTTTTTTTTTTTGGAAATGACTGGTGGATCGGACCACAATACTTATTCTGAATATGATTTTTGTTGAGAAGGTGGTTGACAAGGTTATATTATATTCTCAAATCTCTTAATATTCCTACATCCCGTTATGATTCTGAATTGGATGACTTACGATTTACTATTTCTAATTTTAGTGATAGTTTAAAAAGAAATCGTCTCATTAATTCTAATATGAATGATCAACTTAATCGGGTAACATTTAAGAGTGAAGAGAGAAGATTAAGAATAGAGGCATTAGAAGTAGAGCTTACTAGATCATGAGATGATATCATTTACCTTAAAAGAGATAGTATTGCACTTTTGAAACAACGGAATATTTTTTTGTGATTGCTAATTGTTTATATTTTAATATTATTCAACTTCATTTGATTTGTGAAATAGGGAAAGTCTAGCATAAAATGATCTTACCCTTTCTTGAATTGAAAGAGGATGAAATCGATGTTGAATGTTATAAATGTGAATCGATGGTTTCTTTAGATGACGTTTCTGATTCTTATAGGGTTGGACTTGAGAAAATAGAAGAATATATCCGGTGCAAAGAACATAAAAACATGTTCAAAGAAGTTTTAAATGAAAAATAAAAAATAGAAATCAAATTAAATTCTATGTAGAAGTATGACTTATTATGCAAGAAGTTGAATTCGGAAAATACTCTTGAATATTTTCTGAATTCGATGAAAGCGAAATGAGTGAAATATCTGTAAAGGACGAAATTGATTATTCTGCTTTTGTACAAAATTGTGATGAACCAAAGAAAAAATTAATTTCTGAAAACTCAACTGAATTTGTTCGACTTGTAGTAAATAAAGGTTCAAAAGTTTTAAAAGAAGAAGCATCCGTTTTTCCAAAAGTTCAAACATTTCAATATCAAGTTTTTGTAAAGAAAAGACCGAATAAAAATGATACATCACAATTAACGTCCCTGGTTGCTGATGATAATGCGAAGGGGTGTGATAGTTTCTTCTGGTCAAAGCCAATAGATAATGCGGATGAAACAAAAGGTCTTTCAGAAATGACATCATGGAAAACAAAAGTGAACTATGTTTCAGAACCATTGAACCGTGTGAAATTTTGTTACAAAAAGGCCGGACCCAGTGGGACAAAAGATGTTTCAAGTGAAACCTCTTCGGAATAGAATGAAACGCCAATCAGACAGGAAAAACCAAAATCTAACATTCACAAATCTGTTGAAGAATTGATTGCAAAGAAAAGACAATCGAATGCTAGATATAGAAACAATTTGAAAAAAATAAAGCGTTTGTGGAAGAAAATGAATTATAATCAAAGTTTTGTCAACACAACACGATCTTCAAATCAAAATAAAGATTCATCTCAAATTACGAAACAAAAGTCAAGTTTTTCTTCCAATTAAAGTTCTTCACAAAAGTCATGAATTTTGAAACCTATTGCCAAATCACAAGATTTTAAGGGTAAAAACAAAATTGTTTCGGAACCAGAAATTATTCTCAAAGAGTACGAAGCAAAATTGAGAAAGGAGGAAAAAGAATTTTCAAAAAGAATGGATCCAAACTTTAAAGAATACATTCAAAAAAAGTTAATGTTGTTGAAATTAATCTTTTTGATAACAAAGTTGAAGTTTTTAAAATGGAAAAAGTGATGAAATGTTCTTTGAAAAGAAAATCCTTTTGGGTTGACAAAACAAAAATTTTCCATGTTTAAAAGAAATCCTCACAAGGACCCAAGTTGGTTTGGGTTCCTAAAACTCTCTAAATTTTGCAGGTTATGCATGATGAATACTATGATTCAGAAGTGTACATTGATAGCTGTTGTTCTGGTCACATGATAGGAAGGAAAGAGGAGTTGCGAGATTTTTAGAATTTAAAGGATGGTGGAAGAGTAAAGTTTGGAAACAATGCCACAGGAGAGATAAAAGGATATCGCATGATCACAAATGGCGAACTCACAATTTGGAAGGTAGCTTACGTTGAGGGCTTACAACATAATCTAATTAGTGTTTCTCAATTGCTTGTAGATAGAGGTCTAAAAGTGTCTTTTGATGAAGAAGGTTCATAGATGATTGTAAAGAAATCAAAAGTTGTATCCTCTGAATTCTAGAAGGAAAGGAGAGATGTATCCTCTGAATCTGAATCCGATCCAAGGAAAACCTTCTATCTACTTGCTTAAAAAAGCCTCTTTAGATGATAGTTGGTATTGGCACAGAAGGCTTTCTCATTTGAATTTCAAGGACATCAACAAGCTCGTAATTGGTGATCTCGTACATGGACTAGCTCTTCTGAAATTCAAAAAGGAACATTTATGTGCTGCTTGCAAGATCGGAAAACAAAGTAGAAAGAGCCATTCCTCTATCATCAATACCAAAATCATTGAGCCACTAGAACTTTTACACATTGATCTATATGGCCCCTATGCCATCGAAAGCATCGGTGATAACAATTATATTGTGGTTATTGTTGATGATTTTTCTAGATTCACTTGGGTTTTGTTTCTTAGATAGAGATCCATCATAACAAAAAAGTTGATAGATTTCATCAAGCTGGTTGAGCTACAATCACAAAAGCCAATTTGGAAAATTCGTAGTGATAACAGTTCAGAATTCAAAAATCACGTGTTTGAAGAATTCTTGTCAGGCAAAGGGATTTCTCTCAATTTCTCTTCAACTTACACTCCCCAACAGAATGGTGTAGTTGAAAGATGAAATCCCTCTCTCTGTGGAGCTAAAAGGATAATGTTGTCATTTGAGAATCTTCCCTTGTATTTCTGGGCTGCTGCCATCGCCACTGCTTGTTTTACACAGAACCATTCCTATATCAACAAGCGATTTCTAATTACTCCATATGAAAATCTAAACCATTGGAAACCTAACATTAAATTATTTCATGTGTTAGGTTCCAGGTGCTTCTTATTCAATTCCAAAGAAAATCAGAACAAATTTTACGTGAAAGCTGACGAAGGATTTTTTCTAGGGTATCCTTGACACCAAAGGCCTTTCGACTTCTAAACAAGAAGTCAAATAAGATTGAGTAAACCTACTATGTCACGTTTGATGAAAATTATATGATGAAATATCAAAAAGAAGATTGTCAATCTGAGGAAATTTTTCCATCAACAAATTCTAAGACTATTCCTCTCATGAATTTATATGAGGAATTTCTAATTTTTTTCGATGAACCTAAAAACGAAATTTCCTCGGAATAAAATGCAAAAGACAATCACGAAGATGAATTGATCAAGATTGTTGACGAAGCTGCTAAAAATGCAGAGATTCCTCCTGAGCAACCAATTCCGAATGACCCTCACCAAAAATATTTTGATTCTCCAAACCAGGGGGAGAGTTCCACTTAGAACTTCAAAAATGATATTCTTCTCCAGGGGGAGAATTCAATTCTGAATGTGGGGTCACATGCAAACTTCCAAGGGGGAGAATAGTGAAAATAATGAGTCGGATGTACAATCAAAATTCGAAGAAGTTTTCGCTGAAGTTGATCCAGCCTATGATCAAAACTATCCTCCAATGCGAAAATGGACCAAAGACCATCCTCCATATCAATAAAAAGCGAAACAAAGTGCATTATTTTCTTAAATGGATATTTGCATGTTTAACTGTAATGCCCGCGTTTCCAGGCTAGGCATTTTCGTTGATGTAATAGTCTAGGTTAACCCTTGTAACTCTTTTTGAGGTATTAATGATGAAATATTTGAGTATTATGTGAATTATGTGTATTTTTGTGCTTATTACTTAATTATAAAGATATAATTAATAAAGGATAAAAATAAGCGTCAAAATTAAAGTGTGAGATAAGCCCGATATCTTTACATAAAGTTGTAGTGGTCGAAACAAGGATTCCGGAGATATAAGAATGCCGAATCCGAGTTATAACGAATAAGTTATGACCGGTCGAAGTTCCGCGACAGAACCGGCACGACGCCGAATGACGTACAATATGAATTTAATATAGAGCGATATCTAGCCTTAGTGATCTAAACGAAATTCGTAGGGTTCGTTAAACCGAGAGCGTGCATAAAAAGAACGCCCAAATCTGACTTCGTATGAGGAAGTTATGATTTTCCGAAGTTTGGACTTAGCGGTATGCAGCTCGAATACTCAAATATGAGATCGAGTGATTCTTAACCGAAACAATCTAAACGAGAGTCGAAGATCTCGTCAGTAGTAGTCCAACGATAAAAGGACAGATGAAAACGGAGTTCAGATGAAGGAGTTATGAATTTCAAACAGAGTTTTCCTATCCAGGCCTACTAAAAATAATATATAAGTAATATATTTATAATTTATTAAAAATAAATTTAAAATTAGCCAATGAAGTCTAAACGAGAGTTGTAGAGAATAATCTCACCTTCGCATCGATATAAAGAACAGCGAAAACGGAGTTCGTATGCAGAAGTTATGAATTTCTGAAGTTCGGGGCGCGAACCCCAAAGCCGTGTCAGAGGCCACGACGTGGCAAGCAGTGCCACGACGTGGCAGGTCTTCTGACACCTCCGGGAGTCCCCCAGACACAACTTGCAATGACGCATGCAATGATGATCAAGCCCACGACGTGGAAAAAGGTGCCACGACGTGGCAAGGGCAGATTTTGCCCTATAAATAGATTTGAAAGGCCAGCCGTTTAGGGTTGCTGTTTTCTCTCCTCTCTCCCGTTTTAGCTCGATTTATGTGTAAGAAATATCCCGAAGCCCCAGTTTCATCCTGAGACCCGAAGCAAGTCCCGAAGCCCGACGATCTCGAAAAGAAAAGAGTTTCCGAGCCAAAGCTCTGCCCGCGAGGAGTCCGGTTTTTGTGAAGATCTTCCAGATCTACCGAAGAATACTACTTCTACAAGCCGTAGTGCTGTCTGATCATCTTCTGATCAAGTGAGTGTGTATTTACTTTCTTCTAACACATAATTACGAAGTATTTTATACGAAATACGTGTTATGTGTATATTTTGTTGTTATATGTGTGAATGTATATTCAGTTTCTTCTATCTCATGGATATGATTTATTCTCTATGAAATACGTGTTATGTGTATGTGTCTCATCTTTTATCTGGAATGTGCTTTGAATGAACATACTATACAGGTTTTAAACTATGTATAAAAATGTATATTTTATCTACTAAAATGTTGGGTAGAACATGGGTAGATAATTGTCTTGTGATAAAAAGATGAGAGGCCTCGATGTTTTTGATTTAGTCATCTAGCGGAGTTTAGATGACGACCACAGACTTTTCTAGACAGTCATGTGGAACGCTAGCAGGCTCGCCACCTATAGGTGTTAATGAACTTGGGTGTTCATTCGCTGTACTCCATCCCCCTCATGGTTGCCTTATTTGACTTATATTGCTGAGGAACCCCCAAAGCATGTGTTGTCACCCCGATGAAATATTCTTAGACTAGGTCCCTTATGTTAGTTGTCTTAAGGACGTAAAGTGAGAATAACGGGAATGGGTAGTTGGGTTATTATTGGTTGGTGGAATTAAATATAATTATTTATTGTGGGTTGAAAAACCCTATATGCTCACCAGGCTCCCAAGCATGACCCACTCAGTTTCTTTGTATTACAGGTAGTGGCGCCAGAGCATAAGTTGGATGACTTGTCAAGTTATTTTTGGATTATAGACATGTTGTTGTAAGTAACTGTTGTCAGGTCTGTATTGAAATGTTTATGCTTTTGGTCTGTTTATCGGAACATGACATCCCGAGTATTGTAATATAATGAAAAATACATTTCTTTAAGAAATGCTTTGGTAAATCTTATTTTATCATATTTTGTTTTGGGAACGAATTCCGCAACTCTTTAAATCAAAGGATTACTCTGAAATCATTTTAAAAGCATAAATTAAACCGGTCTTTTCTGACCGTGATTTTGGGGATGTCAAATTAACTCTTTTATTTCGAAGATTGAGCCTAAAACTATTAAAATTGCTCTTGATCATGAAGACTGGGTTTAGGCGATGCAAGAGGAGCTAAATGAGATTGAAAGGAATAAAGTATGGAGATTGGTTCCTACTCCGGAAGATGCATCTTGTTGGTATGAAATGGGTATTCCGAAATAAGATGGATAAAGAAGGAAACGTCATTCAAAACAAAGCACGTCTAGTGGTTAAAGGCTATTGTCAAGAGGAAGGAATAGATTACGAAGAGATGTTCGCACCGGTGGCAAGACTTGAATCTGTTTAGATCTTTCTTGCATATGCCGCTCACAAAAATTTTCAAGTCTATCAAATAGATGTGAAGTGTGCATTTCTGAATGGCAAACTAGAGGAAAGTGTCTATGTGGAACAACCATCAGGTTTTGTGAATGTGAAATATCCCAATCATTGTTACATACAGTTCATGGCAGTGTATGGTCTGAAACAAGCACATCGTTCATGGTATGAAACCCTGACTCGTTTTCTTAAACAATCAAAATATAAACAAGGTTCAGTTCAACCAACATTCTTCTTTCGCAAGAAAGATGGTGACCATTTATTAATCGTTCAGATTTATGTTGATGACATTATATTCGGATCCACCAATCGTAGATTCATAGATGAATTCTGAAAACTAATGGAAACTAAATTTGAAATGAGTTAAATGGGTCCAATTAACTTTTTCCTTGATTTAAACATTGGATAGAGTTCAGAGGGCATATTTATCAGCCAAGAGGCATACACAAAGACCTTGCTAGCCAAATTTGGAATGGTGGGTGATTCAAAGGTCAAGGTTTCTATGGCCTTCAAAACGAAATTTACTCCATCCTTGGACAAGCCATCAGCAGATATCACATTATTTCGTCAAATGATCGGATCTTTAATGTATATAACATTGAGTCATCCAGATATAATTTTTGTTGTATGTTATTGTGCCAAGTTTTAGGCGAATCCCCATGAACCACATATGGTAGCTGTAAAGAACATATTCTGATACCTCAAAAGGACTACATCTCTCAGAATATGGTATCCATCCAATTTGGGTTTCATTGTGCAATCTTATTCCAACATAGACCTTGGTGGTTGTGGCATTGATCAGAAGAGCACATCAGGTGGTTGCAGTTTTTGGATAGCATGCTTGTTAGTTGGCAATCCAAGAAACAAACATACGTTTCTTTATCCATAGCAGAAGTTAAATACATTGCAGCAACATCATGCACTTCCCAAGTGGTGTGGATTCAGAATCAGTTAAGAGATTATGGAATCAACATAAATTGAATTCTCTTGTATTGTGATTCCGAAAGTGCTATAAGAATCTGCCACAATCTAGTGCGACACTCCAAGACAAAGCATATAGCACTGAGATACCATTTCATAAAGGATCATGTTGAGGATGGAATTGTAGAAGTTCATTTTGTTAGATCCTTAGATCAGTTGGCTGATATCTTTACAAAGGCCCTACCTGAACCATCATTCAATCGTATTTTACAAGGGCGAGGAATGATTGATGCCAAATCCGTTCAGAAATCCTCTTCGTAATGATCATTGGTCGTAAGTTACAGTTCAAATTCCGAATGGTTCGGAATCAACCGTTCATATTCCGACTTGTTCCGAGCTTCAGAATGGTTTGGAATTCTTTGTTTACTTTCGACTCGCTCTGATCGTTGGATTGATTCTGAAGTTACTGTTCATTATGGCTTCGAAATCTTTCATCTTAATTTGTAATTCGTTACTTTTGTATACTTCTTTATTTTTGTTCCGAAGTTACTGTTTAATTTTGTTTTTTCTTTTAGAAAATTAAAATCCAAAAATATTTTATTTGTCTTTTATTTCCAAAAATTCAAAAATATTTTCTTTTTTTTTTAAGTGTTTTAAAAAAAAAATTAGAAACTGCAGTTAAACACTAATGACTGCGGATCTCCAAAAACTTTAGCAACAAAGACTTTCAAAGAGGATATTCGATCTCAAGGTACAAATCGACAAATCTTTTCTAAAAACAAAAGACATCAAATTTCCAAAATCTAAGAGACCAAAAAAGTTTGTTTTTGGTCATTATTTTTCAAAAAACTCTCCCATCAACAAACCATGCAAAAAGGAATGTGCAGTTTTAACATCCATTCCTATCTCATCTGACAAAACCCAAAAGAAAGAAAGGTCTTTTCAAAACAATGGTTTCAAATCTATTCCTTAGATGATCCAAAATGGAAGGGTATCTTATCCACTCCAACACTTTTAAAATCACATCGAAATTTCAACAAATAAAAAGGCATTTTACCAAATCCCAAGAAAAGATCCTAGGTGCCTACACGTGCAACATCTTCTTCTAGACAAACTTTTTCTAAATCCAACACTTCACGTGTCAAATCTTACCAACCTCGGACCAGTCACAAATCAACCACACCCTTCTGACCGCTTACCAAACAAAGTTCCAAAACAAAAGACAAAATTTCAACATGTCAATGTCAATGTAGATGTCCGAAAAAGTTTTCTCATGTCAAAATTGATCCTTTTCAAAAACCTCATAACTTTTCAAAAAGGCATTACGCTCCAAAAACTCACCAACACCCAGGACTAGGATTAAAAGTTGACACAAAACCAGTCCTTGCAACCTCTTTTCATGCATCAATCAGAAGCTCATCTATTGTGCCAGACTCCAAACTTGTTTGGATGCCTAAACTAACCGTGTAATTTTCAGGCCTTGTGCAAGGAGGAACAAGAAGAAGAATGGTTAATCGATAGTGCCTGCTCCTTGCACATGACGGGAAGGTTAGAATACCTTCGAGATTTCAGGCCAATTGTCACTTTTGGGAACAATGCTAATGGGATAATTTGAGGTTACGGTGTTCTCACTACGGGAAACTTCTCTATTCAAAATGTTGCTGATGTAGAAGGCCTTAAGCACAATCTCATCAGTGTTGGTCAACTATGTAAAGCAGGCCATCGTGTTGAATTTGATGACCAGTCTTGCTATGTAATAACAAGCGATAGAAGTACTTGTATGATCAAGTCTAGATCCGAAGGTACTATGTACCCTCTGGGTGTATCTTTGATCATAGGCAAACCATAGTTATGTTTTCTAACCAAAGCTGTATCCGAAGTCAGCTGGCTATGGCACCACAAGCTCGCTCATCTTAACATCAGATACATCAACAACTTAGTCACCAGAGATCTAGTCAGAGGTCTTCCAATCCTCTAGTTCAGCAATGATACTCTCTGTCCTACATGTGAATGTGGAAAGCAATTCAAGGCAAGTCATCCCACGGTGATTGATTCCTCCATCTCTGAACCATTGGAACTTTTACACATTGATCTCTGACATCCATCTACCGTAGCCAGTCTTCATCACAAAAAAATACATATTGGTTATTGTGGATGACTTCACACGTTTCACATGGGCCTTCTTTCTTCAACTCAAGTCAGAACACTGCAAGTGCTGATCAACTTCATCATGGAAATTGAACTTCAGATCAAGTTACCAGTCATATGTATCCGAAGTGACAATGGAAACGAGTTTACTAATCATCTTCTAAATAGTTTCTTGGTGTTCGGAGGAATTACACACAACTTCTCATCTCCTTACACACCACAACAAAATGGCGTAGTAGAATGAAGGAATCGCACTTTAGTAGAAGGTGCCAGATCCATGCCCAATTTTGCAAACCTTCCTCTCTACTTCTGGGCTGAAGCAGTGGCCACAACCTGTTTTGTTCAAAATCAAAGCATTGTGTGCAAACATCTCAACAAAAAACCATATGAAGGTCTTAACAACCGCAAGCTAAATGTTCGATTCTTTCATATCTTTGGGTGTAGATGCTTCGTAATAAACAACAGGGATCACCTCAATAAATTCGCACCGAAGTCTGATGAAGACATCTTCCTTGGCTACTCCACTAACAAAGTTGCCTATCGAGTTCTCATTACACACACAAGGTTGATTATTGAAAGCTTCGATGTAAAGTTTGATGATTATCACATCCGGCACTCCGCTCCGTCAACTGAAACCACCGCAATTCTAGAAAGTGATATTCCTACCTCTTCGGGTCCATTAAATCTAGTTGAAATAAGCTATGATGATCTCTTTGATCCTGCTGATACAGCCAAGCTATCCGAAGTTCTTGTATCTCTAGAAGCTCAGCAACAACATGCAGATGTATCTGGTCCAACAACGTCCAAAGAAGTATCGCTAAATACTTCCACCTCGCCGGTTGAAGGGGAAACTTCCACTCTGGACCACACAACAACCATCGAGGTTCCAGTACCAGAAGATGAAGCTCCGATTTGTAGAGAATTTCAACCATCAAACGTTTCTTCGGATTCAGATGATGAAAAAATAGAACACGTTGATACAAGAACAGACTCAAGGGTCATCACACTCCCATCTGCAATCCAGGGGAACCTTCGCAGGTTGAAGGCGAAATCCCTTCAACACTCCAGGGGGAATCTTCCCCATCTGCCCAAGATAAATATAATCCCGCCTTCCCAGTTCAAGACTCTTCAGCAAGATGTTCTCAAGTCCAGGGGGAACTGCCCTCCCCAACTACAGAATCTTCTAATATTGAAGACATTCCCTCCACCGCAGCTGCTGACCATCTGATACCTCGTCTACATGTATGGACGAGAGACCACCCACCAGGTCAAATTATTGGCAACCCATCCGGAAGAATCCAGACTCGATCATCCAAGGACTTATCCGATCACTGCCTCTATGCAGTGTTTTTAACCTCAGTCGAACCTCGATCGATCAAAGAAGCGTTACTTGAACCAGACTGGATTTCCGTAATGTAAGAAGAACCGGAAGAATTCAAAAGGAACAAGGTATGGCAGCTCGTTCCAAAAGCGCAAGGCCACACCATTGTTGGCACACGATGGGTACACAAGAATAAGCTAGATGAATCGGGTGCGGTCTTCAGACACAAGGAAAGACTAGTTGCCAAGGGATATAGTCAACTTGAAGGCATTGACTATGATGAAACGTATGCTTCGGTAGCACGTATGGAAGCCATCCGGATCTTCTTAGCATATGCAGCACACAAAAACATCAAGGTTCATAAAATGGATGTGAAAAGTGCTTTTCTCAATGGGGAATTAATAGAAGAGGTTTATCTTCAGCAACCTCTGGGTTTCGAAAGCGTTGAATTCCCAGACCACTGCTACAAGCTTGAAAAAGCAGTCTACAGTCTAAAACAAGCCCCTAGAGCATGGTTTGAGACTCTATCTGAATTTCTTGTCTCTTCAGGTTACAAACGAGGAGTGATTGATCCCACATTATTTCAAAAAGCAAATGGTGATCATCTAATGCTTGTACAAATACATGTGGATGATATCATTTTTGGCTCAACTGATCAAAAGATGGTGGATGAATTTGCTAAGCTCATGACCAACAAGTTCCAAATGAGCATGAACAGAGAGATTAATTTCTTTCTAGGTCTTCAAGTGAAACAGGTCCCTCTAGGGATATTCATTCATTAAGAAAAATACACCTCAGAACTATTGAAGAAATATTCAATGGATAATTGCCTTCGGCTAAGGTTACCATGGCCTTCAGTTTTAAGATATCTTTTGATCCCTCAGGTGAATCTGTTGATCACAAGTCTTATAGAGGTATTATTTTCTCTCGGATGTACCTCACTACTAGCCTACCGGATATAATATTTGCAACGGGTGTATGCGCAAGGTACCAGGCTGACCCAAAAGTGTCTCATATGAACGCAGCCAAACAAATCCTGCGGTACTTAAAAGGAAGCAAAACTATTGGCTTATGGTACCCCGCAGGAAATGATTTCAATCTTCAAGAATTTACAGATGTAGATCATGTCGGATGCAAACTTGATCGCAAAAGCACCTAAGGTGGATGTCAATTTATGGGTGGAAGACTAGTCAGCTGGTCCTCAAGAAAACCGCAGAAGTTGAATATGTGGCCGTAGCCAGCTGTTGCTCTCAAGTCTTATGCATGAAAACACAACTGCTAGACTATGAATACAGAATGCTGCGGATACCAATCTATTGTGACTCTGAAAGTGCCATACCGATTTCTCACAATCCTATTCAGCACTCCAAGACCAAGCATATTGAACTACAATATCACTTCATCAAAGACCACATCCTATAAGGTAACGTTGAACTAATTTTTGTCCATACTCATGAAGAGATTGCTGATGTATTTACAAAGGCACTTGACTCTACAAAACCCAATACTTTCTTACAAATGTTAGGAATGATGAATTCGGACACACAATTCTTTTTGAATTGATAGGTACCGCAGACCATCCTTGGTATCCGTTGCGGTTCTAGTTGAAGTTATTTATGTTAGATGGTTTTGGTATACCCTATGTACCGCAACCATATATCATAATTATACTTCAACGGCCCTTATTGTTTGTTATTACTAATATTTGTTCAAGTGCTCATCTCAGTTCGTCTACCGCAGTCACCCATCCGGTGGCATATGATCCATCCGCAATGAAGTGTCTATCCGCAGACACTTTAATTGATTTTCAGACTGTTACATTCTTTTGAAAAACAAAAAAAAAACAAAACATGGTGTGTTATTTAATTATCCTTCATTAAATAGAGAAAACAATAAAGAGAAACATTCTTTGTGCATCTGTCTCATTCTTTTGAAAAAACCTCGTGTTAGACCTATTTTAGGTATGATGACAAAAAGAATGATTTTCCAAATCAAATCCTTTTTAATCTGTCTCTTCCTATTAACCTAAAACATCAAATCCGTTACAACTTCCCTTTACCCAATGGATTGATCTCACCCTCACCACACGTTCAACAGACGTGCTCACAAATCTGACATTTCATTAAATGCAAACCTTTTTTGGTAAACCCTAAAATTCAGATTTAATCCCTCTTTTCTTAATCTGTGGCTTAGATTAATGCTCTTAATTCAAAATAAACCCCCAAACGTTTTTACCCAAATTCACTTAGGGTAAAAACGTTTCCCATTCCCTTAAGCCACTATAAAAACTCTTTCTTCTCCACAAAGAAAAGTTTACGCTTTCTAAACCATAAACCTTTCTCTTGCATTCTACTTTATTTTCTTCAAAGCTTCCTCAAAAATTCAACAATGGTGAAATCCGGTGTATCCAAGAAACCTTCCAAGGCATTTGGATCAGTGAACCCCACTGGTTCAGACTCTGCATCAAGACATCTCACACCAACAATTACATCAACCAAATTCAGAGCCGTGTTTGAAGAACACTCTTTCTATAATTCCCCCACAAAACTGATGATCAAGTTGTTGTCTAATGAACCACTGTTTGGACCCTTCGATTCATTCACTAACATTGTTCCTCTCTTAACCCTCTTCAAGTATGTTTTTTCATCCTATCGACCACTTGAGAATCTACAAGAAGTACATCTCAATCTAGTCAACGATTCTCTGGTCATCTTGACCAAGGAGAAATTTCTCATTGCAATAAACCTCCTTGTTCGTCCATCCATCAAGGTTTTTACTCCATCAATGGCGGATATACTGTCTCCACTTTACCAAATGGGATACCAGATGAAAATAAAAGGAATTGGGGAATTCAAGAAAACCAATTCTTGCGGTCTGGGAATTCGTCTGTCACTTCATCATCCGCAGTCTATCTGGAAGAACCCGAGGCACAGACAACATGGGACTCAAGCTCCTAGAACTTGTATGGAGCATATTCACAGGTCATGACGTCAACCACGGTCAGATCCTATGGGATGATTTCCTGTAGTACATTCCATAAGAAAGCCCACGAGAGAACCCTACCGAACTCACCTTTGCAAGGTTTTGGTCTCTCTGCATCTCCGACCTCCATGCAGATGCAGGAATCAGCATGATTAACGACATCAACTTCTTTATCACCATGGCTCTTAAAAGGTACAATCCCTTATCTGATCAGACTTTTTTGGACCAATAAGAAGACTACCCACTCACATTCTTTCTACCCTCGGTCTTGAGACTGTTCATGTCTCAGATCACATTGAGGCTACAGAAGGTATTGCCCCATACCTTCCTACCCCGCCTCTCCCAACCCAATCCATAGTTATTGATCCCGCTAGTACCGCAGTCCCATCTTCCACAACAGTTTCCAAAATTTCATTATCCTAAAGACTCAAGCAACTTGTCTCTGCTCGTCAATGTCCCCGCAACACCAAGAAACAAGGAACTCCAAAAAAGGATGCTTCCAAGCCATCCAATCCATCCAAGAAAAGAGAAACTCCACCAGTAATAACTATAGTCGAACCAAGCAGACGTATCTCCAGCAGTGACTCTCAGCACTCATGATGTACGTTGAAGAAGAGGAATCGAGTGGCTCTCAAAACTTAACCTCCAAGCCAAAGGTGAAGAAAAAGAAGAAAAATATGGCCGTCTCAAGAAAATAATTTCTCAATCTTCAATCCAAGGTTGACCATATCCTGGCGGCAGTCAAATCTTCTCAACCGCAGTCTGAAGACAATCTTGTGCCATAGTCCTTGATCGAAAGGATTGAACGACTGGAAGCAAGGGAAAGATTGGCTGTTGAGAGAATTTGTCTCAAGGTTGAAATAGAGATAAGGTCCCTTGATAACAACCGTTAAGCGGATCATAAGGAATTTATGGATGTTGTGGAGCGCCTTATATCTGAGGTATATGCAATAAAGGATAACTTACAGGCAACCATTGCGGATCAATCCACTCTGTCCCAGAAACTGATAGCTGAGACTCACACTGCATATGAGTCCACTATCTCAGTCCTCCACATAACCATCAACAAACTCCAACACGCATTATCATCAAATTTTCCAGGCCCTGAAATTCTCCAACTAACAAAAGAGATACATCGACTGCTCTTCAACACCACTATTCCTGACAATCAGCAACTGGCTGAGGTTCTCAAAGCCCAGTTCCAGGAGGTGTGTGCTAAACTCGATGGCGTTAAACACTGGCTTGAGGAGGCTCTGGGTCTGAACTCCTCAAGAGGGGGAAGTGAAGGACAAGTCCATCAAGAAGAAGACTATGAAGAAGAACATCATTCCAACACCGCTTCTCAGAAAATCCCTTCACCGCAACCCTCACTACAACATCACTCTACACCACCGCAATACAAAATCATTCCTTCCCCTGAAAGACCTGAAACTCCCCCACACTTCAAGAATCTAGCGGATCACATGTACCCTCCAAGGTCAAATGACTCCCCTGTAACCAAGCAGAAGAAAGTTGACTGGAAAGCAACTAAACTAGAAGAGCTCATTTGGAGTGCGGTTTTGACACTGTGATGGATGAATCCTTAATAAACTCCTGGATCAATCCACACCGCAGACTTCTTGATGACGACTACAAACCATACCTCACGTATGCTGAACCCCCTTCGGATGGATACTGGGATGTCCCTATCTCCCCAAACGCTAAATACTTTACAATGTTTGAGCAGTTTGACCGCAACCTTCCTGATCACAAGAGACTGCCAATGAAGTTCGAGAGACTTAACCAATTTTATGCCAAGCATGCCTCTCCCATTGAGAAGATCTATTCCAATGAAAGACCTTCAGCAGTCAAGAACGTCAAACCTCACAAATTCAAGAAGGCTGAATTTGTGCAATACACACACACTAGAAGGAATCAAGACTATGTCCGCACCCAAGCGACTTACCCTGCATGAACCCAGAAGAAGTCTTCCTGATAGAAAAGGTGTTCAAGAATAAGTGTGAAAAGCATCTGAAGATGAAGATAGCACTTGAAAGGGGAAGTACTTATCTGAAAGAAACTATTTGTGACTTCACAAAGATCGATGCGGAGATCCACCCGATCATTCCCAAAAAGGTTGATCTACCTCCTCTTGATCCTACACCGATACCAACTGAAGGCTATGAGGAAAGATCCCTTGGTGCTACAAACTTTCCTGAACTTGAAGTCATCTTCAAAAGGAAGACTAATCAAGTCAAGTACTTCATCTCCCTGGCCTCCATGAACCACCTCATGAAGAAACAACTTGAAATATGTCGAACTCCAGTGGAAAAATCGAAACATACAACTGCCGAAGTCAAGTTCGAGATTTTAAGAAGGATCATTTGGTTGGAAAATGTTACGAAGTTTTAGTGGATCCTAATTGTAACAACATAAATTTTCGAAACAATTTTTCACATTTGAAAAACATACTTTCATTCCTAATAGTTATAAAAATATCATTATATCACATAACAACCCTTAACATTACATCCCAAGATCATAACATGTAAAACTCCTCGTGTGTGTACTGATCATGCCGACGCCTTCCTGCGTTTGTCACTAGTACCTGAAACACATCACACAACACTATAAGAATAAATGCTTACTGAGTTCCCAAAAATACCACATACCATACATACGCCTTTCCAGGCCATAACTCTATGGGATCTTCCGATCCGAGTGTCTCAGGGGACTTCCATCCCGAACTCCGGTAGACCTTCCGGTCCTACCCGTATCGACCTTCCGGTCCGTAACCTCTTGACCTTCCGGTCCATATCATCTTGACCTTCCGGTCCGTACCATACATAACATACATAGCACATGCATATCACATAACATATAACACATACATCTCATAGAATACAAGACCTTCCGGTCACACATAGGTACCCTTTTAGGTACAATATAGTGAGATGACTCACCTCGGTATCTCAGATAGGCTCGTACTCTATCACACTGGTCTAGCCCCCGCCGAAACACATAATAATACTCTCAAATAAATAATGGCTCTCAAAGGCTAGATTAAATCCACTCTATAATTTCCATAGAAGGGTAAAAGACCATTTTACCCCTCCCTGAGCCAAAAGTCCAAAGGTTGACCAAAACCCTAAAAGTCAACGAAAGTCAACAGAAGGCAGTACGCGGCGCGTACCTTCTCTGTACGCGGGGCGTATGCCAGCGAACCACAATCGGGGCTTCAACCCCTTACGCTGCGCGTACTAGGAGTTACGCCCAACGTAAGTCCCAGTTCAGCCATTTCTTAGATTTTGGTCTTAAACGGTTAAGACACTCCTTCAACTTCCAGATATGACTCTCTTACAACCTCTTATTCCATAAAGTCGAAACCTTTAAGCCTTTACATGGCTGTAAAGGTCCCTACCAACTCAAACCTCTTTCCTTTTTCCCTCCAAAGGTCTAGATCTCATGCATGGCTCCATCTTTACGTCCATGTTTGCATTTTTATGAACATACAACACTTATAGACCAGAAATATGATAGATCTAGGCGAATGGAGACCATTTGCTCATAAAGTGTCCATCTTGGGACCAAAAACCCTGGAAATTGGTCCAAGAAGCACATAACACAAATAACAAGGCATGGTTTGAGCTTTTTACCTCAAGAAGAACCTCCAACCTTTGAAAAGCTCAGAACTACTCTTTCCCACAAGCTTCTAGCCTCCAAAATGACCTCTTCTTTCCTTCCACCACCTTGAAATGACACTAGAAGCTTAGAACACCAACACACTTGATAAAAACGAAAGGGGACTCTCTATGAGGGTTTTTCTCTCTGGAATGGAGGCTGAGGTCGCAGCCATAGCATTCCTTTTATAGTGCTCAAGCCCCAAATTAGGGTTTACATCTGGACACATTATGCCCGGCGTAACCTGGGTACGCCCAGTGTACCCAGGCGAGTCCGCGTCCAAAATAAGCGCGCGAGTACGCCTAGCATACTCTCAAGCCTAACACATACTTAAAGGACTTAACTTGACAAGTTGGTAAAAGGAGAAGGGTTAAATAGCTTTACCTGAATTTCAGGATGTTACAATTCTCCCCCCACTAGAACCACACTTCGCCCTCAAAGTCTCATGCCGAAAATAACTCAGGATGCTGCTCCCGCATCTCCGACTCCGGCTCCCAAGTCAGCTCGGACCCCTTCCGATGCTGCCACTAGACCTGAACCAGGGGAACTTCATTGTTCCTCAGAACCTTGATCTTCCGATCGAAGATTGCAATCGGCCTCTCGATATAATTCAGACTTGCGTCCACCTGGATATCCTCTAACGGTACCACTGCTAACTCATCGGCTATATACTTCCTCAGCTGAGACACGTGGAAGGTATCATGAATCTGGCTCAACTCCGTAGGTAGCTCCAAACGATATGCTACCCTGCCCACCCTCACGATCACCCTAAATAGCCCAATATACCGGGGCCCCATCTTGCCCCTCTTCCGGAAACGAATCACTCCTTTCCAAGGGGATACTCTCAGAAGAACAAAAGCCCCAACCTGAAACTCGAGCTCTGATCGACGCCTATCCGCGCAACTCTTCTGACGACTCTGGGCCGTCAGCAATCTCTGTCTAACCTGTTGTCTCTACTCTGTCGTCTGAAGCACTATCTCAGTGCTGCCCATTACTCTCTGCCCTACCTCTCCCCAACAAATGGGATTCCAACACCTCCTCCCATACAACAGCTCAAAGGGAGGCATACCAATGCTCGAATGGTGGCTGTTGTTATAGGAAAACTCAGCTAAAGGCAGATACGTGTCCCAACTCCCTCTGAAGTCCATCACACATGCCCGAAGCATGTCTTCGAGCGTCTGAATCATCCGCTCACTCTGTCCGTCCGTTTGTGGGTGGTAAGCGGTACCTAAATGCAGCCTCGTGCCCAACTGCTCGTGGAACTTCTTCCAGAACCTGGATGTAAAATGTACAACCCGATCCGATACAATTGAGATCAGCACCCCATGTCGCGATACCACCTCTCTCACATACAACTTTGCTAGCCTCTCAGCAGAAGAGCTCATACTGATAGCAAGAAAGTGAGCGTTCTTCGTCAGCCGGTCGACGATCACCAAAATTGCGTCGACACCCCTCACGGTTCTCGACAACTTGGTGATGAAATCCATAGAAATTTGTTCCCACTTCCATTGGGGAACCTCTAGTGGCTGCAACATGCCATGCGGTCGCTAGTGCTCGGCTTTAACCCTGAGATAGGTTAAGCACCTCTCAACAAACCATGGTACATCCCTCTTCACACATGGCCACCAATACTCCTTTTTCAAATCCAAATACATCTTAGTGGCCCCGGGATGGATAGAAAATCTTGATCTATGCGCCTCCTCCATCAAGGTGGTGCATGCTCCACCTGCATGCGACACCCAAATCCGACCCTGAAGGGTCATCAGCCCGCGACTATCGGTAATGAAATCCGGAACCTGCCCAATCACCCGCTCCCTCTTGCACGAGACCGAGCCCTCGCAGTATGCCACTCTACTTCGGACCCTAGACCTCGGTCCAATCACAGACTGCCAGCAAGCCCCTCGCATGCGTAGACCATGTACGAGCCATGTGCGAGCCACCCTCCCTGCGAGCCCTCGGATGTACAATGCATGGTTTCTTCTTAGCCGTCCGATCAGAAGCCTCCCCCTATAAATAGAAGGGTGCGAGACCTGCCGGGGGTATTTTGAAAACTTGTCATTTTTAGCCCCTTTCTCTATATTTCTTTCATATTATCATCCCCCGAAGCCCTGGTATCAATTATAAGCCCCAAAATACGCCACGAAGAGCCCGAGAAGCCCGGAAAATTTATCTTTTCGGTTTCGAAGCCCGACCCTCGCAGAGCCCGGTTTCTCAATAAAACTCCCGATTTTATTAGAAACGATTGTTTTAGTAAACGAATTGCTTCCCGGTTTTCATTAAATCAAGTAAGTATGTAGTCACTTTCATCTTACACATAGATATGAAGTATTTTATATAAAATACATCCTATGTGTATATATGTTGTTTGTTTATTCGAGATGAGTGTTAAATGAATGTTTTATACATGTTTAAAATGATTTAAAATGTATATATATCTTATCTTCAAATATGTTGGGTAAATATGGGTAGATAAAGTATGAGGGATAGAAGTACAGTATAGATGTACTTTCGCTGCACTGAATTTAGTACAATATAGATGTACGTTGGTAGCTATGAATTTGGTACAGTATATACATACGTTGGTAGCTATGGATTTAGTATGTTGGAAACTATGGACTTAGTGCCTGTTGTATAAACCTTGGCGACGATGTGACTTCGTGCCTATTTGGCATAAATTGTTGAGGGAAAAAAATGTTGTCATCCAGGTGTTTGTTTTATTTGACATAAATTGCTGAGGGAAAGCAATGCTGTCACCATACTGATTGCTTTATGTTAGGTGGTCTTATTTGACATAAATTGCTGAAGAAAGCAATGTTGTCACCTATTGTTGGTTGTTTTATCTGACATAAATTGTTGAAGGAAAACAATTTTGTCACCCCGATTTTTACCTTATTTGACATAAATTGCTGAAGAAAACAATGTTGTCACCTTATTGGTCGTTTTGTGTTAGGTTGTCTTGTTTGACATAAATTGTTGAGGAAAGCAGTGTTGTCACCATGAAGGTTGCCTTATTTTGACATAATTGCTGAGAAACCCCCGAAGCAAAGTTGTCACCCCTAATGAAAATCCTTAGGCTAGGTCCCTTGTGATATTTGTTTTAGGGACATAAGGCGAAGATAACGAGAATGGGTAATTAGGGTTGGTTTTGGTTGATGAAATTGATAACTTATTTGTTGATTGATAAACTTAAAGAGTTTATTATTTATTCTGGGTTGAAAACCCTATATGCTCACCAGGCTTCCAAGCCTGACCCACTCAACTTTTTATATTACAGGTAGTGGACTCCAAGCATAGTCGGATGATGATGATGAGTGATTTTGGATTATAGGCCAGTAGTTGTAAATAACTGTGTAAGGCTTATAATGTCTTGTTTATGCTTTTGATATGTGTCGGAACATGACATCCTGAGGTTTTGTTATGAAATAAAAATATATATTTCTTAAAGAAAGGTTTTGATAAATTTTTATCATGTTTGGTTTTGGGAATAAATTCCGCAACACTTTTAATCAAATGATTACTCTGATTTTATTTTAAAAAGCATAAACAAAATCGGTCTTTTCTGGCCATGAAATTGGGGATGTCACAATCATTGTCAACCACATATAAATATCACGAATTGGGGCGCTCTCCGCCATACGGCTCAAGGCATCAGCTACGACATTAGCCTTGCCCGGTTGGTACAGGATCTCACAATCATAATCCTTTACCACATCCAGCCATCTCCTCTGGTGCATATTCAGATTGGGCTGGTCCATCAAATACTTCAAACTCTTGTGGTCCGTGTAGATGGTACATCGAACCCATACAAATAGTGACGCCAGATCTTGAGGGCGAACAACATAGCCCCCAACTCCAAATCGTGGGTGGGGTACCTCGTCTCATGAGGCTTCAGTTGCCTCGACGCATACGCTATCACATGCCCCCTCTGCATAAGTACTGCACCCAACCCCGATATCGATGCGTCACAATACACCACAAAATCCTCCATCCCTTCCGGGAGGACTAGCACCGGGGCTTCGCACAATCTCTGGTGAAGTGTCTCAAACGAGGTCTGCTGCTCCGGACCCCATGAAAAAGCAACACGCTTCCGGGTCAGCCTGGTGAGTGGCACGACGATCCTGGAGAAATCCCTGATAAATCTCCGATACTAGCCTGTCAATCCTAGAAAGCTACAGATCTCGGTGGGCGATCTCGGCACCTCCCACCTCATGACCGCCTCAATCTTGGCCGCATCGACCAAAATCCCATTCTGGTTGACGAGATGCCCCAAGAACTGGACCTCTCATAACCAGAACTCGCACTTGGAGAATTTGGCATTATGCCTCTCCGATCTCAGAAATCCAAGGATCTCCCTCAAATGCTCCTCATGCTGCTCTCTAGATCTCGAATACACCCAAATATCATCAATGAACACGATCACCAACCGATCCAGCATCAGCCTGCACACCCTGTTCATGAGATCCATGAACGTTGCTGGTGCGTTGGTGAGCCCAAAAGGCATCACCACGAACTCGTAAGGCCCATAACGAGTTCTGAATGTTGTCTTCTGGATATCTTCATCCCGAACCCTAATCTGATGATAACCCGACCTCAAGTCTATCTTGGAGAACCAAGACGCCCCTTGCAACTGATAGAACAGATCGTCGATCCTCGGTAACGGATAACGGTTCTTGACCGTCAACTTGTTCAACTCCCGGTAATCAATACATATCCGGTGTGAACCATCCTTTTTCTTGACAAAAAGGATCGACGCTCCCCATGGCGAGCTACTCGGTCGAATAAAACCCTTCCCCAGCAGCTCCTGAAGCTGCAAGGATAACTGTTGCATCTCTGGCGGCGCAAGGCGATAAGGCGCCTTGGCGATAGGCGCTGCTCATCTCTGAATATGGTGGTGAACCTCTCCCAAGTCACCTCTGAAATATCTACAAATGTGAAGCTTACCGTCACGAACTTCCACCAGTCCTTCGCTCCCAAGCGAAGCTGGTTCAACGCGAACCGAACCCTTAGATGCTCCGGACATGAACACGTATAGAAGCATCCCTCAATATCACCAATCCATCTCATCGCAACGATCGGGTCCTGCGTCTCATCAAAATCGGGTGGCTTCATGTTGCTGAACTTCCGAAACAAAACAAGTCACCTCCCCGAGGCCTGGTAGCAGCCACAACTGCGGTAGCTATAGCAGCAGCAGCCTCATTCACCGCGGCGTACCGCTCATCGAAAGTCTCAATCAGTGTGGTCTTGATAGACCCAAACATCTCTGGAATCTCGGCCCTGATCACGGCCGCCACCTTATCGTGGATCATCTGACAAAGCTCCTAGTCACTCACAACGCTCGCCTCAGGTTTGTGGCATGTCCCAACCATGATGTCTCTGAAATATAACACAATAATATCAAAGACTCGCTCGAGCATGCTCGCACTCGATAAATCGACCCAACTTGTTCCTTAGTACCCGAAGGATTCTTACTTAGAGTACGCACTGCTCCAATGTCTTCAGTAGTACGGGCCCTTATACTACCGTCTACACCGCATCAGTATTCACCCTAAGTCCTCCTCGTTGGATCCTAGATCACAAGTACTCTATATCTCACTGGCATAGGCTACCCTTCGATAGACCTCTTATCAAACCCTCACTGCTACCTACTTGCTCTCAAGCATCACATAGCAACAAAATCCTTCCTAGGCTAAGGCATCACAAAATTAGGCCACTCTAGTCCTAATATGAATACCTAGCCAACTCTAGTATGTGTACGAGCGATGGCTGATCATACACATACTGCTCCGTTCTGTCTTCCTCAAAACCTTTTACTTTTTTAGAAAAATTGTTTATTTTATGAAAACTTTTTCAAATCCTCAGTTTGAGTTCAGATTCATCCAAAGATGCACCCAAATCCCTCAAACCAAGGCTCAGATACCAACATGTAACGACATAAATTTTCGAAAAATTTTTTCACATTTGAAAAACATACTTTCATTCATAATAGTTATAAAAATATCATTGTATCACATAACAACCCTTAACATTACATCCCAAGATCATAACATGTAAAACTCCTCGTGTGTGTACTGATCATGCCGGCGCCTTCCCGCGGTCGTCACTAGTACCTGAAACACATCACACAACACTGTAAGCATAAATGCTTAGTGAGTTCCCCAAAATACCACATACCACACATACGCCATTCAAGGCCATAACTCTATCGGATCTTCCGATCCGAGTGTCTCAAGGGACTTCCATCCTGAACTCCAGTAGACCTTCCGGTCCTACCCGTATCGACCTTCTGGTCCGTAACCTCTTGACCTTCCGGTCCATATCATCTTGACATTCCAGTCCATACCATACATAACATTCATAGCACATACATATGACATAACATATAACACGTACATCTCATATCATACAAGACCTTCCGGTCACACATGGGTACCCTTCCAGGTACAGTATAGTGAGAAGACTCACCTCGGTATCTCGGATAGGCTCTTACTCGATCACACTGGTCTAGCCCCCGCCAAAACACATAATAATACTCTCAAATAAATAATGGCTCTCAAAGGCTAGATTAAATCCACTCTATAATTTCCACAGAAGGGTAAAAGACCATTTTACCCCTCCCTGAGCCAAAAGTCCAAAGGTTGACCAAAACCCTAAAAGTCAACGAAAGTCAACAGAAGGCAGTACGCGACGTGTAACTTCTCTGTACGCGGGGCGTATGCCAGCGAACCACAATCGGGGCTTCAACCCCTTACGCTGCGCATACTAGGAGTTATGCCTGATGTAAGTCCCAGTTCAGCCATTTCTTAGATTTTGGTCTTAAACGGTTAAGACACTCCTTCAACTTCCAGATCTGACTCTCTTACAACCTCTTATTCCATAAAGTCAGAACCTTTAAGCCTTTACATGGCTGTAAAGGTCCCTACACCCTGAAACCTCTTTCCTTTTTCCCTCCAAAGGTCTAGATCTCATGCATAGCTCCATCTTAACGTCTAAGTTTGCATTTTTATGAACATACAACACTTATAGACCAGAAATATGATAGATCTAGGCGAATGGAGACCATTTGCTCATAAAGTCTCCATCTTGGGACCAAAAACCCTAGAAATTGGTCCAAGAAGCACATAACACAAATAACAAGGCAAGGTTTGATCTTTTTACCTCAGCAAGAACCTCCAACCTCTGAAAAGCTCAGATCTACTCTTTCCCACAAGCTTCTAGCCTCCAAAATGACCTCTTCTTTCCTTCCACCACCTTGAAATGACACTAGAAGCTTAGAACACCAACACACTTGATAATAATGAAAGGGGACTCTCTATTAGGGTTTTTCTCTATGGAATGGAGGCTGAGGTCGTAGCCATAGCATTCCATTTATAGTGCTCAAGCCCCAAATTTGGGTTTACATCTGGACACATTACGTCTTGCGTAACCTGGGTACGCCCAGCGTACCCAGGTGAGTCCGCTTCCAAAATAAGCGCGCGAGTACGCGCAACGTACTCCTCAATACGTCCAGCATACTTACAAGCCATACACATACTTAAAGGACTTAACTTGACAACTTGGGAAAAGGAGAAGGGTTAAATAGCTTTACCTGAATTTCGGGATTTTACACTGATCAAGTTCCTTAAACTTGATAAGTGAAGAAAAATAGAGGTCACTTAGGGGAAATTGTTGATACATGAAGTGACCCTCTTAATTTTGCCTACCGCAGTCCACAACCTTCCGCAGTCAAGCTTCCTCAGCCATCGCATCCGAAGTCGTCAAAGCTACCGCAGTCTTTCTTTCTGTACTTAGTCTATTGTTATCTATTTCTTGTAATACTCTTTATTATCCAGTATGCCTTGCATGGCTCCTCTTAGAGAATGAATCACTTGTATTTCTTGAGTCTCTATAAATAGAGCTCATGCTTTATCAATCAATACAGATCTCTTCTTATGCATCTCTAGATCTTAATTATCTTCAAGTTATCCTTACACATCTCATGTCTTTCTTACTCTCTGAAATCCTGTCGAACACTACTGATTAATACTTCTCTTCGGAGCAAGTCGTGCGTGACTTTATCACTAATATTGATCTCACTCACTAACTTGGTTTGAATGCATTCCATGTTATGAATCAACTTATGCGTTTACTTGATTAATCACCTGCTGTCATTTATGTTTCTTTACATTTCCACAACTAACTATCTAACTATCTAACATATTAACTTATTATTGTTGACCTTTTAGATCCTTTGAGATTAACTAATTCCGCAACTATACTTGTTCTAACGTTTGTGCAAGTGTGTCTCAAGTTTTTCTCTCAACACAAAGATTTTTGGTGGTTCATGCTTGCTGCTTCAGGGAAAGGTAAAATTTCGAAACTATGTCCTAGTTAGGATGGCCCTAGAAGCTTGCTGCACCATGTTGACCCAAGCCTCCACGCTTCAATGGGTGACGAAGCCATAATGAACTTCTCATTTTGCGAATTCTTCCCAACTAGGCTATATTCCCATTAGTCACTGAGCTACCTTACTCTTCTCATATGAGTTAAGAGTTTACTGCTTGGTCCAAACATAGCAGAGGTACTTTCGTTTCTTAAACCAACTCTTTTTCATCCTAACATTCTTACACATTCACACACAATGACATATGTCCAAGAGATTTCTGGTATCAACCAATCAATATCTAGACATATCAAAACTCTTTGTTTATGATCTAACATCATGAGATTGTGATGAAAGTGAAACCCAAACTTAAGAAACATAAAGAATTGACGGGGAACTTAGTTCCAGATTTTAACAAAACTTTTGTTTATATACCTATTTTTGATACTCAAAAACATATTCTTTCTTTTGTTATAATCTTGATCAAATGTTCGAAACCCACGATATTTTTTAACCAACAAGATTCAGGAATATTTTTGATAAAACAATATGTTTTCTGATTATGTATCATCATTCACCTTCGTTACTTAAAATTTTTTTCCAACGCTTACATATCCCTAACTACACTAGTCAATAAGTTATTTCATTTACAACTTGTCACTCTTATGTTTAGATGTGCTTCGTAATAAAATTTTAAGCCACCCTTGAAAACCTGGTAAAAGAAGCCCTTCGATACTTCTCAACAAGTATTCAATTGTAATTCACAGGAAACTACACAAGTTGTTAATCACAGATCCAAAATTCTTTTTAGGATCTAACTGCATTCGTGTCACATAAGTTTGACAACACAGATCCAATTTTTTTTACTCTTACTTCTTATCTTATTCTTTTGCACACATTGGACTCACGAAATCCTTGAGGTTCTAAGTAAAACCAACTCAGGCTGATGATTTTGCATGTCTGGCACATGAAGTTGCTTTAAAACCCAAAAGTGAAAGAGCCCAACCTTAATACTGAAGGTTACTGATGGTTCTTGTTCTCCTAGGGCACGTTATCCGACAATGATAAGTGTTGTTTGGTGTTCCAACCTGGTATTCATGAACAAAAAGTGAAGCCATAAAGTACACGCATGCCTACTTTTTGGAGACTAGTGTTATTTTCTAGGGAACACTTCAGCCATATTTAATACGGAAACCGCTTCAAATTCAAACTTATCTTCTACTATAAATAGGGTTTTAGAGGGTCAATTCCAACTTTACGCATACATCAAATTCTAAAGTAATTTATTTCCTTATTCTCTCAGATTTCTTCAAGAACACAAAACCCTAACAATAGCGGCCAATCAATCCCAAACCACTAAAGACATTACCTCTCATCTAATCATGAAGATACAGAGCACCAATTATCAAGTTCTTGGTGATCTTGATGCTTATCCAAAGGAATTAAGAATGCTCATTATTACTCTTCAGCATTCTGTCTTATCGACTTCCATGTTTCAATCCTTTGTAGTTCCTGTTTCATGGTTGTCACTTGCTAGTTCCATTGTAACTTACAGCAAGACAATGCAAATTGTCACTTTACAACTCACAAATGACAAGAAATTTAGGTTATCCAAGAAGCTCTTTGCTTAAATTATGAATATCCCCAATGCTGAAACTTTTTATAAGGTTAACACTACTCAAATAATTCATATGTTTAATGAGGTGGGTCATCAACCAGTTCTTAAAAAGATTAGTGATTTCAAGAAATCGGGTATCCCTTGTAATTGGAATTGTATGTTTGGTATCTATCTTTGATGTTTAACCGGAAGAGCGGTTGGTTTAGACAAGGGCAGATTAGAAGTTTATGGCATGGTTGCTGCATTTACTATGACTTGCAAGTAGACTATGCATCTCAACTATGGAAGGAATTTATCAACAGTAATGAGAACACAAATGTTGTTGATGGGGTTTCGTTTGCTCGATACTAGAGCTTGATCTTGGAGTTTGTTTATGCGAAAGAAGGGATTCAGGTTTCTGATACTCATGAAGTTTCTGAGTCTTCTACTTATCATTATCTAAAGACAGTGGAAGACAACGCAAAAAACTTTCCGAATATAGCTCGTATTCCTAATGTGATGCTTCAAAAGGTTGATCCTGTCAATCCTATTTTGGTCGAATATTTGACCAACATTAGTCCTTCAGTTGAAACCGGAACGTTGTTGGATGTCTCTGCTGAAGGCTCGTCGAAAAATAAAAGAGGGTCCAAGAAGATAGTTCAGGAGAGTTCTCCTCAAGCTAGTCCTGCAAAAGTTTCGAAGAAGAGTTCAAAGGAGCATAAAGCTTCGAAGAAATAGGATCCACCGGTTGTTGTAACAAAGCTTGTTGTACCTGAAGATGTTGATCATTTAAAGGATGTAGTACCTTCAAAGACGGGAGTTCTTAGACGACTTAAGAAGATGTTTCATCATTCACATCGTTCACCCGAAAGATCATCCAGTTTCTCACCTTCCTATATTTGTAAGCCATAGGTTAACAGTAAAGGGGTGATAATTCTTGAAATTCCTACACTCGTGTCTCCAACCTCAAAGAAAAGATGTGCTGAAGACATGGCCAAGCATATTTCGAAGAAACAGAAGAGGCAAAAGAAACAACAAAAGTTGGTTATCCATGAAGCTTCCACGGATGATGAAGTGGTTCCTGACACACCACCTACAACAACAATTTTGGGCCATTCTTCACCTGTGAGGGATTCTCCAGTCAAGTCTAACTTAGAGGAGACTAGAAATCTTGATGGCAATGTGAAAACTTCTCAAGTAGACACAACCATAAATCATAGTGAAAATTAACGAATTCAAATCCTGAGCAGACGAAGGTCATATGACCCGAGGTTTCGCATACTAAGTCATTTCATGAGGAGGTTTAAACCTCAGGCATCACTGCAAATGTATCTGATACATATGCAAATGTTAATAAGTGTAATGGAGTTTCTACACATGCAGATCCAGGCAACCCTTCTATTGTCGTCTCATCCACCTTTGACACATGAGTACTTGACAATACAGTTTTATTACCACCGTTTTTCGTAACCAATCCATCTCATGTTTCTACATCTCATTCACAGACATTTGACACCGTGTTACAACAACCCATTTATCACTTTATTCCCATCTCAATCTCCTGATACACCACCAGTTCGCGACACCGAATCTGATGAAGAAGAATTTCAGGGTTCGTTTGATGAAATTGAGTTTGATTTTGAGGAAGAGAAAATCCCAGATCACATGATCATGTCTGGGAAGCAGTTTAAAATCCTTAATCGAAAACTCAATTTCCTGTTACACTCTCAAGCCAATGTCGGTAGTCATCACTTTGTCTCCAGAATCGAAGTGTGATGCTCAATGCTCAGGAGCATCGGATTCAACGTAAAGTAGAAACCATGCATAAAGATATTGAATCCAAGCTCAAACTTCATTCTGACTCTTTTAATGATGCTTCGAGAGAATTAAAAGTGGTTACCAAGGAGAGACATGTTCTTTATGTTCAGGAGGTTAAGACTATTCGTGAGAATGTTAATCTCAAAATTCAAGAGATTCGTGATGATATGGCGAAGGAAGTTACTGAGTTGGGTCATAGTTATTTGAATCTTCATATTAAGGTGGATATCTTGGCTGATGTAATCACGAAAGTTGTGCAATGGCATACAACACTTGTTCCGAAAGTTGATCAGATTGGCGATGATGGAGTGAATGGTTTTGGGAATATGGAAAAATTGTTGGGAAAGTTGAAGGATCTTGTAGCTAAGAATGACTATTCGAAGGTTATGTCAATTTCTCCTGAAATGATAGCTGAAATTTTTCAAAAGTTAGAGTCTTCAATTCACTCTGAATTTCCTCCACTTGCAAAGTTTTCCCACTTCATGCAAACAAATGCCCCGCCTGTTAACACATGGATGCAAAGGGGAGAAAAGGGAGGTGTTGGCACTGGCACGAGTTCGAAAGTGAATACTAGAGGAAGTGGTTCAGGTAATATCTCTAACAAACCGTTATTTCAAACCTATGTAATAGTGTAGGTCAATTTGTACTTCTTTTTAAATTAATAAAGAGAAATTTTGGCATACTATGTATATTTACTTAATTGACCCTCAAAAATAAATTATTAAATAATCTCAATTGGGATGAACCAAGTGATAGAGATTGTAACAAGGTTTCCAAAAATATAAAGAACACTAAAATCCGAGTTATAACGAAAAAGTTATGTCTAATCGAAAATCCGCAACAAAACCGGCAAAACGTTGTTCAGTGTAAAAACTGAATTTTTAATAAAAAGGATTTTTAGCCTTAACAATCTAAATGAAAGTCGTAGTTTATGTTAAATCGAGAACTTTCATAAAAAGAACGTCAAAATCTGACTTCGTATGAGGAAGTTATGATTTTTCTAAATTTCAGTATAGCAGTGTACAGCTAAAAACTCGAAATTAAGATTGAGCGGTTTATAGCCGACACAACCTAAATGAGAATTGAAGGTCTCGTTATTAGTAGTACAACGGTAAAAAGACAAACAAAAACGGACGTCGGATGAATAAGTTATGAATTTCTAACAGATTTCCTGTCCGGGTCTGTTTAAAATAATAATATTAAAAATAAAGTCAAAATTAGCCGACGAAGTCTAAACGAAAGTCGTAGAGTATAATTTTATCTACGCATACATATAATGAACATCAAAAACGGAGTTCGTATGCAAAAGTTATGAAATTTACAAGTTTTTGGCACAAAAATAAAGAAAAATAGAAAAAAAACCGGGAAAATTCGCATGAACAGTAACCGCCACGTCACCCTCGCATGCGAGCCTCCATGTGGCATCTTCTGATTGGACCGCAACCTCGTGTGTCACCTCCTGATTGGAACGCAGCCGAGGTCCACTTACAACCGGACAGCCTCGAATGAGACACACCGGAGACACCCCTCGGACACCCCCTTCGCACGTGCCCTCTTCCCATTGGACCGAGGTCTGGTCCAATCCGATCCTACAACCTCCGAACCGAAGTTGCTTCCCTTCGCATGCTGTCAGCCTCGCATAGCCTCGCATAAGCCTCGGATCCGAGGCTTTGGCCTATATAAGGCATGCGAGGGTTCCAACTATTTTACACTTTTTCACCCTAAATTTCACCCGCTTTCATATTTTCCACTTCCACAAGCTCATATACAACTCCTAAAACCCCGGTATCAAGACTCAAGCCTGAAGCAAGCCTCAAAGCCTCGAAATTCCCAAGAAGTAACCTCTCTCCTGTCAAAACTCTGCCCGATTTGAGCCGGTTTGTCGACAAATAAACTCCTTTTCGTGAAACGAAACTTTGTACGATTCACCATCTATCAAGTGAGTTCATAACCCCGTATTTTCATAATTTCTACTATGTTAAGGGGGGGAAATACAAGTATAACACAAGAACTTTATGTTATAAATAAATGATTTCAAATCACGATAAAACTATTTTAAAGCATCAAAAATACTCCAAATATTAAACTCTTTTATAAACTTATATTTTTCCCAAATATTCATATTTGTATATATATATATATATATATATATATATATATATATATATATATATATATATATATATTAAAATAAATAAGATTTAATAGGCTTAGGACTAATAACTCATTCTAGGTCCTTTTTCTTGTTTGGATGTGGACTTATCGTATCGGTTATTTGTCCGAAGGTCGTTTAAATTTTACTTATATATAAAATTGTATATGTATATAAATATAACAATTATTTCATCGGTTTAATTACCCTTTGTAACATGATGAGCAAAGGATTACATGCAAAAATAGTTATTTACTAATTCATAAATTACATATAAATTATAATAGATATAATTTATGATACATAGAACGATTATTCATGATTCAAGTATACTAGAATACACTGTTTTACATAAAATAAGGGTTGTGATTCAAAATAAAACAAGGGTTTACACTTGTCAAATACATGTTTGGAATACTAATTCAAGAGCATACTATCAATCATTTATTTCAGAATGATTGAGTTTTCATATCTAATATACATGTAACGTTTATACGCTTTTTATGAGACATTCAATTCAGGTTGTTTAATTAAATTTAGATAACCAAGGTAAAGTCCTGACATTATAACCAGAATCTCCAGCCCGGGTATCAAAACAAGTTGTGTGTAGATCTATATCGGGATTGACAACCCCGCACTCAGGCTGCTAGCTATAGTCAATCATACACGCCAATGAGTGGCAATTGTTATCAACAATTTAAACGCTCACAAGGTGTTTGTTTCAGGCGTTCATGTCTTAGTATGGTTATATTAACTCATTAAAAAGATATTAACAACACGTTAGTGTATAAACAACTAAACGTAAGTACATCTTCAAAGTAACAGTTTACAAAATACAAAGTACAATGGTATACTACAGTTTTCAATAACGAATGGTGAAGCCAGGCACACTCTCAGTTACAAGTTTTAAAAATAGGACGGTTTTATGGGAATCAAACTACTTTTCACATACCATAGAAAATATGGGATTTTTTTAGAATAGTTTTCATATTCAAAATACAAAGACACCCATTCAAACATAAAGACTCATGTACTCACTCAACTTATTGTTGATACTCTCTTTTCAAATTACTTGTATTCTCGGGGAAATAATAACATGTACTCCCCGAGCTTTTTGAGAAGATGGAGCCATTATGAGTCATATTTTCTTCTTTTGTATAACTATTTTGGTTTCAATATACAATGATTGAACACATGTAAATATTTTACTTTTAAATACAATGGTTGTTTGTACTTTGATTACTATGATGCATGTGTTGTGATACTACAAATGAAGTCCTCCACCCCCGGACGTTTCCACCGTATGGTTTGGGGGTGTGACAGATTGGTATTAGAGCATTGTTTATAGTTAACTCAGTATATCAATCCAAAAAAGATATACAAACTATAAATACATTGGCACTAAGAGCTCTGACTACAAGTATTTTTTTTAGAATTCTAAGTATTTTTACCCGAAGTATACCAACCCTCATACCTACAAGTACATAGTCATAAGAACTTAAAAGTATTTGGATTTTGAACATTACAGTCAAACCCGGGCAGTTATGTAATCATATCTAGAATTAATATAGCCTGATCAACTATATTGATTTCATATATGACCAACATGTGTTTGGGAGTGATAGTAGTGTTGTGACATGTCTAAAACTTACCAACTATAGAAGAAAGTCTAGAACAGAACATAAAATACTATAAGAATATTTTAAACATCGATATGCTTTAGTTTTTTAGGCATTTCTCATAACCTTATTCTCGTACAGACACAATGGCAGGACATCATCTACCAGGGGACCCTTATTTTCCAAATCATGGCAATGAAGGATGGATAGTGGAGGATCCGGAGGAGGATCCAGAAGAAGACTCGGACGAAGAACCCTTTGAGGACAGCGAGTCAAGTGGTACAGATATAGAGCCACAAGTCTGCAACCCAGGGTTACGTCCCCTAAGGCAAGTGGAAGCAATCCCTATACCTGATTGGGGCCAATACATAAACTATTGGAGTCGACAAGATGCAAGATGATACCCAACACCATACTGAAGCCCTTCAAAGGAAACTTAATGCTGTTGAATTAGAGATCAGAGAACTAAGGGAGCATCAAGCTGCCCAAGAAAGGGGCTGGAAATCGCAAGACGAAGTGGAACCCAGTAACTGTCGTAGCAACCGCCGCAAGTAGTGTTTACACTACTTTTCTAGTTTAATATACTTAATGTATAGACTACTTTCAAGATATGTACAAAATCAAGTATCAATAAAATAATAAGCGCTTTACTTCAACAAGAGTTATTACAATTTTCACAAATATTCCATTCCAAAGTTTTGGGATTATGGATATGTTCCAGTGTTATTTTTCATACTTTTCAATACGACCGCGAAAATTTTTATTTTCGGTAGGTCGGTTTGATGTCGATACTTTCACAATATTGTGGTATATTATAAGACCTGCTTGAAGGTCAAATATACATATTACATAGATACCAACACAATCGACATGTATTTTTATACTCTTTTAAAAATAACCACTCCATTTTATATTATCCTATTGCAAGTTTTACTTGCAGTGGACATCTATTTCCAATTCTTTACAAGCTTCTTATGAATTAAGTGTTTAAGTTCAGAGATATCAAATTCATATTCATTCTTAATATCTCACTATATTTTTATTGACTTTTTTAGAAAAAGATGCCTCCTCGTAGAAATCCAAGACGTAACAATGAAACTGAAGCACCGACGCCACCTCCACCACCACCTCCTCAATTCGATGCTGATATGTTCCAAGCAGCAGTCACGGCAGCTGTAGCGGCTGCTTTATTTCATATCAATGCTCCTGGTACTAGTGGGTCGGGAGCTGGTGCACATCCATCTACGCATGTTGAGGGTCATGAGCACTCGCGAGAGTGCACTTATAAAGACATCTCGAATGCCAAACCAAGGACCTTTAATGGAACTGAAGGAGAGATGGTTTTAAGGCAGTGGATCGAGAAGACAGAAGCAATCTTTGAAATTTGCTCCTGTCCAGAGGGTAGCAAAGTTAAATTTCCTGCCTACACTTTCTCAGATAGGGCTCTAACATGGTGGAATGGCCATGTTAAATCACTGACTTTGATAGTGGCTAATAATATAAGCTGGGAGAACCTAGAAACCATGCTGATGCGGCAATACTGCCCGCGAGGGGAAATTCAGAAACTGGAACAAGAACTACGGGGTCTTACCATGACCGGTGTAGACATAACAACTTACACGAATCGGTTCTGTGACTTGGCGATTATGTGTCCAGAAATGGTTGCTCTAGAGAGCAAAAATATTGAAAGGTATATTTGGGGATTGTCGCCCCCGATACAGGAAAGTGTCATTGCATCTAGGCATGTTACCTTTGACAGTGCCAAGGAACTGGCACAGTCACTTATTGACCACGGAAATCGTCAAAACTCTGTGGTTACTGCCCCAGAACAACCTAGGGAGAACAACAACAACAACAACAACAAGAAGGGTTGGAACAAAAGGAAGGGCAAATATCCTTTGGAACCTTCAAAGAAGCAACAAATAGTGGTTGTCCGTGCTACTACTGTACCTGATACCAAACCTGCTATTGTGTCACACCCCCAAACCTGAACGGCGGAAACGTTCGGGGGCGGATGACTTCATGTGGTAACGTAACAAATGAATACATAGTAAAGAAAGCAATACAACCATCATATATATAATTGAAAGTTTACATTTGTCAAAAGTTACATGTTCAAAACCAATTACAATATGATGTCAAAATATGAGATTAGACTGGCGCCGCAGCATCCCTTCTTCAAAAGCATATTGATACCTGAAATTACTGAATCCCTAGGACATACAAGTAATTTTGAAAGAGTATATCAGCATTTAAGCTGGTGAGTTTCATAAGTATTAAATGAAAAAGGTTTGTATGAAATGAAATGTTTTGTCCTTGTTTGTTGGTTTCTAGAAAATCCTATATTTTCTACTAGTATAAAAGTAGCCTTCTCTCAAGACCAATGTTTGTTTCTAAAAGGTATGTAAGTGTAAAATAACCAACGTGTTTGAAAACCTCATAAATCAATGTATTTTTAATACCCCATGTGAATTTTATAACCATACTATTCACTCGGAATGCCTATACACAACGTTCTTCAGGCGTTGGAATGTTATGACGTTTGTCACCCCAAATGGTGGACTGTAGCTAACAATCAAGGCGCGGGTTATCAAGCCTGTATAGATCTATACACAAACACCATGCTCCCCCTCCAAGGGATTCTGGTATATAATACAGGACTTGAAATGTGTACTCGAACGTACGTGAAGTTAATGTCTCACAAACCGTGGTATAAAACCAGATTTTCGTGTTAAAATGTTCGTTTGTGCTTGTATATGAAAGTGACTTCTTGAAAATCGTGTTTCTAGTATGTAAAAGTTAGCAATATCCTCATAAAACTATACCTATTATAGTTTTCTAAAAGTGTATCTCGTTTGTTTAGAAATACCTAGAAAAGAAATCACTTCTTATGAAAGTATAGATTTTTGTAGGGACTAAGATAGATTTTTGTAGGGACTATTGTAACATATTTTATATACGAGAGTTCCCTATAAAGTTTATAAATCACATATGATTTGGTTATATAAAAGCATATAAAAATTCTTTATACAACACACGATGATACTCGTGTGTTTTACTTGTATTCCCCCCCCCCCCCCCCCCTTGAAAGCATATAAAAGCATTTATAGAATATTTAAAAGGTTAATTAAGGGGTATGAACTCACTTGAAAGTTTGAAGAAAGCGAGATGGAAACCGGGCAGAGTTTCGTCTTGGGAAACGGGTTTTTCTCGGGATTCTCGGGAATCTCGGGAGTAAAAATGACCCTCGGGACTTGAGCAAAATGATTGGGGCTTCGGGTTAGAACGGGCACGGAAAACGAGGCAAGAAAGCACAAGAAAGGAGATAAATGGAGCCCTTTCCTCGGAACCCTCGCATCCCTTTTATAGGGGCTGGAACCGCCTCGGTACGCAGGGTGTACGAGGGTACGCGGGGCGTACGCGTACGTCATGCATGACTGAGTCGTCGACTGCCTCAGACTTCGGATAGGACAAGGCTACTTCGCATAGACCGGGACGTGGACGATCCGAGGCCTAGGCCTTGAGTACGCGGGGCGTACGAGGGTACGCATGGCATACTTCGGCCTTATCTGCTGACTCCTCTTCGGATATTACCAAGAGTTTATAATTAAATTTATATTTAATTTAATTAATAAACTTCTAAAATTCATATCTTCATACGAATTCCGTTTTCGATGGTCTTTATATCCACGCGTAGGTGAGACTACGTTCTACAACTTTCGTTTAGACTCCGTCGGCAAATTTCGAAATTTTTTTTATTATTTATTTTTAAATTGTCGTGTTTAAGGAATTTCTTTAGAAATTCATAACTTCTAAATCTGACGTCGGTTTTTGCCAGACTTTTTACCGCTGAATTACCATTGTTGAGACCTTCGATTCTCGTTTAAGTCATTCCGGCCAAAAGTCGCTCGATCTCCGATTCGAGTTTTTAGCTGTCTGTTGCTATGCCGAACTTGGAAAAATCATAACTTCAACATACGAAGTCGGATTTGGGCGTTCTTTTTACGTACGAACACGGTTTAATGACATTAAAGATAGTAGGAATTTAAATAGATACTTTTTGGACATTTTATTATCAAAGTAAATTTCATTAACTCAAAGGTGGTTACAATACTTGACTTTTTAGGTCATTACAAAGAGTTGAAATATCAGGTTGTCACATATTGTGCCTGCTGTTGCCCTTAACAACCCAGCACCAACTAAACCCTATGTTGGTAGACTCCCTAAATGCAACAAGTGCAATTTTCACCACACTGGAAATTGCCCAGAGATGCAGTGCCGTAACTGTAACAGGAAAGGGCATACTGCCCGATTCTGTAGAACACCACCTCAACCACTTAACCAAGTACCAGCCGTCGGAGTAGGTCGAGCATGCTACCAATGCGGTGATGTGGGGAATTTCAAGAGAGATTGTCCAATCGCTGGAAATGCCGGTGGGGTTGGGAGAATTCTAGCACTGGGTCACGAAATAAAGATCTGGTGGTTTTTAGCCAACACAACCTAAAACGAGAATTGAAGGTCTCGTCATTAGTAGTACAACGGTAAAAAGACAAATAAAAACGGTCGTCAGATGAAGAAGTTATGAAATTTTAACGGATTTCCTGTCCCGGTCTGTTTAAAATAATAATATTAAAAATAAATTCAAAAGTAGCCGACGAAGTCTAAATGAAAGTCGTAGAGTATAATTTTACCTACGTGTGCATATAAAGAACGTCAAAAACGGATTTCGTATGCAAAAGTTATGAAATTTACAAGTTTTTGGCACAAAAATAAAGAAAAATTGAAAAAACTGGGAAAATTCGCATGAACAGTAACCGCCACGTCACCCTCGCATGCGAGCCTCCACGTGGCATCTTCTGATTGGACCGCAGCCTCGTGCGTCACCTCCTGATTGGACCGCAGCCGAGGTCCACTTAGCACCGGACAACCTCGCATGAGACACACCAGAGACACCCCTCGCATGCTCCTCGGACACCCCCTTCACACGTGCCCTCTTCCCATTGGACCGAGGTCTGGTCCAATCCGAGCCTACCACCTCCGAACTGAAGCTGCTTCCCTTCGCAAGCTGTCAGCCTCGCATAAGCCTTGGATCCGAGGCTTCGGCCTATATAAGGAATGCGAGGGTTCCAACTATATTACACTTTTTCACCCTAAATTTCACCCTCTTTCATATTTTCCACTTCCACAAGCTCATATACAACCTCTAAAGCCCCAGTATCAAGACTCAAGCCCGAAGCAAGCCTCGAAGCCCCGAAATTCCCGAGAAGTAACCTCTCTCCTGTCAAAACTCTGCCCGATTTGAGCCAGTTTCTCGACAAATAAACTCCTTTTTGTGAAACGAAACTCTGTCCGATTCACCATCTATCAAGTGAGTTCATACCCCCGTATTTTCATAATTTCTACTGTTTAAGGGGGAAATACAACTATAACACAAGAACTTTGTGTTATAAATAAATGATTTCAAATCATGATAAAACTATTTTAAAGCATCAAAAATACTCCAAATATTGAACTCTTTTATAAACTTATATTTTTCCCAAATATATATATATATATATATATATATATATATATATATATATATATATATATATATATTAATATAAATAAGATTTAATAGGCTTAGGACTAATAACTAATTCTATGTCCTTTTCCTTGTTTGGATGTGGACTTATAGTACCAGTTATTTGTCAGAAGGTCATTTAAGTTTTACTTATATATAAAATTGTATATGTATATAAATATAAATGTTATTCATTAGTTTAATTACCCTTTGTAACATGATGAGCAAAGGATTACATGCAAAAATAGTTATTTACCAATTCATAAATTACATATAAATTATAATAGGTATAATTTATGATACATAGAACGATTATTCATGATTCAAGTATACTAGAATACACTGTTTTACATAAAACAAGGGTTGTGATTCAAAATAAAACAAGGGTTTACACTTGTCAAATACACGTTCCACATACTAATTCAAGAGCATACTGTCAATCATTTATTTCAGAATGATTGGGTTTTCATATCTAATATACATGTAATGTTTATATGCTTTTTATGAGACATTCAATTCAGGTTGTTTAATACAATTTAGACAACCAAGGTAAAGTCCTGACATTATAACCAGAATCTCCAGCCCGGGGATCGAAACAAGTTGTATGTAGATCTATATCAGGATTGACAACCCTGCACTCAGGTTGCTAGCTATAGTCAGACATACACGCCAATGAGTGGCAATTATTATCAACAGTTTAAACGCTCACAAGGCGTTTGTTTCAGGCGTTCATGTCTTAGTATGGTTATAATAACTCGTTAAAAAGATATTAACAACACGTTAGTGTATAAACAACTAAACGTAAGTACATCTTCAAAGTACCAGTTTACTAAATACAAAGTACATTGGTATACTACAGTTTTCAATAACAGTTGGTGAAGCCAGGCACACTCTCAGTTACAAGTTTTACAAATACATTGGTTTACAAATAGGATGGTTTTATGGGAATAAAACTACTTTTCACATACCACAGAAAATATGAGATTTTTTTATATAATAGTTTTCATATTCAAAATACAAAGACACCCATTCAAACATAAAGACTTATGTACTCACTCAACTTATTGTCGATACTCTCTTTTCAAATTACTTGTATTCTCAGGGAAATAATAACAGGTACTCCCTCAGCTTTTTGAGAAGATGGAGCCATTATGAGTCGTATCTTCTTCTTTTGTATAACTATTTTGGTTTCAATATACAATGAGTGAACACATGTGAATATTATACTTTTAAATACAATGGTTGTTTGTACTTTGATTACTATGATGCATGTGTTGTGATACTACAAATGAAGTACTCCACCACCGGACGTTTCCGTCGTATGGTTTGGGGGTGTGAGAATATCGAAGGTGATGCTAAGGTGGTTAGAAGAGTTTTAACTACTCAAATTCCAACATCCTTACCAACAATGTCAACAACTATTGTTTCGTCATCAACTATAACAACAACTAGACCAATAATGAAGGGAATATTTATTGGGCCAATTGGTGGAGATTCAAGCTCTTCTAAGCCCAAGCCAACTAATGTTGATAAAGCCAAAGGCAAAGGTGTCAACATTGAACCTTCGAAAGAAGAGGTCAAAGCATCTCAAGAAGCAGAAGTGGAAAAACAAAGGCATATTCAAAGCATTCTGAGGCAACGTGAAAATGATCTTCCTGGTCTGAACAAAGGTGATCCGTCGAAGCTATATCACTATGAATATATTGAGGCTTTGACAGTAACTAGAGCTATGCATGAGTTTGATAAAGTTCCCAAAAGAAGTTTCGATATTGTGAACTCAAATCTAAATCAACTAGATTTTCCAATGAATAGAATGATGTGCCTGGATAAGTAATTTGATTTTGCTGACAAGTACAAGGATAACTTCATGTTGTACTTGGGAAAAAGGAAGAGGATGTATGGTCTTTAGTCAAAATAGCTCGATTTCTTGGCATATCCAAAGTCATTTTGTTCTAGGGTATGTTATAGAATTATCGTTATATGCAGTCCGAGCAAACAATGTTCAATTTGACTTCTCGGTTGTAGACTTTCCCATTATGAATCTTCATGATTTGATAGTGGTGGCCATGATAATGAATAATGTCAATGTTTTGAAGCTTCAAGTTACGAGCAAAGAAGATTTTTTGATTGGTTTTGCTCATTTGAAAAATTTTATTGATGGGTATTATGGAGCTTTATCATTAACAGATATTGAATAGGCCAAGGTTGTGGATAGAGAAATTTCTGTTCCTTAAACTATTCATGTGAAGAAGGCTAGTCTAAACAAATTTGAAGATGGAGAAATTTGTTTAAAGCCATTTGGAATTTTGTTCATTGGAAAGAATACAAAGGGAAATAATTGAAAGTTATTGTTCCCTGTGTGTGATGTTTAAAGGTTTACAACACCTCATTACACAAATCTTCTGATTGTATGAATAGTTGTACCAAGAACAATGAGAAGGAAAAAGCTGAAATTTGAAAGATTGTGAATTGTTATGCTGAGATCAGAAGAGTTATTTATCAGTCTATGAAGATATTATTGGCTTGATTCTTCACTACTCACAAAGGGGGAAAATGTAGAGGTCAAGTTTTCTTGTGAGGTTTCGAATCTTATTAATAGTTTCGTTAGATTGTAATCTTATTGCAAGGGCATCTTAATGTACGAAGTCTAGTGTTATAGTCCCTTGTATTTTTTATTCGATTTCATCTTTCCTATAAATACGGAAGTGTACTAGAGTAGATAAGAACTTTGCCTTTTACTCATTCGTGTAAACTTGTCTAAACTCTCTACACTGAATAAAAGCTAATTTGAGCCAAACAAATTATATTTACATCTTGTGTTCATCAATCAAACTTAACTCTGATCTCGGTATTCAATCTAGATTTTATTGCAACTTTAGGGAAACAACTCTAGGTAGTGCTCGCTCATCTCCTCCACGGGCTCCCAATTCCACTCTGAACCCTTGCGGTGCCGCCACTGCACCTTCACCAGCTTAAATCTCTTGTTCCTCAGCTCCTTCGTCTTCTTGTCGAGAATGGCTATGGGCCTCGCGATGTAATTCACGTCGTCCTCAACCTGAATTTCCTCTAGAGGCACAACCGCTATGTCCTCGACTAAGCACTTCCATAGCTGAGAGACATGTAAAGTGTTGTAGATCTAACTATGCTCTGCTGGAAGATCCAATCGGTACGCCACCTTGCCCACCATGGCCATAACCCTGAAAGGGCTGATGTACTTGGGGACTAGCTTGCCCCACTTCCTGAACCGGATGAAAAGTTTCCAAGGTGACACCTTCAGGAGGACCATGTCGCCCACCTGAAACTCCAAGTCTGAACGCTTCTTGTCGGCATAGCTCTTCTGCTGACTCTGAGCAGTCTGGAGCCTGCTCTGGACCTGCTGGATCCTCTTAGTAGTCTTGAGTACTACTTTAGTACTCCCCATGACTCTCTAACTGAACTTGCCCCAACAGATTAGGGTCCTACACTTCCTCCCGTAGAGCATCTCGAAGGGAGGTCGGTCAATGTTGGCGTGGTAACTATTGTTATACGAAAATTCCGCTAACGGAAGATACGTATCCCAACAGCCACAGAAATCCAAGACACATGCGTGTAGCATGTCCTCGAGATTCTATATCATCCTCTCGCTCTGTCCGTCCATCTGAGGATCGATAGCAGTGTTGAAGTGGAGACGGGTACCCATCTCGTTGTGGAACCGCTTCCAAAATCGGGAAGTGAAACGAACATCTCGGTCTGACACCACTGAGATAGGCACTTCATGTTGTGCCACTATCTCACGCAAGTACATCTCGGCCAGCTTCTCAGCCGATATGCTCTCCTGGATCGGGATAAAATGAGCACTCTTGGTCAACCGATCCATGATGAACCATATTGAATCTACTCCATGTGCGGTCCTGGGAAGCTTGGTGATGAAAATCCATGGTGATATCCTCTTATTTCCACATGGTAATATCCAATGGTTGTATCTTGTTGTGGGTTCGCTGGTGTTCAGCCTTGACCTTCTTGCAGGTCAAGCACCTCTCCACATACCACGCTACGTCCTGCTTCATGTAGGGCGACCAGTAATCAGGGCGAAGATCCCGATACATCTTCGTCACCCCAGGATGGATGGAGAATCTCGACTCATGGGCCTCATCCATCATAACCTATCGTACTCCGCCCCAGTACAAAACCCAGACCCTCCCAGATGTGAATCCGGTCTTTGAGACTCACTCATCATTTGAGGGTGAGAATACAGATGGGAATGATGATACATACATGTAATCAGAATTCGAACTCATAGATGTTGAACTGGATCCATCTTATGATCCAAATTATCCTCCTCTAGCCAAATGGACCATGGATCACCCCAAAACTCAAGTCGTTGGTGAATCTTCTGCAGGTGTTCTCACTAGATCTCAAATAAAAGGGAAACGAACTGCATTATTCTCTAAAGTGGAATTCTGCATGTCCAATTCCTTTGTTTCCAAAGTTGAACTCATAACCGTTAATACAACCCTTGATCACTCCGATTTGGGTGCAAGCGATGCATGATGAACTTAACGAGTTCGAGAGAAACAAGGTTTGGAGGTTAATTCCTACTCCACCAGATGCATCGGTTGTTGGTTTAAAATGGGTGTTTCGCAACAAAATGGACAAAGAAGGCAATGTTATAATGAACAAAGCGAGACTCATGGTTAAGTGATATTGTCAAGAAGAAGGCATCGACTACGAAGAAGCCTTCACACGTACTGCAAGGTTGGAATTTGTTCGCATCTTCTTGGCATATCCAGCGCACAAGAACTTTGAAGTATTTCAAATGGATTTTAAGTGTGCTCTATTAAATGGAGAATTAGAAGAGACTATATACGTGCAACAACCACCAGGTTTTGTAAACGAGAAATATCCTGATCAATGTTATATATTGGACAAGGCAGTCTATGGTATGAAGCATGCTCCAACAGCCTGGTATGAAACTCTCACTCACTTCCTTAAAATTTTCAAATTTAAACAAGGTTCTGTTGACCCAACTTTCTTTCTCAAGAAAGAGGGTGACCACTTAATGATCGTCCAAATTTATGTTGATGACATAATCTTTGGCTCCACGAATCGTAGCTTAACAACTGAATTCAGAAAGTTGATGGAAACTAAATTTGAGATGAGCTCTATCGGTCCAATTAACTTTTTCCATGGATTAAATATAAGATAGAGACCAGAAGGCATTTTTATAAATTAGGAAGCATACACGAAGACCTTACTGACTAAGTTCGGCATGATGGGAGATTCCAATGTGAAGGTTCCATTGTCATTCGAAACGAAACTAACTCCATATCTGGAAAAACCAACTGCTGATACGACTCTCTATCGACAAATGGTAGGCTCCTTAATGTATCTAACAACTAGTAGACCAGATATTATATTTTCCGTTTGTTATTGTGCCAGGTTTCAAGCTAATCCACGCGAACCTCATATGGTGGCAGTTAACAATATCCTTAGTTATCTGAAACGAACCTCTTCACTCGGTATATGGTATCCTGTGAATTCTGGTTTCTTCATACAAGCATTTTTAGATGCTGATCTTGGACGATGCAGGTTGGATAGAAAAAGCACAACTAAAGGATGCCAATTTCTTGATGGCAAACTTGTCAGCTGACAGTCCAAAAAGCAATCATGTGTTTCGTTGTCAACACCTGAAGCTGAGTACATTGTTGCTACATCTTGTACTTCTAAGGTCATATGGATTCAGGGTTAATTACGAGACTATGGCCTGAATAAGAAGTGAATCCCACTCTATTGTGACTCCGAAAGCGCAATTCCCATCTGTCACAACCCGGTGCAACACTCAAAGACGAAACACATAGCACTGAGGTATCTTTTCATCAAACATCATGTAGAGGACGGCAACATTGAGATTCATTTCATTCGATCAGCGGACCAATTGGCTAACATATTCCTGAAAGCCTTGCTAGAAGCATCCTTTAATAGAATACTCCAATGCCTATGAATGATGGAAGTTGAATCAGTTCCAAAACTACTTTTGCCTCGGAAGTAGCCCGTTCGCTTTTGGGTTACCTGTTTGCTTTCATTTTTACTTTTTCTACAAGCGAAATAGAACGAATGCTCACTCTATTTCGTTTCTGATTTTTTCGGGACACGAATTGAGACAAACGTTGGTCCCATCTCGCGCCTTAAGATTTTTTTAAGCGGACACTCGTGGTCTAATCTTTTTGTATATTTTGTATATTACGCTCGCTTCGTTTTATTTTTTCATTAAAGCTTTCAAAAATACAAAAATATTTCCTTTGTTTATGTTTTCCTCTTCCAAATCTAAAATATAAAAATATTTTATTTCTTTTTTTTTCAGAAATTATCAAAATACAAAAATATTTTCTTTTTTTATTTAATATTTTTCTTTATGTACCATTGCAGGTTGCATTGCAAAAACGAATGATGGGCAGGTATAATTTCCATATCTTTGTCCTAGCTAAGTGTCCCTAGAAGCATGCTATTGCATATTGTCCTAAGCCTCAACAGAATTAATGTGAAGCATTAATGAATCGAATTTACCATTTGTTTCTTCCAAACTAGGCTGTTAAATTCACATTAGTAACGAGCTACCTTACTCTTCTCATCTTGAGTTAAGAGTTATCTGTTTGGTCACATTCGTGTAGCAGAGGTACATCTACTTCCCTGGAGCCACCTTTTCTTTTCTCCATTTTCCTTCATACTCATAGATGTAACCTTTGAGACTCTCAACTATACAACTAAGGTTTATGGTTACGAAACATCTGAGTTAATGATCTTAGCTTCGTTAACCACGAACTAAGTGAAACCCAACATTTGACACCCTTACATGAATTGATGGTGAACCATTGGAAGTTATAGATTTTCAAATCTATGGATTGTACCACGAAATCTCTTTTTCTTTTTGTGTGATCTTTATGAATTGTTCTAAAACCAAGACTTTTCTGCCCATAAGATCCAATTTTAATTTTTTTTTTGATATTTCAACTGACTACACTGATCACACAAGTACTTCATCCAACACTCGCACTTATATAAAGTTCGGTGTTTGATTGGAGATTTAGCCACCTTTTCAGCCTAACTTTAAAAGATGCCTTTCATTGTTTCTTAACAAACAAATGATCATACTTCATCGGGAAACCACATAGACACTTCTTAGTCTCTCTTGACTTAGAAGGAAAAGATTCGTGCCCGGGATCCACAGTTTCATGTCTTTATTGACATCACTTAAATCCCATCTCTATACTTTGCTTTATTTCCTTATCTTTGGCACACTCTTGCATGAAGATCTTTATGATCTTCCAAAAGTCTAGTTTGTAACACTTATGGCATTTTTCAGTTTCGCAGATTCGCTTTTATATGCCTTATGATGTTCATTTGTCAAAAACGAAAGGTGCTTATACATTTAAAAGAACACAAGGAATTTGCAACGTTTGGGGATAAAAGTTGCTGACACAACAATTGAAGATAAGATTTTAAAATAAAAGGCGCGTGGAATTTAAAACGGTTCAAATTCTCACACCACCTAAAGTCACCTGACACCCTGTCAGCCACTACAGTTGTCACATCCCATTTTTCTACGCGTCCAATCGGGGATTGTCATGCAATCGTCACTTGGTTTCTCTCTTTCACTATAAATAGAGCTTTCAATCAACGATTCAACCTTTACCACTCTCAAAGATTTTACGAACCCTAAAAGGCGATTTTTCTCTCAATTGTTCATCTTTTTCTCCGACCTGCATCATTGGCTGACTCTTCCTCAATTCAAGAATAGTCTGCTTAGTCATCTCTCCTCACTATTAAACAGAATCAAAACTTGATTCTCGATATGGCTCCGTTCAAATACGATGTATTCATGTTGCCAATCGTAGAATGATTGAAGTACTCACCTCTGGTCATCGCTCTATCCAAGGTCGAATGTGTTCCGATGTCGCTACTGTCCAAAGATTATTCTACAACAACCTACGTAAAGGAGGAGGGAAGGATTACCTTTGAGGTATTTGAGAAAAAGACTTCCCTCACGAAGGCTAGATTTTCCTCTCTTCTAGGGCTTGTCCATGACGATTCAATGGTCAACCCTGATTCGATCTCTACTGCTCAAATCATCGACATGTTCTATCAGATGGGGTATACAGATCTTATCCCCTCCATCACCAAGTTCAAGAAATCTAACCTTCCTCCCCTATGGAATGGCCTCTTTACCCTTCTCTTCAAGGCATTTTCTAAATGGGTAACTGGTTCGGATTGTGCAATTAAGTCCTTCATGACGATCCTATATGGCTTCTACCATGGGATCAACCTAGACTATGGTTCAGTTTTATAGGTGCAACTGGTACAAAGCACAAACTCTACTACTCAACACAGCGAGATTTCCCGCGGTCGATTTTGGACCATCGTTGTACAACATGTAATCGCGAAGCTCAACATACCATTCATGGCTAATTCACTGATGTCATCGATTGCCACATTTCACACCACCAATATAATCGTAACTGACAACTCCAAGTTTTCTATTGTCACAACTAGAAATTTTGTGTCATGTAATCTATACACTCAAGCTAATGTGAATCAAAAGCTTAAGAACATGTGTAACACCTATGATTATGACATCAAAAACTTCAATCAAATACATCATACAAAGTACTACAAATAGTCATCAAACAATTGGAGACCTTAGAAGTCCTTGTTTAAGTCCATTTTGGACTAGGACTTCCCTATTGGATCCAAATGGACCAATAAGCTTCCAATTAGACTATCATGGGCTTAGAACCCTAATTGGGCTCTAATTGGACCCACACTAATTTATTTCAACATTTTGGGCTATGTTGGGCCTAGAATGAAATAAATTAGTAACTATGAACCATAATTAACCTAATTTGGCCCTAACAAGTCATAAAAATCACCTTCATATTTTTTTGAACCAAAAATCACTCAACATAACCATGAAAATTGGGCTTAGGGGCAAAGGCCCAAATTTTTCCTTTTTCCTTTCACATTCTCGGCCCAAGGCCCAAATCCAAGAAGATAAGAGGAGAAGTTGACTTTGGATGCCACCTCATTTTTATTCATTGGATATCCATGCATTATATCTCATTCTTCCATGCAAACATCACTTCAAAATCACTTCACTTCTCTCCTCTCTCTCACTCTCGGCCATACTCAAACACACACACATTCACAAAAATCTCTCAACTCTCTCAAGAAAACTCCTCCCTCCCCACTCAAAAATCTCGAAATTTAGAAGCTTCCAAGAGGATCTTTCAAGCTAATCATCATCTTAGGTAAGTATTTACTTATATCCATGATTTAGCTATTTCATTCCATCAAAAACCTCTTCTAAATCTATTCCAACTTGTGATCATGCATCTTAGAAGTCACCAAACTCGAGATCTACCAAGGAAAGGTGCTAAGGCCGAAAATCACTCCATTTTTCTTCCATTTTCTCTTCAAAACTGAAACCACACCCAAGGTGAGCTTCATACCCCCTATTTTCTATTTTTATGAGTTTTGTGGGGGGGGGAATACAAGTGAAAGTGTAGATCTATATAAAACAGTAAGAACGCAATAATAAGAACAAGACAAGATTGAATCAAACGAGTCGAATGATTAAAACAAAATCCTCAGAAGAGCTCGATAAAGAACATCAACTGTAGAGGATTAGAAGGTTACAAGAACGATTAAAGAAACCTGCAATTCTATCGTTAAGCTCTAGGAAAAATCTCTATGTCATTATGAATCCTTAAAATCGTTAACCTAATATGCATGCAAGCATTAACTTATATACAAAGCATAAAAGGCTTCTCGGTTGGACAGGCCCAAACCGGAAAACAAGATAACTAAACTATCGAGCCCAAAAGACGCAATCTTCAAAATAGTCTTCAACCCAACAATTTCCATGCTTATATGTGTGCTTTTGTGTGTTATAATGTTGGATCTAGCCATAAAACCCCTCAAAACCGAGATATACCTTATGTTAAATGATTTTAGCATCAAATATATTTCTACATACAAAGCGTTTCTAGAAAAATAGCCAAGTGGTTTAGTAACAATTTTTTTTGGGCTAAAAACACAAATTTTGGACCTAAAATGTGAAAAATACAAAATTAAGGGCCCAAATTGACATATCACGAATTCTGATGGATGAGGTGTGTCAAAACAGTTTCAATAAGACAATTTCTGGAAATATACTCATTTAGAGGATTAAAAACATAAACTTCAAGCTTAATGGGCTAAAAATGACATTTTCGGCCCAATGAGGCCCATTATGCGAGATTTTCTGTTTTGGAGGGCCAAAACTGTGTTTTTCTGTAAAACAGTGGACTATAAGTGTTCCAAGTCCTTTTCAAAGGTTTAAAATGCTTTTTAAATTTAAAAAGGACCAAAGTTGCAAAAATTTTACAAATTGGGCCAAAATTGTCAAAATTGCGAAAAAGAAGGGTTATAACCGAGAAAACTGAAATTTCAGGGACTTAAACTGTTTTCTATGAAAAATATGCTGAAAAATATTAATTTCAATAATTTTTGGTGTTAAAATGTCAAGAAAATTGATTTAAGGACCAAACCGGAAAGTATTTAATTAAAGGGTTGAAAAAGTAAATTTTACAAACAATGAGGGGTTGAAAATAGAAAACTTTCAAGGCTAATTCAATACACGCGAATTGATCAAATAATGGCACCGCGACTATCGACGAAATACAATACATTACAATACCAAAAGTCGTTGTTAAACGAATTGGTTCGGTCTCGAACCAATAAAAATCCGAAACTACTAACACGACGACACTACGACACTACGACACTATGACACTACGACACTACGATTCATACAAGTAACGTTTGGGAATTCAATATACATGCGAGTATGCACAGACGTATACGCACCATCTTTGGGCCCCAAAAGTGTAAAATCTTGTTTATTGGGCCTAGCTAGCCCAATGACCTGATCTTAAGGCCCGAAGACCTCTATCTTACGAAGTGTTGGGTTTTACCGATCTAACGCGACGTAAAAGGACTTTCAATGGCTTGTATACTACTGGTCCCCAAGGGTCCTTTGGTATTGCTAGTAAAGTCTACATTTCATGCGAGGCGGGTCTGGGACCCCTCGTACCTTTTTTATCCCCAACCGGTTAATGGAGTCATCGAGGTCTTCGTGTCCTCTTTCTCTTCGGATGTGGGACTACACGTAGTCAGGGCGGTTAGATAACGTGATTAGTACGGACGACGCCTACGGGATCGTTAGTATAGCTATAAACTAGTCGTTTGTGTAACGCTTGTTTGTAGCAATTAATCATGCTCAAAAATAATCCAACGTCGCCTGGTATTGATAAATTCACGCGTTGCAATGGTTTCAATGTAAATTCATGGAATTCAAAGAATTAGGAAAACATCGGGTTTTCCTAGGGTTTTTCAATACATACAGATTTGAAATGCATACAACCTCAATGAACAATTTTTACAAGTATAGAAACAAACAAGCATACCTATGGATCTTCACAAACGTTTTCAAAAACTTTTCTTTTCAGAAAATATCGGATTTTCTGGTGGTTTTCAAACGATACGAACATTGTTTTTCCTCAAATACAGCTTATGAACTCACCAACATTTCACATGTTGACGTTTTTCAAAATACTTGTATTCTCAGGGAACCAGTGAATCAAAGGAAATCATATTCAGTGATGGCTTGCAGTTTATTTATGTACGAATCGAACAATTTATTTTGGGAATGTAACGTTTAAACAATGTATTTCATGTAAACTTTACTGGTTGTACTATATTAATGCATGGTGACGAATGTTGTTACGTTTCATATATATACAATGCTATGGTATTCAATTGAGTCACGACAGCCCCCGAACGTTTCCGCCGCCTGGTTTAGGGGTGTGACAGGTTGGTATCAGAGCCTTGTTTATAGTGAACTAGCATGTCGAGCCACACATTGATATGCAACTATAAACCAAAAGAGGGACTAGCATAACTCTGAACAAAACAAGTAAATAAAACACGCTTGCTTGCATTAGGAATAAAGACCTAACGCCGAATTAAACACAATAATACTGGTATCTCGATTAATTCGGGACTGTTCTTGGTGATACCAACGAGTGAATGTAGCCTGATCAACTACATTCTCTCCAAAGTAAAACTAACACACGTCTTGATGAGATCGGGATAGCTAGGGAACCTAAAACTATACCCCGTATCACCAAAAAGAGAACGTTCGCTTAGTCTGTATAATAGTCATAGTACCCTAGGAATAATGTTAGCATATTTACGTACTCGCGCAGACAGCATGGCTGGCTTTCATCACCCTGGAGACCCCTATTTCCCTAATTAGGGAAACAACGGGTGGCTAGAGGAGGAGGAGCCTGAGGAAGAGCAGCAGGGTATCCAGTTTCATCAGGTCCTAGTAGCTCACGGGATGCTTGTGGATGAACCGGGAGAGAATCCAGGGGAAGCACACGACGTCGGACCCGACGAATACATAGACACTGACTACGAATTTGGAGAGATCGACGATGACGACAAGGAAGGTCAGGTCGGGGATCAGGACCCCGTCCCGCCGTGCGAGAACGAGGCACAGCCAGATCACCCCGCACCACCAGTGAACCCCCCAAGAGAGAACCGTTCCCTCGAAGCGGAGATCGCCGCACTGCGACAACAGCTGTACGCTATGGAAGCTCGGCCAGTGCAAGCAGAGCATGAGAGGGATGAGGTTATTGGAGACATGGCAGAGATGGCGCAGCTACTGGCGCAACATTTCGGCATATGACCTCGGCACCACCTCCAGACGCAGCTCATCGCGGTTAGGGATAGACTTATCATAGTAGGTCATTAGGAACTATGTTATGTACTTCGGCTCTATGTTTAAGTGACTACACTACTCATGGAGCCGTTATGCTGTCGGATTAGTGTCACTTATGTATGCTCTTACGAGCAAATTTTCTTGTATTAAATGCGGATAATATTAATGAACTTTTATGTGTTTTGCTATGATATTACCAGTTGTTATGTGTTGAGACGTTATGATTGTATGCCCGATGGTAGTAATGTTTAGGTTCGTACCATACACCTAGTTAGTAGGATCACAACCTCACAGAAACCACATACACTCAACATCTTTCCGTTTCATGACAGAAAGATGCCTCGCCGAGCTACTCACGGAAATCCCGAACCAACCCCGCCCGAAGTTGACACCACTGCTTTCCAGGCAGCCGTGTCTGCTGCGGTCACAGCAGCTATGGCACAACTTCACCGAGGGAACAACGGAGGAGGCAACGGGCAAGGATCCGGAAGTTCGAACAACGGGACGAATCAAGGACCCACTAAAACGTGCACCTACAAGGACTTCGCAAACGCTAAACCACGGACTTTCAACGGCACTGGAGGGATGATCACTCTGAAGCGATGGATCGAGAAGGTAGAGTCGGTATTCGAGATATGCGATTGCCCCGAGCAGATGAAGGTGAAGTTCGCGGCCTGTACTTTTGTGGACCAAGCACTCACTTGGTGGAACGGACACGTGGAAGCTATGACGCTCCCTGTCGCCAACTCTATCCCCTGGGCAGAAATGAAAGAAATGTTAATGGCTGAGTACTGCCCCCGAGGCGAAATACAAAAGATGGAGCAGGAACTATGGAACCTCACTGTGCAGAATGCGAACATCGATGCCTACATATCGAGATTTAGCGAACTATCTCTGTTGTGCCCGGGTATGATCACATCAGAAGGAAAGAAGGTTGAATGATTCATCTGGGGACTGATACCTCCCATTCAAGGGAATGTGATAGCTGCGAACCCTGAAACGTTTGACAGTGCGAAGAGATTGGCAAAGAGGTTATATGATCATAACAACAAGAAGGGCGAGAAGCCAGTGGAGACTGAGAAGAAAAAGGAGGGTGATGGCAAGAAAGGGTGGAACAACAAGAGAAAGGGGCGTCAGGGCCTCGAGACCTCTAAAAAGCAGCAGACAGTGGTAGTTAACGTTGTCACCGCACCGGTTCCAGCCACACCACATGCTCCAGCCTCAGCTGCTTCAAATGCTTCAAGACCCTACTCCGGTAATCTTCCCAAATGCAATAAGTGCGGCCTCCATCATCACGGCGAATGCAGGGAACTCCATTGCACCAGTTGCAACCAAAGGGGACACACTGCAAGGTTCTGCAGGACATACCCTCCTCAGAACCAAAGTCAGGGAAACAACCACAACAACAACAACTACCGCAATCACAACAACACCAATGCCGGCGGCAATAATGCAGGGCCTAGCCACACCTGCTTCGGGTGTGGAAGGACGGGGCATTTCTGCCGAGATTGCCCTAACAACAACTCAGGAAATAGAGGAGCAAGAAGAATGCTGACTATGGGTCAGAGTGATGCAGTTCAGGACCCCGTAGTTGTGACCGGTACGTTCCTCCTAAACCACACTTATGCATGCATCTTATTTGATACCGGAGCGGAGCGAAGTTTCGTGAGCGAGAAGTTTAAACATTTATTAAAACAACAACCCCAGAAGCTAAATGAAACCTATACGGTGGAAATGGCCAATGGGAAAACCGAATCCACTGGGGAGATCTACATCGGATGTACCCTAACGCTCAACCAGCACATTTTTCGAATAGACCTAATGCCAGTAGCAATTAGGAGTTTCGATGTGATTATCGGCATGGATTGGTTAAGCCCCCACCATGCTGAGATTATGTGCCACGAGAAGGCCGTTCGCCTTCGTCTCCCGAATCACGAAACCCTAGTAATTTACGGAGACAAACCCAGTACGAATCTTCGTCTCATCTCGTGCATCAAAGCACAAAAACATCTGCGAAAGAACAATTTGACGTTCTTGGCTCACATAGTGGACAAGACCAAAGAAGAAACTAACATCCAAGATATTCCGGTAGCGTGTGAATTTCCGGACGTGTTTCCTGAAGATCTTCCAGGAGTACCCCCAGAGAGACAGGTTGAATTCCGAATCGACCTCGTTCCAGGAGCAACTCCTCTCGCTAAATCACCATATCGGTTGGCTCCTGCTAAAATGCAGGAATTGTCCAGCCAACTCAGTGAGCTTCTGGACAAGGGATTTATCCGACCTAGCTACTCGCCATGGGGAGCTCCGGTACTCTTTGTCAAAAAGAAGGACAGATCTTTCAAAATGTGCATCGATTACAGAGAGTTAAATAAACTCACTGTTAAAAACCGCTACCCACTCCCACGAATCGATGATCTATTCGACCAGCTCCAAGGAGCTAGTTATTTTTCTAAAATAGATCTACGGTCCGGATACCACCAACTCAAAGTCCGAGAAGAAGATATTCCTAAAACCGCTTTCCGAACCCGCTACGGATATTATGAAGTCGTCGTAATGCCTTTCGGTCTAACAAATGCACCTGCCGCATTCATGGACCTAATGAATCGAATCTGTCGACCGTTCCTTGACAACTTCGTCATTGTGTTTATCGATGACATCCTCGTCTATTCTCGAAGCAAAGAGGAACAAGGCCAACGTGGTAGCTGATGCATTAAGCCGGAAGGAGTACTCTAATCGCCGTACGAAAACACACTTGATAACCATTCTATCTCATCTGGCCACTCAAATTGCATCAGTCCAGTCAGAGGCTATGAAAGCGGAGAGTAGAACTAGCGAGGCATTGCGCGGGATGGAGAAGAACCTAGAAGCAAAAGAGAATGGGGTATACTACTTCATGAACCGTATTTGGGTCCCAAAAATCGGAGGATTTAGGGAGACCGTTATGAAGGAAGCCCACAAAACACGATACTCCATTCATCCCGGTTCGGACAAGATGTATTTGGACATTAAACAACACTATTGGTGGCCTAACATGAAGGCGGAAATCGCGACCTATGTTAGTAAGTGCCTTATGTGCGCCAAAGTAAAGGTGGAATACCAGAAACCTTCAGGATTGTTGCAGCAACCGACAATCCCTGAGTGGAAATGGGAGGGGATTTCTATGGATTTCGTGACTAAGCTGCCCAAGACGTCGGACGGACTGGACACCATATGGGTAATAATCGACCGACTGACGAAATCTGCCCACTTCCTGCCAATCAAAGAATCCTACAAGATGGAGAGACTGATGCGTTTGTACCTACGAGAAATCGTAAGACTCCATGGAGTGCCAAAATCTATCATCTCGGATAGGGACAGTAGGTTTACATCGCGCTTTTGGTAATCACTCCACAAGGCAATGGGAACTCATCTCGATATGAGCACCGCATATCACCCACAAACAGACGGTCAAAGTGAGCGAACCATTCAAACGCTTGAAGACATGCTTCGTGCATGTGTGATAGACTTTGGGAAGTCTTGGGATACCCACCTACTGTTGATCGAGTTCTCATATAACAATAGTTACCATTCGAGCATCAAGGTGGCTCCTTTCGAAGCACTGTATGGGCGTAAATGTAGATCACCGTTATGTTGGGCTGAAGTAGGTGACACCCAGCTAGCAAGAACGCATACGTCGGACAGGGCACTAACGGGACCGGAGATCATTCGCGAAACCACAGAAAAGATCGTCCAGATCAGAGCTTGATTACAAGCATCGCGTGACCGACAAAAGAGCTACGCCGATAAACGGTGAAAGCCCTTAGAATTCCAGGTCGGTGATCGAGTACTGTTGAAAGTCTCACCCTGGAAAGGGGTCATACGTTTCGGAAAACGGGGAAAGCTGAACCCGCGATACATTGGACCTTTCGAAATCGTCGCCCGAATAGGTCCGGTAGCATACAGACTACAACTACCCGCGGAATTAAACGGTGTACACCCTGTGTTTCATGTCTCTAATCTGAAGAAGTACCTATCAGATGAAACCCTTGTCATTCCTCTTGACGAAATCGAAATCAATGAGAATCTCCCGTTCGTCGAAGAACCAATTGAAATCATGGACAGGGAGGTGAAGCATACTAAGCAGAGTCGCATCCCGATCGTGAAGGTACGGTGGAACGCAAAGCGTGGGCCAGAATTCACTTGGGAACGCGAAGATCAAATGAAGCAAAAGTACCCTCACCTATTCTAGCATTCTCGAATCTAGCTTTCAAACAGAATTTCGGGACAAAATTCCCTCTAACGGGGGGATGATGTCACAACTGGAAATTTTGTGTCATGTAATCTATACACTCAAGCTAATGTGAATCAAAAGCTTAAGAACATGTGTAACACCTATGATTATGACATCAAAAACTTCAATCAAATACATCATACAAAGTACTACAAATAGTCATCAAACAATTGGAGACCTTAGAAGTCCTTGTTTAAGTCCATTTTGGACTAGGACTTCCCTATTGGATCCAAATGGACCAATAAGCTTCCAATTAGACTATCATGGGCTTAGAACCCTAATTGGGCTCTAGTTGGACCCACACTAATTTATTTCAACATTTTGGGCTATGTTAGGCCTAGAATGAAATAAATTAGTAACTATGAACCATAATTAACCTAATTTGGCCCTAACAAGTCATAAAAATCACCTTTATATTTTTTTGAACCAAAAATCACTCAACATAACCATGAAAATTGGGCTTAGGGGCAAAGGCCCAAATTTTTCCTTTTTCCTTTCACATTCTCGGCCCAAGGCCGAAATCCAGAAGATAAGAGGAGAAGTTGACTTTGGATGCCACCTCATTTTTATTCATTGGATATCCATGCATTATATCTCATTCTTCCATGCAAACATCACTTCAAAATCACTTCTCTTCTCTCCTCTCTCTCACTCTCGGCCATACTCAAACACACACACATTCATAAAAATCTCTCAACTCTCTTAAGAAAACTCCTCCCTCCCCACTCAAAAATCTCGAAATTTAGAAGCTTCCAAGAGGATCTTTCAAGCTAATCATCATCTTAGGTAAGTATTTACTTATATCCATGATTTAGCTATTTCATTCCATCAAAAACCTCTTCTAAATCTATTCCAACTTGTGATCATGCATCTTAGAAGTCACCAAACTCGAGATCTACCAAGGAAAGGTGCTAAGGCCGAAAATCACTCAATTTTTCTTCCATTTTCTCTTCAAAATCGAAACCACACCCAAGGTGAGCTTCATACCCCCTATTTTCTGTTTTTATGAGTTTTGTGGGGGGGGGGAATACAAGTGAAAGTGTAGATCTATATGTGTTTTGTATGCTTTGTATGATTTCTGATGAGATTAAGAAACAATCTTTAATCTATGAAGATCGATTAGATCTTGAACAAGTATGTAAATATAAAACAGTAAGAACGCAATAATAAGAACAAGACAAGATTGAATCAAACGAGTCGAATGACTAAAACAAAATCCTCAGAAGAGCTCGATAAAGAACATCAAGTGTAGAGGATTAGAAGGTTACAAGAACGATTAAAGAAACCTGCAATTCTATCGTTAAGCTCTAGGAAAAATCTCTATGTCGTTATGAATCCTTAAAATCGTTAACCTAATATGCATGCAAGCATTAACTTATATACAAAGCATAAAAGGCTTCTCGGTTGGACAGGCCCAAACCGGAAAACAAGATAACTAAACTATCGAGCCCAAAAGACGCAATCTTCAAAATAGTCTTCAGCCCAACAATCTCCCCCTTTGCGTCAATTTGGAGCGAGACCTTCACTTTTTACTTGGGCCAGCAGCTGATGCAGGTACCTTCTTCTTCATGGTGCTAAACAGACATTTGGTGATGGAGAGAATGGTCTGTCTAAACCGGATGTACCAATTGATCATGTCGTTGAAGTACTTGATGTCATCAGCCGAGTTCTCTTTACACCGTTTGATAATTGATAGCACATGCTCCAAACAAGCTGTGGTGTAAAGGTGTTTGTCAGCTAAAGCGAAGAGACATTTCTGTCCTTCAGCTCTAGTGAACATAACCGAGTTGCGTCTCGGGTCGATCTTGCCCATTTGCATTTGGTTGAGATCACTGGCCGATCCCACAGGAGCTATCTTCGGTTTCTTCTTGAAGACTGTGGCGACCTCCTGATCCATTAGGGCAACCTCCATGATGTAGCAGGCTAACATCCTTTTGACATGGTCTATAATGGGACCATATTCGGCTTCATCAGTCAAAAGGATATTATACAGAACAATCCAATCATGAGGATTTAGGTTCGGTAGATCCGCCAGGAAGATAAGATGAGCAGTTCTTGCAGATCCTCGAATGAGCTTGAACTTAACGTTTGTGAATCTCCCCACGGCATATGGTTTCAGCACCCGAACGTTTACAATCTTCTGGGCGCTCCAGGTGAGGTATTGAGGACGAGCAGCCTCCAGATAGAAGTCAATGAGCTCCCTGTCAAGCTCATCGTTCGGATGTGGGACTTCAAAAATGTTAGAGAAGGCGTGGAAGATAAACGCCTTTCGAGTCAGCGGCATATCAAACTGCGAATCGACAGTGTTGTTGCAGTCGAATGAGATAACCGGCTCGAGCCATAATATGCTTGGAGTTTCTATGGCCTCTTTAATTAAACGTTCCCTGGTCCAGGCAGGGAAGAGAGTCTTTCGGCTCTCCAGGAGATCGTGGGCTTCTTTTTGCTTGCGTTCGGCTTCTTCAGCCTCTCGCGCCACACGACTGGCATCATCGTCAGCATTGCGACTGTTCTTTCGTTTCAACATGTCAGCAATGGTCTCCTTGTCTTCATCTTCATCTTCATCTTCTTCCTCAGCTATGTTTTTGCCCTTGTTCTTCACACCCGAACCCAAAGCATGACCAGTCGGAGGTGGTTCGGTTGTGTGAGTAGCTTTGGAGGAAGGAGGTGGTTTCGATCCGGTCTGCTCATCTCCCCCTTGTTTCGGAATGGACACGAAACTCGGTAGGCCTTCGATTTTGCTGAGAAGGTCCATGGCCGGAGAGAGCTTTTCAGCGAGGGTACGCCTCACCGAATGGTTTAGAATAGGATCATGTGCTTCTAGGATGTTAGATAAAGCGGCGTAGACATCCGAAACACATGTTCTGATCACCTCCCTTTCGGATCGAAGAGCTTCCAGTTGTTGTTGGGAGTTGGAAAGTTGCATGCTCTTGACCTTTAGGGCGGTAGTTTTGCTCGCCAGAACGTCCATCAAAGAATTCTCAGCTGCAAGATCCTCTTGTAGCTTAGCTAGGCGGGCATCGATGGAGGCATGAAGGGCCGAGTTGTCGTCGCTTAGGTGTTGGCGTAGGGTAGCGAACGAAGTCAACTCCGTTGAGACGAACTTGGCCAATTGCTGAACAATCGGTTCCAAAGTTGTCTTGGTGGCGTCGGCGCTTTCCTGCAAAGATTTCAACAGGACAGTAGCGTCGGAGAATAGTTTATTGACTTTTTCGGTCGCTGCCTCACAGGCTCTGGTGGAGGCATCAATCGCAGCAGTTGCTGAGGCCACCGAATCATGTTCAGCCCTGGAGAAGGCATCAACGATTTTCTGAAGGGCAGCTTCAGAGAGAGAGGACTGCTGGTTGGAAGAGGAGGTGAGAAGTAGATCAACCTTCTCGTGAAGCTCTTTGAGATGCTTCTTTGTCACTGGAGCATCATCCTCCTCATCACTTTGAATTTGAAACGGACTATAGTAGACCGAATCAAAATTCATGTGTTCACCACCAAGGTATGGGTTTTCGCCATCGGAGGCATTTTCTGGAGATGGAGGTGGTGGTGAAGCTGGGGGTGTTGTGGTTGGGGTATTTGGAGGTTGAGTGTGGGGTGGGGTAGTTTCGGGTGGTGGTTGAGTTTGGGTTTTGGTTTGTGTTGGTTCGGTTACTGGAGGGGTTTCGGTAACTGGTGGTGTTTCGGTTGTAGTGGTGAAAATGGGTGGTGGTATAGGGAAAGAGGTTGGGGGAATGGTGGGTTTTATGGTGGGAATGGAAGTAGGAAGAGTTGGTGGAGGTGAAGGAACTCGGGATTGATGAAGTTCCATCTCTGGGGTTGGGGACCGAGGTGGTGTGTTGCCTCGTTGAGGAGATTCGTCTCCTTGAGAGCCTTCAGAACCCGAACTCTCACCCTCAGAGTCACTGGAAGAAGAGGGAATTACAAGCTTTCGCTTCTGTTGAGTCTTCCTCCTCTTCGGCTGTGGGGATTGTGCAGCCTTCGGTTGTTTCCTCTTCTTGGGAGAAGGACCCTTTGGAGCTTTGGTCGCTTGCTTCCCTTTTTCTGCCTTTTTGCCCCTTTTGGTCGGTTTGTCTGCATCATGGATAGACCTGAGCATATCCGGTGTCAGTTCCCTAGGACCAGTTGGCCTAAACTCCTTGATCGTCCGAATCAACCTGCTGTCAGATGGCACACCGCCATACATTGTCTCCGGGATGGAGCCAATGAAAGAGAATTTCGATGCATCTGAGACGATGATCTTCTTGGTATGGAATGTACCAACAGAAGACATCGATGCACCGACATCAGTGGGAACATCAAACTTGTCCATGGCCCATCTTGTAATCAAGATCCAGAACCGGGCCAACGACACCTCAAAGTGTCGGGATGATGAAGAGAGGCTCTGGATGAGCTGTTCCCATAGGACCATCCCAAAGTCCAGATTAACCCCGTTGTAGATGGCATACATTATCGATAGAAAGAGACGACTTGCACCGTTAGATCCTGAGCTCCTTTCTGACAAGCCCTTGAAAAGGATTGTAAATAGGCCATTCCACTGTGGCGGCAGGCAGGACTTTTTAAACTTGGCGACAGAGGTGAGAACCTCTGTGTATCCCATGTTGTAAAACATGCTAAACAGCATCCCAACCGGAATCGTCTCCGGATTGATTCTTGAAGGGTCAACGGCAAACCCCAGCATGGTGCAGAACCGTTGGCGTGAAACGGAAGTTTTGTGTTCGGCAAGCTCGAAAAACACCCGGTCGACAGCCTTGTCGTAGTAAGCAGTCGCGTAGACCTACGATAGGGCCACCATTGGCACAGTTTCAATTCTTGAGAGTGCAGGAGCAAGTTGGGAGTATTTCAAGCATTTTATGACCGGCGACATGTAGGAGTCGTACGCCAATGGGTTAAGATCAATAACCAGACATTGTTGTGGGCGGATGGGGAGGATCTGTGAAGTAGCATGGACGGAAGAAGATTCAGCCATTGTTGAAGAATTGGAGAAGATGATGAACAGTTAAGCTGTTTGGGAGTTTTTGCTCTTCAGAAATTTCGGAGGCAGTAAAGAGGTAAAAGGTTTTGTGGACTGCCTTTTATAGTGAGGGATTGGAGAGAGAAAAATCGTTTCATATCTTCTATGCGATGATCATGTAGGAGAGAGATTGTCAGAATCCTAGGATCACGCTACCCAACAAGCGCCGTTTCAGAAGAAAATCGCTTCAAATCCGCACGCACCATTAATTGCCAGAGAGATGACGCTTGGATTTCGCACACGCGTCCACGTTGTCAGTAAAAGCATGGTCGTTCCATATTCACACGCGCCCCCTTTTTACCATCGTTTGAATTTCAATCCCTTTAACTCCCGCCGAGTCAGCAACCTTTCGTCTTATCCCTTTTAAACGGCATCTTTTTGAATTAAACGCCCACGTGGATTGTTTCTGACCACAGCTCCATAATTAACCACCGAGTAATAATCCAGCCTGTAAATAATTAGTAACGGAATTTGGGAAAATCAAGGATTTTCATGCAAAGAGTGTAAAAGAAAAAGAAATAAAGCAACTCTTTTAAGGATATTCTGTGATGTCAATAATGACACGAAACTGATGATCCCGGGCACGAATCTCTTCCTTCAAGGTCAAGAGAGACCTCAAAGTGTTAGTGTGGAATCCCGTTGAATTACGATCAAACACTTATTAATAAATGTTGAAAGGCTTCTTTTAATTAGGCTAATTAAGGGTGGTTTCGCTTTGATTCATCAATTCTATTCTTGATATAAGAAAGAAAGTGAACAAAGTACTTGTGAGACCGGTGTAGCCTGTTGAACAAGTAGGTAGGAATTTATTTTGTATTGGCTTGGATTAATATAAAATCTCAGAAAAAATTAAAAATTGGATCCCTTGGGAAGAAATGTTATGGTGTGTAACAATTTCATAGGAATCACGCAAAAGAAAATATGAGATTTTATGAGGGTACATTCGTTAATTCTTTGGTGAAAGCTTGAGCAAATTAATTGTTCACCGTCAATTCTTTGGTGTTGAATTTTGGGTTTCACTCAGCTCGTAGTGACACGAAACTAAGATCATTAACACAGTTGTTGTGTAACCATAAACCTCAGTGGTAATTTCTGAGAGTCTCAAGGGTTACGTTGATGAAACGAATGTAGTGGAGAAGTATAATCGAGATGGTGTGAGAAAACATAGTACCTCTGCTGCGAAAATAAGGACCAAGCAGGAAACCTTAACTCATGTGAGAAAAGGTTGAGGTAGCTCACGATTAGAATAAATGTGTTAGCCTTATTGGGAAGACAAGGTTTGTGTATACCAGGTCATGAAGGCTATTATTCAAAATCTTATGAGGCTTGGGACACATACAACAGCATGCTTCTAGGGACACTTAAGTAATTCATCAAATATATCCCCATAAACGAACGAACACACAAGAAAATAAAAAATATTTTTGGTGTTTTTGTGATAAAAAAAAATAAAATAAAAAACTTTGGAAAGAAAAAAAAATATGAAAAACCGAACCCGAACGTTCAGTTGGTCTCGGTTGAGAAAAATTGAAAAACCGAACCCGAGCGTTCGGTTGGTCTCGGTTCCAGAAAATTTTGAAAAACCAAACCCGAACCTTCGGTTGGTTTCGGTTCCAGAAAATTTTGAAAAACCGAACCCGAACCTTCGGTTGGTTTCGGTTCAACAAAATTTTGAAAAACCAAACCCGAACCTTCGGTTGGTTTCGGTTCAACAAAATTTTGAAAAACCGAACCCGAACCTTCGGTAGGTTTCGGTTTTGGAAAATTTTGTGAAACCAAGGAATTTAGACATGTAATTAAAAAAAAAAAAAACTTTTAACACAAAGAAAAACAAAATTGTGCAAGAAATAGACAACATAGAAAAACTACATTTGAAGTGATGAGCGAATCAGATGGTTCAACCGAACCCGAACGTTCGGTTGGTTTCGCTTCTTACGTTTGGGATGGAGAGGTAGTGTGAGGTACTGACTCTGATTCCATCATACCTAGCCCTTGCAATATTTTATTGAATGATGCTTCAGGAAGAGCTTTGGTAAAGACGTCAGCCAGTTGATCAGTGGTTCTTACGAAGTGAACTTCGACGTTTCCATCTTCCATGTGATCTTTAATGAAGTGATACCTCAGTGCTATGTGTTTGGTTTTAGAGTGTTGCACTGGGTTATGACAGATCCTAATTGCACTTTCAGAGTCACAATATAGTGGGATCTTCTTCATATTGAGTCCATAGTCTCGAAGTTGACTCTGGATCCAAATCACTTGTGATGTGCAGGATGCAGTGGCAATGTATTCCGCTTCGGCAGTAGACAACGACACACACGTTTGTTTCTTGGATTGCCAGCTGACCAACTTCCCGTCAAGGAATTGACAGCCACCAGTTGTGCTTTTTCGGTCGACTCCACATCCTCCAAGGTCAGCATCAGAATAGGCTTGAACAAAGAAGCCTGAGTTGGATGGATACCATAGACCTAAGGAGGTGGTTCGCTTGAGATAGCGTAAGATGTTCTTCACTGCAAGCATGTGAGGTTCGCGTGGGTTTGCCTGAAATCGAGCACAATAACACACAGAAAACATGATATCAGGCCTGCTAGCAGTTAGATACATCAGTGAGCCTATCATTTGACGATAGAGCGTGATATCGACAGCCGGTTTGTCTAGAGAAGGGGTAAGCTTGGTGCCGAATGCCATTGGGACTTTGACTTTTGAGTCTCCCATCATGCCAAACTTCGGTAGGAGAGTCTTCGTGTATGCTTCCTGATTTATAAAGATGCCTTCGGGTCCCTGTCTTATATTTAAACCAAGGAAAAAGTTAATAGGACCCATTGAGCTCATTTCAAACTTAGTCTCCATCAGCTTTCTGAATTCAGCTGTTAAGCTGGGATTCGTGGAGCCAAAGATGATGTCATCGACATAAATTTGAACTATCATAAGGTGGTTGCCTTCCTTTTTGCGAAAGAAGGTTGGGTCAACCGAACCTTGTTTGAATTTAGACATCTTTAAAAACTTAGTAAGCGTTTCATACCAGGCTCTCGGAGCTTGTTTGAGACCGTACACAGCTTTATCCAGAATATAGCAATGATTTGGATACTTTTCGTTCACGAACCCAGGAGGTTGCTCCACATACACAGTTTCTTCGAGTTCTCCATTGAGAAATGCACACTTGACGTCCATTTGGAAAACTTCAAAGTTTTTGTGAGCAGCATAAGCCAGAAATATTCTAACTGATTCTAGCCTAGCTACTGGAGCGAAAGTCTCTTCATAGTCTATACCTTCCTCCTGACAGTATCCCTTTACCACCAGACGAGCCTTGTTCCTTATAACATTACCTTCCTTGTCCATTTTGTTCCTGAAAACCCATTTGAGACCAACAACCGAAGCATCTAGAGGAGTTGGAATGAGGCGCCATACTTTGTTCCTTTCAAATTCATTCAGTTCGTCTTGCATTGCTTGAACCCAATCAGAGTGATCGAGGGCAGTGTTAACTGTCTTCGGTTCAACTTTTGATACGAATGAGTTAAACATACAAAACTCAACCTTTGAAAATAAGGATGTCTGTTTTGCCTTCAGTTGTGATCGGGTCAGAACCTTTTCAGATACATCACCAACTACTTGAGAGATAGGATGATCTCTGGTCCATTTGGTAAGAGGAGGGTAATTCGGATCAAAGGTTGGATCTAGTTCAGCGTTAATCATTTCTTCTGGCTCAGATTGGCTATCGTAATTAAGCGTTATATCATCATGCTCCCCCTAAATTGATGAGCTTTGAGAAACATGAGGTTCATGGGTTTCTTGTGGTGCTGAGCATCCAGGCGTTGAAGCACCTTCGGTTGGAGGGGTATCTTCGGTTGGAGAAGCACCTTCGGTTGGTGAAGGACCTTCGGTTGAAGTTGTAGAACTTGGCTCCCCCTGGACTTGTGAGCTTGGCTCCCCCTCGACATGAGAACTTGGCTCCCCCTCGACTGAAGCATTGTTGGATGGAGAGTCATCAGTGGGCGATTCTCCTTCATGCATTCTTCTTGCAGCATCTTCGACAATCCGCTTCATGTGATCAACCTTGTTGTCTGCGGCACCTGCTTCGGAGAGAGAAGCTTTCTCTGGTTCGTCAAAGAGTTCCAGAAATTTCTCGTATAAATTGGCGATCGAGACTGTGACTTGGCCAGTTCGAGGAAAGATTTCCCCAGCGGTGTCTTCTTTGGCCAGTAGCTTCTTGACATAGCTATCGTCAAAGGTCACATAGTATGTCTCTTCAATCCTTCTCGAACGCTTGTTTAGGACCCTGTATGCCTTGGATGTGAGCGAGTAACCCAGAAAAATTCCCTCGTCGGCTTTGACATCAAACTTGTTGCGGTGTTCTTTAGAGTTAAAGATGAAACACCTTGAGCCGAACACGTGGAAAAATTTCACATTGGGCTTTTTTTTGTTTAGTATCTCATATGGTGTGAGCGTGAAACGCTTGTTGAGATAGGACCTGTTCTGTGTAAAACAAGCAGCAGAAATAGCATCAGCCCAAAAATAAAGAGGTAAGGAAGCGAAACTCAGCATAGTTCGGGCAGCTTCACACAAAGATCGGTTTCGTCTTTCGACAATTCCGTTCTGTTGTGGTGTGTAGGGAGCTGAGAAATTGTGACTAATTCCCTTTTCTGCAAGAAACTCTTCAAACTCCCTGTTCTTGAATTCAAGACCATTGTCGCTCCTGATGTTGCAAACAACCTTCTTGAGTTGTACTTCAATTTGCTTGATGAACACTTTCAGCTTTTGAGTCGCTTCAGATTTGAGCTTTAGAAAGAACACCCATGTAAATCGTGAAAAGTCATCAACAATAACAAGAATATACTTGCTACCACCGATGCTTTCGATAGATGAAGGACCACACAAATCGATATGAAGTAATTCGAGTGGTTCAACAACTTTTGTGTTGATTACAGATGGGTGACTTTGACGACTCTGCTTCCCCATTTCGCATGCAGCACACAAATGCTCTCTGTCGAACTTGAGCAATGGAAGACCCCTTACATGACCTCCAGTGACAAGTCGATTGATATCTTTAAAGTTGAGATGAGAGAGTCTACGGTGCCACAACCAGCTTTCGTCGGATTGAGCTTTTGATAACAGGCATATGGTTGGGTTGCCTTTGATAGGTTTCATGTTTAGAGGAAACATTTCACCCTTTCGCTCTAACTTGAGAATCACTTTCTTTGACTTTTTCTCTATGATTTCAGAACCTTCATCATCGAATGAGACTTTGAGACCTGTACCTCCAACAAGCTGAGATACACTGATGAGGTTGTGTTGGAGTCCTTCCACATAAGCCACCTTCCTTATAGTAAAGTCCCCATTTGTTATCATTCCGTATCCCTTTATGGTGCCGAAAGAGTTATTTCTAAACTTGACGTTGCCACCATTTGCAAGAGATCTGTATTCCCTGAGCTCCTCTTTCCTCCCTGTCATGTGACGCGAGCAGCCACTATCGATGTACCATTCTTCGTCAAACTGCTCGTCACTTATAACCTGCAAAAATTAAGCAGATTTAGGAACCCAAAGTTTCTTGGGTCCATGTGAGCTTTTCATGGGAACAGGAACAGTAAGAGAGATGTCAACTAGATATGTTCGTTTTATCAGTGTTGTTTCATCTTTCTTTTTAATGGTAAAAACTTTTATCTTATTAGGATTGGGTGTGTTTGGTTTGGACTCTTGTTTGGATTCATTGACCTTCTGCTTGCCCTTTTGTTCAGCTGACGGATGAGAACGGACAGAATTTGCTTTAGAGCAAGATGTAGATGAATTGGTAGACGAATTAGAAGAGGTAGAAGAAGTGGGTTTAGATGGAGATGGCTTCTTGACTGGAGACTCTAGGTGACCCTTTTGCTTTTGATCTTTGGAGGGACTGACCTTAGAGTCTTGTTCTCTTTTGACTTCAGAACCGAACCTTTGCTTTCGGTTGGAATCGTCTTGTGAATCGAACCTTGGCTTTCAGTTGAAGTTTGTCTCGGAACCGAACCTTTGGTTTCGGTTGAAGTTTTTTTCAGAACCGAACCTTTGCCTTCGGTTGGTATTTTCTTGTGAACCGAACCTTGGCTTTCGGTTGTTGTGAGTTTCAGGCTTTCCTACAGGATTGTTTTCATACTTCAGATTTTGTCATGGTGTGAGAAGTATGCATTCTAGGATTGCCAGAATTGTTTCCTTTCAGAAAGGTTCTTCCTGTATCTTAGGTTCCTTTCTCTCTTCCTATTCCTCATCTACTTAGGTTGATGATGAACATTAGCTTTCGCTTTCGGTTTCTCCTTGGTTGGTTCCTTTCGAACTGTAGGAGTTTCACTTTGAGCCGAGGGATCGTCTTCTTTTGCTGATCTTTCATCCTCCTGAGGAACATCTTTCGTACCACTGGTGCTTGGCTCATTGAAATTATCCGGCTTGTTCAAGGGTTCAGGTATGTATCTTCCTTTACTCATCCAGGAGGTTCTTTCAGATAAGCCAACGGTTTCGTTTGCATTATCTATTGGAGCTTCCCAGAAGTACTCATCACAGCCATCAGCATTGTCTTCGTTTACAATAGCCGTGAGTTCAGCTGTTTGATGTTCGGTTACTCCAGTCACCTTGTATACTTGATTTGGAGTGGTCCTGACCTTTTGATACACAACTGCTTTCTCTGCTAATTTCGGGGACTTCTGTTGGGACAATTGAGCGAACTCTACTGAATTTTCAGAGATAAGATTCTTGTGGTTTTCATATTCGCTTTTAACAAATTCTGAGCAGTCAACCGTGTCCTCTACAGAAATTTCACTCATGTTGTCGTCCTCGTTAAGCTCAGATGCATTTTCAACATCAATTTTGTTTTCTGAGCTAACGTTGGCGTTTAAAGAGTCAAATTTTTGCATGGTTTCGGTTCTCAGTTTAAGTCGGTCATTTTCATCCAAAAGATTTTTAAGCATGTCCTTGTGGTCCTTGGATTTAATGAAGGACTCAATTTTGTCCAGTCCATACATGTAGGTCGGATTGATATCATCAGACGATATCACACTGTCACAATTGTAGGCTTTGGCATCGATTTCATCCTCCTTAAACTCTAGGAAGGGCAAAATCATGCGATGGATCTTTTGGCCTATTTCACAATCTAAGTGAAGTTGAGTAATATTAGAATATAAACGTTTAGCAATTAAACAAAAAACATTTCGCTGTTTTAACAGTTTTAAATTGTCTCTTTGCAAATAAATGTTTTCGTCTTTAACTTTAACTAATTCCGACTCCTTTAACTCGATCCACATTCTCCGCTCCTCACTCTTCGACGCCACCCTGCTTAATTGATCAGTTAGGTTAGAATTGGTGACTCAAGTTTGAGTTAAGCTACTATCGAGATGAGAAATTCTTGTATTAACATTTTTTAGTTCTTTCTCATATGAGGATGTTGGTACTTTAGATGAAACAAAAACAGATTGTACCTTCTTTATCAGTTCATCAAGTTCATTGAACTGCTGGCTGAGTGGTTTGGTCGTAAAGCACATGTCCTCCTGTACCTTCGGTCCATCGCTTCCACCATCGGTGTTGTATCCCCTCATTTGAGATACGTCATTCACCATGAAGCATCTTCCTCCACTGCTTTCCTCCTTAGCCACATAAGCCTTTCCATGGGTAGGCTTCCTCACTTCATCGTCCTCTGAGTCGGTAGACCAAACTTCCGTGCTACCGAACTCGTCATCATTAACCGAACCCTGCACAATGAGAGCATTAATAGAAGGGTTAGCGGTAGACTTCTTCTTTCTCAACTCATCCAATCTTTTCTGCAACACAGCTTCCTCATTATTTCCATCATCCTTTTCAGCCATCTTCTTAAGGACGCAGTCCTTAGCATAGTGGTTTTTCCCACCACAGTAGAAACAGCTTACTCCGGAATCACCATCTACCTTCGGTTCTTTCTTGGGCTCCTCAGCCTTCGGTTCATTGTTCACCTTTTCAGAGCTGTAACTCCCCTGCCAGTTTCGGTTTTTATTGCTGGGGAATCTCTTCTTTATGAACCTTTTGGGATTGGACACCATCATGGCATAATCCTCAGACGTGAGGTCATATTCCTCCAAGTTGAGGTCTTCATCCTCCATCACAGCTTTACTTTTAGATAGGAGGGCCAATGAACCAAGACTCGAAACGACGTTCTTCTCTTGCAGCACAATCTTCTCTTGGGACTTGAGAATGCCCACCAGTTTCGCCAAGGAGTATGATTTAAACTGCTCATGGGCTTTGACTGTAGAAACCACTGCTCTCCATTCAGACCTCAGTCCATTCAAGAAAGTAACCTTCTGCTCGATAAGCTTCCTTTCAATATCATGTTTGATCATCTTGCTGAGAAGATGATTGAAGCGATCAAACGTCTGAGTCACCGATTCTTCGGCCCCTTGCCTGAATTCTCCAAACTCAGATAAAAGCAAGGTTTGGATAGAATGTTCAAGATCTTCGTCTGTAGAATACAGTTCGCGAAGTCTATCCCAAACTTCCTTCGCCGTTGTGCATGAGCTGACCAATCTGAATGTGTCGGACTGAAGGGCGAATCTGATCAACCTTAACGCCTTAATATTGCACTGGAATTTGTCCTTTTCGTCTTGTGCAATATCCTTCACGTCCTTTAGCAGATCATTGTACTCCTTTTGAGTCTTAACGATTATGGACGTTGCAGAATGAGAAAACGGTCCATTGATGATGGCTTCCCATATGAGGTACCCATTATCCTCCGATCCAATCACGTAGTCTTCAAAGTGATGCGCCCATACTTCATAGTCATGGGTGTATAAGATTGGAATCTTTGTCGTCGAACCGATGCTGTTGGAAATATTAATAGGGTTTGATTGCGTTGCGTCCATTATGATCATAAAAACCTGTTCAAAGATCAGACTTGTAATAAAGCAGATTAGGGCAAAACAATAAATATCAAGATACGTCAATAATGAGATGACGGCTCAATAAATATCGATAGTTGCGGAAAAACCCTAATGGAAATCTTTTTCACAGAAAAGATGTGTATCGATTACACAGCCTCCCGCTCTGATACCAATTGATGAGATTAAGAAACAATCTTTAATCTATGAAGATCGATTAGATCTTGAACAAGTATGTAAATATAAAACAGTAAGAACGCAATAATAAGAACAAGACAAGATTGAATCAAACGAGTCGAATGATTAAAACAAAATCCTCAGAAGAGCTCGATAAAGAACATCAACTGTAGAGGATTAGAAGGTTACAAGAACGATTAAAGAAACCTGCAATTCTATCGTTAAGCTCTAGGAAAAATCTCTGTCGTTATGAATCCTTAAAATCGTTAACCTAATATGCATGCAAGCATTAACTTATATACAAAGCATAAAAGGCTTCTCGGTTGGACAGGCCCAAACCGGAAAACAAGATAACTAAACTATCGAGCCCAAAAGACGCAATCTTCAAAATAGTCTTCAGCCCAACAATTTCCATGCTTATATGTGTGCTTTTGTGTGTTATAATGTTGGATCTAGCCATAAAACCCCTCAAAACCGAGATATACCTTATGTTAAATGATTTTAGCATCAAATATATTTCTACATACAAAGCGTTTCTAGAAAAATAGCCAAGTGGTTTAGTAACAATTTTTTTTGGGCTAAAAACACAAATTTTGGACCTAAAATGTGAAAAACACAAAATTAAGGGCCCAAATTGACATATCACGAATTCTGATGGATGAGGTGTGTCAAAACAGTTTCAATAAGACAATTTCTGGAAATATACTCATTTAGAGGATTAAAAACATAAACTTCAAGCTTAATGGGCTAAAAATGACATTTTCGGCCCAATGAGGCCCATTATGCGAGATTTTCTGTTTTGGAGGGCCAAAACTATGTTTTTCTGTAAAAAAGTGGACTATAAGTGTTCCAAGTCCTTTTCAAAGGTTTAAAATGCTTTTTAAATTTAAAAAGGACCAAAGTTGCAAAAATTTTACAAATTGGGCCAAAATTGTCAAAATTGCGAAAAAGAAGGGTTATAACCGAGAAAACTGAAATTTCAGGGACTTAAACTGTTTTCTATGAAAAATATGCTGAAAAATATTAATTTCAATAATTTTTGGTGTTAAAATGTCAAGAAAATTGATTTAAGGACCAAACCGGAAAGTATTTAATTAAAGGGTTGAAAAAGTAAATTTTACAAACAATGAGGGGTTGAAAATAGAAAACTTTCAAGGCTAATTCAATACACGCGAATTGATCAAATAATGGCACCGCGACTATCGACGAAATACAATACATTACAATACCAAAAGTCGTTGTTAAACGAATTGGTTCGGTCTCGAACCAATAAAAATCCGAAACTACTAACACGACGACACTACGACACTACGACACTACGATTCATACAAGTAACGTTTGGGAATTCAATATACATGCGAGTGTGCACAGACGTCTACGCACCATCTTTGGGCCCCAAAAGTGTAAAATCTTGTTTGTTGGGCCTAGCTAGCCCAATGACCTGATCTTAAGGCCCGAAGACCTCTATCTTACGAAGTGTTGGGTTTTACCGATCTAACACGACGTAAAAGGACTTTCAATGGCTTGTATACTACTGGTCCCCAAGGGTCCTTTGGTATTGCTAGTAAAGTCTACATTTCATGCGAGGCGGGTCTGGGACCCCTCGTACCTTTTTTATCCCCAACCGGTTAATGGAGTCATCGAGGTCTTCGTGTCCTCTTTCTCTTTGGATGTGGGACTACACGTAGTCAGGTCGGTTGGATAACGTGATTAGTACGGACGACGCCTATGGGATCGTTAGTATAGCTATAAACTAGTCGTTTGTGTAACGCGTGTTTGTAGCAATTAAACATGCTCAAAAATAATCCAACGTCGCCTGGTATTGATAACTTCACGCGTTGCAATGGTTTCAATGTAAATTCATGGAATTCAAAGAATTAGGAAAACATCGGGTTTTCCTAGGGTTTTTCAATACATACAGATTTGAAATGCATACAACCTCAATGAACAATTTTTACAAGTATAGAAACAAACAAGCATACCTATGGATCTTCACAAACGTTTTCAAAAGCTTTTCTTTTCAGAAAATATCGGATTTTCTGGTGGTTTTCAAACGATACGAACATTGTTTTTCCTCAAATACAGCTTATGAACTCACCAACATTTCACATGTTGACGTTTTTCAAAATACTTGTATTCTCAGGGAACCAGTGAATCAAAGGAAATCATATTCAGTGATGGCTTGTAGTTTATTTATGTACGAATCGAACAATTTATTTTGGGAATGTAACGTTTAAACAATGTATTTCATGTAAACTTTACTGGTTGTACTATATTAATGCATGGTGACGAATGTTGTTACGTTTCATATATATACAATGTTATGGTATTCAATTGAGTCACGACAGCCCCCGAACGTTTCCGCCGCCTGGTTTGGGGGTGTGACATCTATCGTGGGTTTCATCCTGAATCCATGTATAGGTGCGTATCTGGGGCAAGCAAAATTATTAGGGGAATACAAGAAACTTCAAGTTTTAGGACCCAGGTTCATTACTCCTGAGATGCAGCAAACTCTTGACGAAGCTGATATGGTCAAGAAAGGGGGAAAACAGAAGCAAGCGAAAAAGGGTCCATCTGTCGTCCCTCAGATTACTAAAATGCGAAAGACAAAAGGCGATTCTTGCAATCCAGCTCCCTCTTCTCTGAAACAAAAGCGAGTCAAGAAACAAGTTCGTAAAGTTCGCATCCCTTCCTCAACTTCATCTGAAAGCGAATCAGATGATGCACATTGAGGTAAATCTGAGGATGATGACAATCGAAATGACTAGGAGGTAAATTTCATTGTTCCATCCCCTCCACTGTCACCTACTTCCACATCAGTTCCTATCACAATTGCTCCTTGCCTACCTCCTGTTACTACTAAACTACCAACTTCTCTCCCTCAACAACCACCCATTTTCACTAAAACCACTACCACTACCACCACAGGCGAACCTCCTGTCCATGTCAACGCATCTGATGCGAGGGCACAGATTTAGGTTTTGCAACTACATCTACCACATCTCCTATTACTCTTCAACCTCAACATGGTTCTAAAGACCCTCTCGGTGTTGATGGACTAGACTTTGATACTCTTCACTATAGTCCATTCTCGATTCTAGAAGACAGAGATGATGATGCCCCTATCACTCAAAGACATCTCAAAGATCTACACGCCAAGATGGATACTCTTATTGCATCTTCTACTACCTCTTCAAGCCAAGCATATTTTGAAGCAGCGGTTAAGAGTATGCTTGATACTCTTGTAAAAAAACATGCAGCCAATCTCGCTAAAGCAAACCAATCAGTTGTGGACTCCACCCTTTCCAAACAACACGCGATCGAAAAAGTTGATAAACTAATCTCAGACACGAAGACTTTTACGACACAGCTTCATACTGCAGCTGAATCGAATGCTTCCAAAGCGAATGATGTGATTATGAAACTTCGCACTTCGCTTCGTACTAAACAAGAAAAACTGGAACAGCTTCGTACAATTATCTCTGATGATAAGACAACATTTCACTCTTCTATTTCTTTGAGGCTCACAAAGTTCCAAGATGATCTGGCCGTTGAAAGTAAAATTGTGGACGAATTTGCTCTTCGCACCACTCAACTTCGCGCTCAAACCATCAAGCTCAAGCATGCGAACAAAGAAATCGAGGAGCTTAAATCTGAAAGAGAAGTTTTGAAACAAGGAGTAGGAGACGTGAATGCGTTACTTTCCAATCTTCTTCAAGACCATGATCCAATTTTGACCATCACTATTCGCAGACACTTGGCTGATAAGCTCCGTCCTACTCTCTATCTTCTGAACAGATTTGAAGGTGTTTCTAAGGCCCTTGTCCCTCCGAAACAAGGGGGAGAAGTGAAATCTACTAAGATGAGGGAAGCACCTAAAAAACGAATCGAAGGTAATGTAGCTTCAGGTTCGAAAGGGAAAGATCCAATGGCCGATGTTGATGAAGAAGAAGAAAACGAAGAAAATAAGCTAAAGCGAAAGGCTCGTGACCATGAGATACACAAAAGTGCTCGCATTGCGATAGAAGCTGAGGAGAAGGAAAGAAGAGAAAAAGAAGCTCACGAAACTTTGGAGTGCATAAAAACGCTCATTCCATTGTGGACGTTGGAGCGATTGTTGCATGAGGCAGTTGAATTCCCAAGTGTTCACTGGTTGGAGCCAGTAATTTCTTTCGACCTTGCAAACATGAAGGATTCTCAGTTCGGTATGCCAATAACACGAAGAGCCTTCGTTTTCCACTACTTTGATTCAATTGCAAATGTTCCCTCTCCTGATGCGAAAGTGGACAAAGCCTTAATTGACTTTTATCTCACTCATGGCAAATCTCAGTATTTGACCTGGAGTACTCAGAAGTTAACAACAATCAAGGTTACAGGGACAAACGCTATAGGAGGCTTTATGAATGTAAAGTTCAAGGCAACAAGGGCTTCAGAAAATGTTTTGCATGAATTCAAGCTTGCTGATCTGCCCAATCTTAATCCTTATGATTGGATTTTGTTTCTCAGTCTCTTGCTGACTAAAGAATAAAAATACAAACCCATTCTGGTCATCTAAAGCGAATGTTGGTTTCGTATATATATGAAGTGGTAAAGCTTGATATCGAAATAGCTAAAGTTCTGAAACGAAAGCCCACTGTCAATCCAATTGGAAAAGCTAGTGACATGAGCGAAATGCGTATGGGTAAGATTGATACAGACTACTTGACAGTTATGTTTCAACGTGGGACTGATGCTCCTGGAGCTTTCCAGAAGTGCCTCTTTTCTTTTCTATACAAACACTTGTTCTCCATATCCTGCTTAGAACACATTTTGGAGATCATTAACATGTGTAGCCTGAATGATGCTGCTGCGAAGAAAAACTTCAATGATATGATTCGGTGGTATATCTTATTTCGCAGTACTCTACTTGCTGTGATACCCAAACTCTTCAAGAAAATTAAGAAGGGGAAAATGACTTATTAAGATAATTAATTTTTCGGTATGTTCACATCCGGATAATTATCTTTTTTTTTTTCATACGCATCTAGGTAACAAACTTGTTGGAAGTGTTCACATATAAGCATTATGATCTATTATAGCAGGTTAAATCCTAGATGTGAACGCTTTCAACAAGTTCGTTACCTAGATGTGTACAAAAAATAGTTACCCAAATATGAACAAAACGAAAAGTAAAAATAAATTACACAAATGGTCCTTATGGTTTGCAAGAATTTGTTTTTTTTGGTCCCTAACTTATTTTTTTAACTCGGATGGTCCCTACTGTTTATTATTGTTACGCGCTTCGTCCCTGTCTTAGCTAAAAAGACTGTTGTTGCCTTATTAATTTATTTTTTAATTAATTTTCCTATTTATGTATTTATTTTTTATATATTAGAAAAAAATTAATAGACCTCACATATCTATATATCCTAACCATAAACCTCAAACCACATTTGAGAAATTTAATTTGGATGGTCCTTACTGTTTATTTGTGTGCTTTTGGTCTCTGTTTTACCTACAAAGACTATTGTGCCCTTATTAATTAATTTTTTAATTAATTTTCTTATTTATGTATTTATTTTTATATATTTAAAAAAATTAATAGACCCCACATATATGTATCCCATCACCGTAAACCTGAAACCACATTTGAGAAATTTAATTTGGGTCTTACAAGTCACCATCCCATCTATCATCCTCCCCAACTTCTATTTCTTTTCCATCTTTAGTAACATCGACGTCTTCATCATCCTTCTCTTTTTGGTACTTCAACTTTGGCGAACAAACACCATAACCTACTGACTCTTCATCTTTAGTGGGTTGTGGTGTTGATTTCACGGAGTTGAAAGATCGAAAAAAGAAGGGATGATGAAGACGTCGATATCACTAAAGATGGAAAATAAATAGAAGTTGAGGAGGATGAGAGATGGGATGGTGAGGAGATACAAATATGTAGGGTCTACTAATTTAAAAAAAATAAATAGTATGGATCATTCGAGCTAAAAAATAAATTAATTAAAAAATAAACAGTAAGGATCATCCGAGGAGATACAAATATGTGGGGTCTATTATTTTTTTTTTAAATATATAATAAATAAATACATAAATAAGAAAATTAATTAAAAAAATAATTAATAAGGACACAATAGTCCTTTTAGGTAAGACATGGACCAAACGCGCAATAAAAATAAATAGTAGGGACCATCCAAGTTAAAAAAATAAGTTAGGAACCAAAAACACAAATTCCCCCAAGCCACAAGGACCATTCATGTAATTTACTTTTACTTTTCGTTTTGTTAATATTTGGTTAACTATTTTTTTAGTACACATATAGGTAGCAAACTTGTTGAAAGCGTTCACATCTAGGATTTAACCTGCTATAGCAGGCCATAATGGTCATATGTGAACACTTCCAACAAGTTTGTTACCTAGATGTGTACAAAAAAAAAGATAGTTACCCAGATGTGAACATACTGAAAAGTTAATTACCTTAATAAGTCATTTTCCCATTAAGAAGAATCAGCAGTGAAGCATCTCTCACCTCAACTGACGCAAAGGGGGAGATTGTTGGGTATTAGACGTTGTGTCATTGGGCTTATAGTAGTTAGTCCATTGTGTACACAGTATTAGGCCTGTCCAGCTGTCACATTTATTAGGGTTTATGTATTTATAATGCATGCATGAACCGTAGGAGGTTAAATCTTTATCTTTGAAATTGTTTTGTAAACCCTAATCACGCCTCTAAAGCAGCAGTTCTTTGTCGAGCTCTTATGAGGTTGTGAAGCTTGAATCATTCAACTTATTTTGAATTATCTTCGTGTTCTTGTTTACTTCCTATTTTGAATCTTATCGATCTTTAAGGATTCCGTAGATTAGGGTTTGGGACTTGGAGTCTAGAAATGAGGATATAAGGTGGGGATTAAGATGCTTAAATAGGGTGCAAAACCACGAAATTAGGGTCTCATCCTGACAGCCTTACTCGTCGAGTAGGCGACTTAAATCACGGGTCTAATCTTGTTTCTACTCAACGATTCTGGGGCTCCTAAATCGTCGAGTAGCTCTTCAAAACTGAATAACTTATAATAAAATGTGTACCAGGAATCAAGTGTTACACACACACGCACACTAGATTTCCTAATTTCCCCTCTCTACTTCATAATAACTTGAAATGGTGGTGTTTCCAACTCTTGAGCAACACATACATTCTTTCTTTCAACTTTGAAGGTACTTTTCTTTTAGGTGTTTCATCGAGAGCCTGGAGTGAATTATTCTCCTCCTTCCTTTTCTAATTTATTTATTCTAAATTATCACCATTGGAAGATTACAATTCCAACTTTATTTCCGAGATACGCAATTTAGCATATAGATGAACATATATAGATACAATCAAAATGTGGCTAAAGTTCATAACAACAATCAATGTTGTTAACATTTTAGATACAATCAAAACGAGGCCATACCATAAATGACAATGTAAATCTCTTCTTGCTCTTCAATGCCATCAACTCTCCTCCTCACATCTGCTTACAAAACGCGAAAAATCACCACTTCCTCTGCTATTATCTTCTCACATGTCATCTCCTTTCTCAAGTTCACGCTGAATTGCCTCTCTCTAAATATCCACTAGACCTCCTCCTGGAAAAATCAAACAAATCACGATTTAGGTAGAAGGTAAAGCAACACCGATCAATATATAATGTAATATTCCACTAGAATAAGTTGAAATTATTTTAAAAAAATCGAAAGAATATGATCAGTAAATCAGTAATTGCATACCTTTCATAGCATTCTTGGAGAAGTTAGTGTAGTTTGAAGACGACATGGCAATGGACTTGATTTTACTGCAGTTGTGTTTTGAATCCTAGTAATCTAAACTACATTAGTACAACGACGAAGAATTTTAGGGGTTTTTAGTAACTACTCCGGTGGGTAATTGAGAGGAAGAACAGAGGTGTGCACTTGCATCGGGTCTGAGTATATTTAGAAGCAAAAGGACACTGATGTTTCATTACCGGTTTCATCCATTATAGAGCTACCATTCTCCTCATATGTTGCGTTGAGTTAGCCGATGAGCGCATCGATGCTCCCCCAAGCCTGTTTCAGTGGACAAGCACATAACGAAGGTGGGTTTGGGTAGCTCAACTACACGTTGCGATGGACCTAGAGGTTATCCAGGGTTGTGTGAACTGCATCCTGGTGCAAAATCCATAGTTAGGAAGATTCAAAACTTATGTTATGTAGGATGGATTGATTGATTAAGTTTAGAAGGAGGTGATAATGGAGAGCGAGAGAGAGAGAGAGAGAGAGAGAGAGAGAGAGAGAGTCCTATATTTTAATTTAATAAAACATTAAATTAAATAGAAAAAAGATTAAAAAAATATCAGAGGCATATTAGTCATTTCAGTTTAGCGAGGGACCAAAACCACAACTAAAGTAGCTCAAAAGGACCACTAATCCAAAAAAATCGGGGTTTGAACCAAATCTCAGAACAAAATACATATCACGGGGAACATATTTCAGTTTTGCCTTTTTTTTTAATATTTTTTTGATAAAAAATACATCTAAATATTAATAAACTAACAAAATGAAGTAGTTTTAAAAAAAATAACATTTTTTTATATTAGTATAGATCTTTATGTAAAAAGAATAAAAAAAATATATGAATTGCGGTATATTCGTTTTTTTTCGATAAAAGAAGTCATAAAAATTTTAAACAAATTTAAAAAAATATATGAATTGCGGTGTATATATATATATATATATATATATATATATATATATATATATATATATATATATATATATATATATATATATATATATATATCTTAAAACAAGTAAAATGATTTGTCCGTAATCAATTATACATGCACATAATAGATAGTAGAAACATTTGAACCTCTCTCTTATATATATATATATATATATATATATATATATATATATATATATATATATATATATATATATATATATAGAGAGAGAGAGAGAGAGAGAGAGAGTGAGAGCTAGGTTCAAATGTTTCTAACAACTATTGTGTTCCTCAGTTAGACCTGGCAATGGGACGGATTTAGAGCGAATCGACCTTGATCCAAACCCTTTTAACAATTTCCATAACCCGCTCCATAACCCGCTGGGTTTTAAATAATCAAACTAATGCCCTTATCCACCGAATCAACAGATATCCAAACCCGCCCCGTAACCCGTAGGTTTTTTTGACTAATGAAACACATTTGACTTAAATCATAAAATCACATTTGTTAAATAAAACAAATGTTAATGTGATTTAGAAAACACATTATGTACTCGAAGACTTTCGATTGGAATTAAAATCATTATTGTAGTTACTTCGAATTGGTTTTTGACCCTCGATAGCGTTGATAGAAAATAACAATTACAAAATTTCTTTCGGTTGATAAATGAATTTATTGAATTATAAATGAAATTGGTGATTACATGATGAAATATAAATGAAATGACATCATGATTCCTAGGAGAAGACCAGAACTCTAGAAGTTGAGTCATCGAGTCCTATGTATAAATAGTTTAGTCTTTGGCCTTTTCTTTTTGGACTTTTGATTGGAATTTAAAGTAAAAATTTAGGTAGTATAAAATATAAATGTATAATTATAAAATTTATATTGGGCAGGTTATAAATGGAGCGGATCTGTGATGATCCATACCCGACCTTTTTAATAAAAGGGTTAGCGGGTACGGATCGTTAACGGGTAAACGGATCAAAAACTATGCTCCAAACCCGTATAATTGTTAAGGGTCTGGATCAGATTAGGGTCAAAACTCGCTCCATTGTCAGGTCTATCCTCAATGCACCAATCAAAAATTAACAAATATTAAATAATTATTAAATTGTTATAATAATAATCTTTACCATATTTAATTTTGGTAATTATGAATATCCCTTTATTTTAGGATCACTTTCTTATTTACCCTATTAAAATCCACATTCACCAAACGTCTGCTAACACTTCCACCGACTAAAAATGCTGCTTAAACCACTTGCTGTTATCGCCACTTGCACCATCCTCTCGGAGAAATCTTCACTTGGAAAGGGATTTCTTTTCATTTTGCATGTGAAATATATATGGATCGGCACTCATCAACGAATGCAAGCTCTAATTTTAACTTTTTTTTTTTTTTTTTTTAATTTTTTTTAATTTTTTTTTATTTTATTGTGAAGGCTACATATGTTTTGTTGCCAAGCAATTGAAATTAAATTACTTTTTTGATGCTACATTGTATATTTTTGAATTTCTCATGTTTGGATTATTATAATTTCTCCATTCAACCACCGAATGTTTATATTAAGTTGCAAACTGATTTTATGTTTACTCTATCCAAATCGCTATTTATTTCTTTTTTTTATTTGTTTGTTGTTTTTGTTTATGTATCTTAATTTCATAATCTGTGTATATAAATAATAAAGTCCGTTGGTGTTAAAAGCTTATTGCTAAACAACAAATTTAAGTAATATTTATATTCACAACTTGCACAATAGATGTTTGTGGAAACGCCTGAAAAAAAATTTTGCTTTTGCTTTTTAAATCCTTTTCACTTGCTGGATCTTTGTTTATTTATTTTTATTTTTATTTTTTTATTTTTTTATACTTTCAGTTTTGATATATGTTGCACAAGCTTTTTGTTGAAATGCCTAAAAGAGAATCTGATCATGTGGTATGTATTATGTCAAAACTCTTAGAATGCCTATTATTCTAACAGAATCCGATTTCAATCTCCTTATTTGTCAAGATAGGAAAAGTAAAAAACATTGCACGATAGAAAAAATGAAATACATTCTATTAGAATATGCTATCATTCTCTATTATATAGTTTCTATTAAATAAGTAATTCTTGTATTCTGTCAGAATTTATTTGTATAAATGCATTCTGTTAAAATGTCTTTGTGAATGTTTGTTAACAACAAGTACATTAGCTTAACTGGTAATACTAACGAGTAATAAATATTATGCTTTCAGAACGGCTTGAAGAAGGAATTCAATATTGATCATATAGGAGAAAGATTTGGAATTGAGTTCAACAACAAGTATATTTGCGAAGAATTACATTCTTACGATAATACATCATATTTTCGTAATAGTTTGAATCAAATGGATTATTTGGACCATTGAAGAAGATCAAGTGTATCTGCTTAATAATTATATATATTTAAGAATGTTATTTCTTAAGATTTTTATTCATTTTTGATGATATTCTGTTAGAATATGTATAATTATATTAAAATTTATAAGACTATTAGTCTGTAACAATATGTATGATTTTGTATTCAAGTTCGGATGTATATGAAAAATATATGTTTATCAAAAATATATGCATTGAAAATATATTCCACAAAAATAAAATCGAAAATATCTATACTAGTTAATGTTTGATATTTTGACAGAATAAAATCGGAGTTTTAAATTTGAATTAATTTAAAATATTCAGATTTTTAAAAATAAAGGAATTAATTATCTTTAAAAATCCGAAAAATTCATTTTTTAGTATAAGTTAAATAACTAAAATGTCCTTATGCTAAAATTTGTATGATTATATGGTACATATTACCCTATTGGGATATTATAGACCCTCTGATCATGACCTTTGATTCTATTTCATGTAGTGGTATAGATCTAGATATGTGTATGCTGACACATAATAGCTAGTAAAAACAAAATAACCTCTATATATATGGTGAGTCATTGTGAAAACATAAAAATTTGTGAAAACTTGAAAACAATAAGTCCGCAATCATATAGTTCCAGATAATCATTTGTTAATAGTCCTTATAACTACAGATAATCATACGTTGTAATCATATAACTACAAATAAAGATATTTGTGTCTGCAGTCCAAAAATATGCGTGGATGCATATTTAAATGTGTATATATGCATATTTTCAAGAAAAAAAAAGCTCGGAATTTTTTTTTTTATTCCATCTTAGACATTGATTTCGTTAATATTTCAGGTTTTAGATTTTGAAAAAATGAAGAATGAATCAGAAATTCTCAACTTCTTCCGATTCTTTAAATTTTCAAAAGAAGGTCGTATATATGCGCTACAATGAATATTTATACAAAAGTAAAAGTAATAGATAAACAACACTTTCAATACATGGAAACAAAACCGCACGTTTTGCAGTCTTATAATTAAACACTAACACAATTTTCAACCGATCGAGTACGAAGATTAACAAATCAAAACAAGACTTTCAATGATGAATATGAGCTTTGAACTTTTCAAATAAAGATTTTATGTGGATGTACAAAGTAATAAATTAATTAAATGAACTGATTCGTTAGGTTTTTAAAGGTATTATATCCAAGTTAAATTAAATTAAATTTAACAATTATGCATGGTTAATTGATTTTTCAATATGCATCTGTCGCTCTTCCTCTTCCACCTCTTTAAGGTTTTCCATAATTGCTTCGGTCGCCGTCATTAAAAATCCGGGCCAGTCCCTGCATATAGCGATCAAGAACGTTAATTCGTCAAAACTAATCATGAACATGCACGAAATATTTGGCAATGCTTTATGATTAATATACATTATTGTTTAATTAGTTTATTAAAATACATCAACTAATTTGCATGGTATATATGCTCGAATACAATGTGAATATGATGATCCCTTTTAGAAGTTTAACCTGTGAAGAATGTAGATTAATTCCGTCATTTCACGACTGCCCTTAAATTAAATGCATATATGACTTATAATTTACAAATTTTTTATAATCTTAAGGATTGTTTTCATTGATGAGGTCGAGTATCCCATGATGATGAACTGTGACTTGTAATATAAGTATCCGGAGGTACTTTGATTAGTATCATTTCTATCATTCTATGTTAATATAATTTCATGGAAAGGCTATATACTATATATACGTATGCTAATATAATTTCATGCATGACTAATAATCACTGTTGAGCATTAATTACCCGTTTGAAGAATCGAAAGTTAGGCCAACGGTGTACTTAGCCTCCTCGAGAGCTGTTTTGAACCTATCTAACTGATGTTTAGAGCAACTCCCGTCGTCTCTAACAATAAGCTCCGATGGTTTGACGTCACAAAAAACCGGTATGACCTTCTTCTTGGCCTCCATTATACGAGCTAATTCATGCAAACAAAAATAAGATTGACAATATCGGGGAGAAAAAACCACAACTCCAACTTTGCATCTGGTGATTGCAGCGTCGATTTTATCGAACAGTTTGTCTCCTGGTTTCATATTCTTGCTGTCAAGGAAAGGTCTTAATCTTAACCTCACCAGATGGTTATACAAAAGTCCGGCGACGTTCTTCTTGGTATCGATCCCACGGTGGTTAATGAAAACATCACAAGATGGTTGCTGCCATGTGACCATGGCGGCAGTCGGTGGTTTCTGTAGTCGGAGCAGATTGCGGTAGACATTATTGGTTGAGGAAATTGAACGTTGCATTTGCATGAGGAGAGGAACAAGTGAAACCGAGTCAAAGGTTGTATCTAGTGCTTTGAGGAGTTGTACTGTGTGTATGTTCTATTAGTTGTTGATATGGATGGTTATTTATAGATTTAAAGAGAGAAACAAATCTTGAATCTTGAATCTTGAATTTTCGAATGCTTTTGACTCTTTTGGTATTACGATCGAGCTGCTACAACCCTTCAAAGACGTACGTCTTACGATTGTTACATTAATTACAGTAAAACCACATGAAGTAACAAAACTATAACTAAATAATAATCTTATTCGTATTGTAATTTCTTTTTTCGCTTTTTAAAATACTTAACAGTGTTATTATATATTAAGCTAATAAAAAAATTTATTTCAATTAATATCTATATATACGATTATTTTGTCACATAAAATTCTTATATTTTTTCTCATACATATACGATTATTTCTGAAGGCAAAAGATTTCTCTTATAATATATAATCGACATCAATTAGATGTGATTGTGCTTAATTGGCCATCTTCATTAAAAAAGAAACTATAACTTAACTGAATAATTACCTATTAATATTCACTATACTCATTTTACTTTCTTCTTTATATTATTGTAATTGATTGATTTTTTGAATGTTATTGCCTATTATTATTTAGAAATATTATTTTATTGTTTTTGCGACTTTTGTCATTCTTAATAACATTATACTGAATACTCGCTATAACAACAATTTTCCTAGAAATTATTGATAGCTTTACTATATTACATTCAAAGGAACGTGGAAGATTCATTAGACTCGTTCTTGTTGTAATTAATTAATCGTAAAAAAGAAAACGTATTTCCCTTTTTAAACACTATAGTTGTTTATTCTTAATTATACAAATGCGTAATATAGGAAGATTAAAAATTTACTTAAATGCTTTTATTGTAATTTGTCATTTGATATATGATTATTTAAAACTAGTGATGCGATATTTTGTAATACGTATTCATATGCAGTCGGAAAAATTTAGGCATTTGGTTCCTATAATTTCTTATTTCTTATAATAAATAAAATATAGCTTCTTGCCACATGTCTGATTTCTGCGACCCATCTTCGCTTGGTGACAACCTTGTAAACCCACATACATTTTCTTTTAGCCTGAATTTAGTTATAATGCATTTTATTTGAAATTTAAATTTTGTTTTAATTACCAAAAATCTTATGTTTAAATGAAATTTAAATAACTATTCTTATCTAATGAAACATTCTTATTTAAATACGTCTAATTTAATATAAATCTCAAAAAAAAATCATGAATACATTATTGTACTTACATTTATACCTACAAAGTACAAACCACGTATTTCCAGTAAAAAATTCTACCACCATCGTCATTCTTCTAATCTCATGATTTTGGTCGTTCTTATACATCTTACATCACCACGAAAATAAAAATAAAAACAATAAACAAGTTCTGGCTAGTACATCTTATTTACTTTTTTATGTTTATTATGTTATATTTGCATTCTACACATACATCATGTTTGTTTTATAGTGTGCAAAGGTTAAATTTTTTTTTTTTAAATCATAAAATAGAATATCATATATTTATCTGCAAAACACAACATTATACTTTTATGCAAAAAGTGAACTTTTTAATCAAATGATTTTTCAATTTAAGCCAATTTGGTGGTCTTTGAGTGGAATTAAATTTAAATAACAGCAAACTACTTAATTATATATAACTAACAGCAACCTACTCCAGTTTTTATGAATTGTAGTAATATAGTATCAAAGTACATTGCTATTATTTAAAAAAAATGATTTATTTAGAATATATGTCTTATAGCAATGTACTTTCAAATGTACATTGTTGTAATTTGTAAAAATGTCAAAAAAAATATTGATTCTTTTAAAGTGTTTTAGGTTTATGCTAAAAGTGAACCTTTTAATCAGATGATTTTTTCAGTTTTTGTAGTGTGGTGCTCTTTAAGATGAATTAATTTTAAATAAAAAAAATCTACTTAGTTAAATTTAAATAACTGAAGAGGTTTATTTAACGCGTAACAAAATGAAATTAAATTTTAGAATGATTATGAACACCGAGAGTAAATATAATCTTGTTTCAGCTCAATTGTGTTTTCCAATACTGAGAGAGTTTAGACAGAAAAAGTTGCACATAAAGTATCATTGTCAAATTTTAAAACCGGGAGACCTCGAACAAGATCATTTACCACCAATTTATTTAGGTTTCGAAAGTTCAGGTGTGAAAGACGTTTATGCGAAAGTCAACTAACATCAAATGAAGCTTTCGAAAGTAGGCATACCGAGGGAATTCCAACTATGGGTTTAATATCAAGAGTGAACATATCTCCATGTCGTTATTATGACATCCCCAAAATCACGGCCATAAAAGACCGATTTCATTTATGTTTTTTAAAATAATTTCAGAGTAAATCCTTTTGATTTAAAAGTGTTGCGGAATTTGTTCCCAAAACAAAACATGATAAAATAATATTTATCAAAGCATTTCATCAAGAGATGCATTTTCATTATATAGTCAAAACTCGGGATGTCATGTTCCGATACAGACCATAAAGCATAAACGATAACATTACAAGTCGTTCAACAAATATATACATATACAGACTTGTAAACAAAACAACTCGATGATTCATCCATCTTACGCCCTTGCGCCACTTCCTGTAATACAAATAAAACTGAGTGGGTCAGGCTTGGGAGCCTGGTGAGCATATAGGTTTTCAACCCACAATAAATAAATTATATTTAATTTCACCTACCAATCACTATCCCAATTACCCATTCCCGTTATCCTCACTTCACGTCTCTAAAATAACATCTATCTCAAGGGACCTAATCTAGGATTTTCATCGGGACGGACATTACTGTTAAGGGGTTTCCTCAACAATAGGTATCCTAAAGGCAACCATGAGGGGATAGAGTACACCGGTGAACACATCGTTCACAACACCTACAGGTTATGAACCTGCTAGCGTTCCACTGGACTGTCTAGAAAGAGTCCGTGGTCGTTATCCATAGTCCGCTGAATAACTAGATCAACAACAACAACAACATCGAGGCCTATCATCTGTTTATTACACGCCAACTAGCTACCCATGTTCTACCCAACATATTAGTAGATAAAAATATATATTTTCATACATAGTTTAAAACCTGTATATCATTTTCATTCAATATATATTCCACATAACAGATGAGGCACACCCACATAACACGTATTTCATAGAAAGTAAATCAGATCTATGAGATAGAAGAGAACGAATATACATTCACACTTATAACAACAAAATTATACACATAAACAACAATATACTTAATACACTCAAACCATACTTGTATTATTATCGTGTTTATGAAAGGTAGTATACACTCACTTGATCAGAAGACGATCAGACAGCACTACGGCTTGTAGAAGTAGTATCTCTCCGCAGATCTGGAATATCTTAACAAAAATCAAACTTCTCGCGGGCAGAGCTTCGGCTCGGGAATCACGCTCTTCGGGATTCTCGGGGCTTCGGATCTTGCTTCGGGACTCGGGAATGATACCGGGGCTTCGGGGTACTTCTGGCAAGCAAATCGATGCAAAACGGGAGAGAGAAGAGGGAAAAATAGCAAAGGAGTCGGCTGCCCTCGCATCCTATTTATAGGAGGCTGGAGCCTCGGAGTACGCGGGGCGTACTGCCTCAGAATCGTCATTGCTTACGTATCCGAAGAACTCGAGTGCGAGGCGTGTCATGCTTTGCTGTACGTGGGGCGTACGCTAGTATGCTGGGCGTACTTTGGATGAGTCCGATGACTCCTCTTCGGATAATGCCGGATTTAATAATTAAATTTAATTATTAATTATTTAATAAACTTCGAAAATTCATATCTTCTTCATACGAACTCCGTTTTCGACGTTCTTTATATCCACGCGTAGGTGAGACTACGCTCTACAACTTTCGTTTAGACTCCGTCGGCTAACTTTGACTTTATTTTTATTATTTATTTTTAATAAGTCGGGACAGAAAAACTTCGTTATAAATTCATAACTTCTTCGTTTGACGTCCGTTCTCGCCTAACTTTTCATCGCTTCGATACCAACAACGAGACCTTCGATCCTCGTTTAGATTGCTTCGGCTAAAAACCGCTCGATCTCAAATCGAGTATTTTAGGCTGCATACCGCTAAGTCGAAACTTTGATAAATCATAACTTCCTCATACGAAGTCAGATTTGGGCGTGCTATATATATTCGGAAACCTCGTTTCAACTACTACAACATTATCCAAAGATATTAAGTTTATTTTACACTTAAATTTTGACGCTTATTTTTATTCTTAATTAATCCAACCACATAATTAAGCAATTAAGCACAAAACACATAATACTCAAATAATACACTTCTATTATTTCAAAACAGGCTACAAAGGTTAACCTAGACTATTATATCAACATTAATGACAGGCCAGAAACACAGGCGTTACAATTCTCTCCACCTTAGAATGATTCCGTCCCCGGAATCACACACCAACAAACAACTGCGGATAGCAACCCATCATGTCACTCTCCGTCTCCCAGGTGAGATTCGGCCCATTCGTGTGTTTCCATCGGACAAGCACTAACTCGACCATCTTGCGTCGCAACTTCTTAGTATTTCGGTCAACGATTGGCTCTGGTTCTTCAATCAACCTTTTGTGCTCATCGATTCTCAACTCCGAAAGTGGAATCATGTCGGAAACTTCCCCCGTGAACTTCCTCAAATAACACACATGAAAAGTGTTATGAATTCCATTCAGTTCTTCTGGTAGTTCGAGCTTGTAAGCTTGGTTCCCAATCCTCTGAAGAACTTTAAACGGTCCAATAAACCTTGGACTCAACTTTCCCCTTTTACAAAATCTTATAAGTCCCTTCCATGACGAGACTTTAAGCAAAACCGAATCTCCAATTTCAAAAGTCATCGGTCTTCGCTTTTTGTCAGCATAGCTCTTTTGACGATCCTGAGCTGCTAACATTCTTTCCTTAATTATTTTCAACTTTTCAGCAGTTTGATGAACCGTCTCCGGTCCCATAAACTGCTTTTCCCCAGCCTCAAGCCAACAAGACGGCGTACGACACTTCTGTCCATACAAAGCTTGGTAAGGTGCCATCTTAATGATCGAGTGAAAACTATTATTATAGGAAAATTCTACCAAAGGTAAATGTTCAACCTAGTTACCTAGGAATTCCAAGGTACATGCTCTCAGCATATCTTCAAGCATTTGTATCGTCCGTTCGCTCTGACCATCAGTCTGCGGATGGTAAGCTGTACTTAAACACAACTTGGTACCTAATTACTCTTGTAGACTTTTCCAAAATCGCGAGGTGAAACGGCTATCACGATCCGACACAATCGTTAACGGAACACCGTGAAGCCTCACAATTTCCTTCACATAAGAATTTGCAAGCTTCTCCATAGACCATTTCTCCTTGGCTGCTATGAAATGCGTACTCTTAGTGAATCGATCAACGACCACCCAAATCATGTCGTGACCATTCATTGTTCTGGGCAGTTTAGTGACAAAATCCATAACAATATCTTCCCACTTACCCATAGGCACAGGCAATGGTTCTAAACTCCCGTACGGTTTCTGATGTTGTGTCTTTACTCTCGCACAAGTCACACACTCAGCCACATACTTTGCAACATCAAGCTTCATCGTCGGTCACCAGTAGTAGGGTTTCAGGTCCCTATACATTTTAGTGCTACCGGGATGAATCGAGTACATGGTCTTGTGAGCTTCTTCCATCAGAAGATCTCTGACTCCTCCTATCTTAGGTATCCAAATCCGATCTTGGAACACCTTCAGTCCATGACTGTTTACACCGAATACCAACGTTTTGCCCGAACGTTCCTCCTTTCGGTCATTCTTTTCAGAAGCTTCCTCTTGAGCTTTCTTTATACTTTCCACAATGGTCGAGACAACTTCAATTCTCAATGCTCTTGGCCTTTTCCTTTCAAGATTGACTTTCCGACTGAGAGCATCAACAACAACATTAGCCTTACCGGGGTGGTAAAGTATCTCGCAGTCGTAGTCCTTGAGCAATTCTAGCCAGCGTCGTTGCCTCATATTCAATTCTTTCTGATTAAAGAGATATTGGAGACTCTTATGATCAGTAAAAAGTTTGCACTTCGTGCCATAGAGGTAATGCCTCCATATCTTCAGAGCGAAAACTACTGCTGCCAACTCCAAATCATGAGTCGGGTAGTTCTTTTCATGCTCCTTCAGCTGTCGAGACGCATATGCTATCACCTTTTCTCTTTGGGTCAAAACACAACCCAATCCAACCCCAGACGCATCGCTATAAACAGCGAAGTCTTCAACCCCATCGGGTAGAGAAAGTATCGGTGCCTCGCATAGCTTCTTCTTTAGCTTCTCGAATGCTTCTTTATGCTTATCACTCCAAGCATAAGTAGCTCCTTTGTGGGTCAAAGCTGTTAATGGAGTAGCGATCGAAGAAAAGCCTTGGATAAACCTTCGGTAATATCCGGCTAATCCCAAAAAGCTTCGGATCTCTGTGGGACTTTTCGGCTGTTCCCACTTCATCACAGCTTCAATCTTTGCTGGATCAACCATTATCCCTTCATGGTTGACCACGTGACCCAAGAATTGGACTTCACGAATCCAAAAGGCACATTTCGAGAACTTAGCATACAACTTCTCCTTCTTCAAGACTTCTAACACTTCTCGCAAGTGTCTGCCATGCTCCTCTTGGCTTTTCGAGTAAATCAGAATGTCGTCTATGAACACTATCATGGATTTATCAAGGAAAGGATTACAAACCCTATTCATTAAATCCATGAATGCTGCCGGAGCATTGGTTAGTCCAAACGACATAACCAAGAACTCGTAGTGTCCATATCTAGTTCTGAATGCAGTTTTCTCTATATCCTGCTCTCTTACTTTTAGCTGATGATATCCTGACCTTAGGTCGATCTTCGAGAAATAGCTCGAACCTTGCAATTGATCAAACAGGTCATCAATCCTTAGCAACGGATATCTATTCTTTATGGTTGCCTTATTCAGCTCTCTATAATCAATTCACATTCTCATACTTCCATCTTTCTTCTTTACAAATAACACCGGAGCTCCCCAGGGTGATGAACTAGGTCTAATGAAACCTTTGTCCAATAACTCCTGAAGTTGCATCATTAGCTCCTTCATCTCCGTCGGTGCTAATCGATAAGGTGCTTTCGCAATTGGCGTTGTTCCTGGCAACAAGTCAATACAGAATTCCACTTGTCGATTAGGCAGTAATCCAGGAAGATCTTCGAGAAATACTTCCGGATTATCACACACAACAGGAATATTCGACATCACCTTCTTTTCCTTCTTAGCATCGATCACGAATGCTAAATATGATGTACATCCCTTGGTCAAACATTTTCTGGCTTTCATTAGGGAAATGATTCCAGAATTCACTCTGCGTTTGTCCCCATACACCATAAACGAATCTTTCCCAGGCGGGTTTACTTTAACTATGTTCTTCTTGCATAAAATTTTGGCATCATTGGCGCTAAGCCAATCCATTCCAAGCACGATGTCGAAACCATTAAGTTCGATAGGCAATAATTCCTCATGGAACTTATTCCCATTCAGATCAATTAAGATGTTTTTCATACGATGCCTAACAGGTACAAACTTGCCACTAGCAACTTCGACTAATAAGGCATTATCTAGTCTATCAACAGGCAAAGCTAGTTTTCTACCAAATTCATGCGATATAAATGAGTAGTTGGCTCCAGAATCAAATAAAATTTGGGCAGGCAAATTGTTAACGAGAAAGGTACCTGAAGCGACATCAGCTTTATCTTTAGCAGCTTCCAGTGTCATCTGGAATGCTCTCGCCTTCGGCTTTGGCGGAATGTTGGGTCTTGCTGCTTCTTTCTTCTTAGGGCAGTCCCTCGACATGTGACCCTCCTCACCACAACCATAGCAAACTTTCTTGGTAAGTGTGCATTTGTTGGCATAGTGCCCTGGCTTTCCACATTTGTAGCATGTGGCCACCACTTCACACTTCCCATGATGCTTCTTCTTACATTTGTCGCACCATTTCGCTTCATCTCCACTTCCCCTCGAACCAGACTTCGAGAACTTGTTTTTCTTGTTGGACCCTGAAGTTCCATCGAACTTCCTCTTTTCACCAACATCTATCATTTCCAGACCCTTTTCCTTCTGCTGGGCCTCCACATTCTTAGCTGCACGAACAACCGTTTTCAGAGTAGTTGCCATCTTGACTGTCGGACCAAAGTCGGCAGGCAGTCCATTAGCAAACCTCTCAATCTTGGAGAGTTCCGTTGGCACCAGGTACGGAAATAACTTCATTTTCTCAATAAATGCAGTAGCATAGTCATCTATGCTCATCCTCCCCTTCTTCAAGTTTTGGAACTCATTGTTCAGATCAATCAGATCTATCTCTGAACAATACTGCACCCTTAGTTGTTCCAAGAACTCCTCCCATGACATTTTCAGGGCTTCTCCTCGTGGCATAGTATCTGCCAACAACTTCCACCAACTCAATACTCCAGTCTTTAGTTGTATAACTGCAAAGACGGTCTTCTGTTTGTTGCTACAGTCGCAACTTTCAAATGTCATCTCCATTTCGGAGATCCAATCCATTATCTCAACAGGCTTTGGGCTTCCAGAAAGACTTGGCGGCTTGGCGCCCAAGAAGTTCTTGTACATTCACCCATCCTTGTTGTTTCTCCTTTCCGGATCGTTCCTTCGTTCTCCTTGAGTCCTAACTTGACTCAAAATGCGAATATTGTTCCCTTCCTCCGATTGCTCGGGAATCAATTCGGGTTCCTCAATAGGTAGGATAGGTTCATCCCTATTATCATGCAACATCTGTCGCATCTCATCCCTTTGTTCGACTAATATAGCCCGAATCATGGCTTGCACCCCAGCCATTGTTATTGGTTATGGTGCTGCTGCTACAACAGGTATTTGCTCAACCACTGGCGGTTGATTCCTGTTTTCATCTGCATTTCCAACGCCACTCCTTGTTCTCACCATTTTTGATCTACACACCGAATAAGGTGAAATTTAGATCTTCATTCACGATAGATATCAAATCATCCTTATTACTCCGAAACGTTTACATGCTAGTTCTAATACCGTAGACATACGCTTAGAATCCTACACACATAAGGTTTCCAGATCCGGTCGGCAACAGACTGTAGATCCGAACAATTAATATCATATATGGCAACATATAACATTTAGCACATAAAAGCATTTTAGGCAACTTTCCTAAAATAAACTAGTGCTCGTGTCTAAAATCCAACAGACACACATCTCAAAATTCCACTTAGCATTCTAAGTTTAAGTCTAGAAATCCTACAAATTCCTAGTTCGCTTAAACTAATGCTCTGATACCAACTATGACATCCCCAAAATCACGGCCAGAAAAGACCGATTTCATTTATGCTTTTTAAAATAATTTCAGAGTAAATCCTTTTGATTTAAAAGTGTTGCGAAATTTGTTCCCAAAACAAAACATGATAAAATAATATTTATCAAAGCATTTCATCAAGAGATGCACTTTCATTATATAGTCAAAACTCGGGATGTCATGTTCCGATACAGACCATAAAGCATAAACGATAACATTACAAGTCGTTCAACAAATATATACATATACAGACTTGTAAACAAAACAACTCGATGATTCATCCATCTTACGCCCTTGCGCCACTTCCTGTAATACAAATAAAACTGAGTGGGTCAGGCTTGGGAGCCTGGTGAGCATATAGGTTTTCAACCCACAATAAATAAATTATATTTAATTTCACCTACCAATCACTATCCCAATTACCCATTCCCGTTATCCTCACTTCACGTCTCTAAAATAACATCTATCTCAAGGGACCTAATCTAGGATTTTCATCGGGACGGACATTACTGTTAAGGGGTTTCCTCAACAATAGGTATCCTAAAGGCAACCATGAGGGGATAGAGTACACCGGTGAACACATCGTTCACAACACCTACAGGTTATGAACCTGCTAGCGTTCCACTGGACTGTCTAGAAAGAGTCCGTGGTCGTTATCCATACTCCGCTGAATAAATAGATCAACAACAACAACAACATCGAGGCCTATCATCTGTTTATTACACACCAACTATCTACCCATGTTCTACCCAACATATTAGTAGATAAAAATATATATTTTCATACATAGTTTAAAACCTGTATATCATTTTCATTCAATACATATTCCACATAACAGATGAGGCACACCCACATAACACGTATTTCATAGAAAGTAAATCAGATCTATGAGATAGAAGAGAATGAATATACATTCACACTTATAACAACAAAATTATACACATAAACAACAATATACTTAATACACTCAACCCATACTTGTATTATTATCGTGTTTATGAAAGGTAGTATACACTCACTTGATCAGAAGACGATCAGACAACACTACGGCTTGTAGAAGTAGTATCTCTCCACAGATCTGGAATATCTTAACAAAAATCGAACTTCTCGCGGGCAGAGCTTCGGCTCGGGAACCGCACTTCTTGGGTTGTCTATGATTTCGAATTATGCAATCTTTTTATATTCACCATTTGGTACAAAACCTTGTTGTCTATGATTTCGAAATTGATAAGACATTGAGTTATTTTGAGATTGAGTTGACTTTGAAAACCCACCATTGAAAACCCTTTGATTTCTTGTTTGATTAGAAAATTGAAACTTCTTGAATGATAGAAATTTTAGAAATTCATTTTCTTTCAATTCTTGATAATGATTTTGTGACAAAAACTTTGTTTCGTTATTTTTTATTGTCGAAAAATCATTTTGTGATGTTGATTGAGATACATTCTTTTTAGACAAAGCATGATTCTTCATGTTAACTGAATTTGACGAAAATTTTGTCTTAACCTTTTCAGACATTGTTTTTTCAGTTGTTTTATTTGTCAAATTGTTTTCTTTCTTTCGAGACTCAACATTTTGCCAAAAGATTTTCTTTCGTGCTTGTTTTTTGAAATCCCACGTTCTTTGGAAAACTCATCAATTTTGTCTTTAAACTCTTGTGTATTTATTTTATCATTTGAAATCACAATTTCAACATCAACTGGTTTCTTTGAAGTTTCTGTTTTTGCAACCCATTTTCTTTGTGGTTTTTGTCTTTGAAATGTGCATGAATTCTTAGTAAGATTGTTTTCGACAATGCTTTGATTGGAAAAGAAACCATCATTCGATGTTTTCTTATTATCTTCTCATACCTTTTTGTTAAACTCGGTTTTGATCTGATCAACTTTCCTAGTTGTAACAAACATTTGATTTGGAAAGATAACATCATTGGTACACTTGAAATTTGGATACACAACTGAATGTGTTTCAAGGTAATGGGTACCTTTTTCTTTCATCACTTTGCCGATATTTTCTTTTTCACAATACACCTTATCTAGAAAAACTCTTGGTATTTCGTTTTATTTCGAAACATCTTCTGTTGGGGTTGATTCTTTCAAAATTTCGTCATTATCATCCTCATCATCACTGTTGTCAGTTTGACTATCTCTGACACTCATATATTCATCATCACAAACTTTCGAAGTTGACGGTTGATCAGTGCCAGTCTTCTCCAATGAATCATTATATTTTTCTTTTCCTTTAACCTTTGAAGTGACATTAATGACAAACAACTGAGAACAATCAATTTCTTCCTCTTCCTCAATTTCATTGATTTCGATGATAGTATCAGAATTCTCTTCAATATCAACAAAATTAGTTTGAGAGTCAGATTTCAAAGTCTCAGTCTTTTCAAAATCTGTATTTGTTCATTCTTGGTTAAGGTTTCATTCACAATGTCAACTAATTGGTTAGCATCCAAAAATTCATCTATTTTCACAATTCCATAAGCAAATCTATTATCAGGCACTTTATCAAACTCAGTTGTTGTCTTTTCGCAATCGTAAGACACACAATCAATCTTTTCTCTTTCAAAAGCTAAGAATGGTAATAACTTCCTATGTTACTCTGTGCTTATATCAGAAGAGTGATGTAAAACAATTAATTTTGCATAAAGTCTTTTAGCAGAATTAAAATATATGTTTCTTTGTGCTAATAACATGTGAACTTCATTATTCAAATTGTCCCTATCACACATGAGATTAGTAATTTGCAACTCAAGATATTCTACTTTTGATTTCTTCGAATCCAACTGCTTCTGAACTTATAGTAACTGAGTACTAGATTTCTTAGCCTCGTTACTAGTAGAGATAACCAAATTGTCAAAATAAGCAACAGTATCATCAAAAGCAATTAATTCATAATTATAAGATCTTAAAGGAATATTGAAAGATTGAAGAATAGAACTTACCTTCGTTTTCATAGGTTATTTGTCTCCATTCTTGGTCATAAAACAACGATCAGTCACCTCTTCTTCCTCGTCTTCCTCAAACTCAGCATGCATTACCCCATGCGTAGGATTACACATCTCTTCGTCATCGGAACCAGAAGACCAAATTTTATATGTTCCTTCATCCTCACCTTCTCCTTTCGCCACCAGAGACAACCCTTTTGCCTTTTCTCTCACTTCTTCCAAACGTTCGACATAATACACTTCATCTTTGATCTTAATCTTCTTCTCCTTTTTCTTTCGAAGCATACAATCACTTGCCATATGATTTGCACCATGATAATAGTGACAGTCGACACCTGAGTCACCTTTGAGCTTCTTTTCAACTTTCAACTCTTCAGTCTTTGATTCTTTCTTCTTGAACTTCTTTTCCTCATTGGGTTTTCCATCAAAACTTACTTTCGCCTCTACAGTCCTTACTTTTGAACGAAATGGCTTTTTATAAAATTTCTTTACTTTGATGTTGGAGTAAAAAGCAATGGCTTCAACATATGAGGTAATGATCAGACCTTCATCATCAAAACTCTCTTTTTTAGTAGTTTCTTTCTTAGATACTTTCGAAACTAAAGCAAGTGGTCCTCCCAAGCCTATCTTTGATTCTTAATCCATTTTGATAACTTCTGGCTCATGAGTTTTTAGCAAATTGTAAAGATCATTTAGAGTTGAGGTATCGAAGCTCTGTTGAGTTTTCACCATGAGACTAACATTTCTCCATTCTTTTCTTAATCCCATTACGAATGTGAGATTAAACTCCATAGTTGTCATTGTAATTCCATTTTGACTGCATTTGTAGATAAGTTCATTCAAGCGATCGTAATAATGTTCGATAGTTTCACCTTCCTTCTGCATGAATTCTTTCAATTCCACCAAACAATCCTTCACAGAGTTGATTTTCTTCTTTTCACTCCCTTGAAACTTCTCTTTTAGAGTATTCCAGATCTCTTTTGCAGATTTACAACTACGAACGTAGTTATAAGCAACATGAGGAAGTGCAACAGGTAGTTCCTTCATACATCTTTTTCTCATTATTCTTCAACCTTGTTCATTGATTAGTAACACTTGGTGTTGAAGCAGAAGAACCAATTGCTTGAACATTTGCAAGAGGAATTACATTGCTTTCAATACATCCCCAAAGCTCTTCATCCAGTCCATCCAAGTAGTTTTTCATGCGATCAGCCCATTGATCATAATACTCTGGAATTAGCATAGGAATCTTTGTTGAAGATCCTAGCAAATGAGAAAAAAACATCATCGTGTTCATGTTGAAATTTTCCATTGATGTACAGATAAATTCTAGGAAAACTTTAGAAATTTGAGAATTAATGAATGAATTGATCATAAAAAGCAAGTAGATCACTCAGTTAAAGAAACTAGTTGCAGAATCGAATCACAACTGAAGATCAAGGATGATTTTCAGTATCCAAAGTGTGGAAACTTTTGAATCCAATTACGAGATTCAAAATACGATTGACACAAAATGAAAATCAGATCATTGCCGTATGATTCCTGCTCTGATACCAATTGAAGACGTTTGTTTAACGAGTAATGAAATGAAATCAGATTTTAGAATGATTATGAACACCGAGAGTAAATATAATCTTGTTTCAGCTCAATTATGCTTTCCAATACAGAGAGAGTTTAGACAGAAAAATGATACCAAAAGTTCTATTCTATATACTGTACCTTCCCTATTTATAGGAGAAAGAAAACATACGAAAAATACAAAGGACTCGACAGTTAAGTTTCGACACAACTATTCCTTTGTAAATAACATTACATCACATAACGAACTCTATTACAATTTCGACACCTGACAACTAATTTCGACTCCTACAATAACAACAAATCTATTTTAATTTTTATGAATTATAGCAATGTACTATCAAAGTACATTGTCATTATTTTATAAAATTGATTTTTTTTCAAATACGTCTTATAGCAATGTACTTTCAAATGCACATTGCTATAACTTGTAAAACACTAATTTTTTGGAATTGGATAATAGAAACCATTTGTGTACCTTTATAGTTTTATAATATATGTTATTGTTGCAACATGAGCTCAGGTCGTCGGGTCTTCTGTGTTGGATCGGAATTGGAGATCTAGAAGTGGTGCCGTCAGCAAGTTTCCGACGAGATACCTAAGTTGCCATCACAACAAAGTTGTTAGAGTTTCCCTAGGAACTATGCCCTGGGAGCAAGATCTAACGATCAAATTGATCGATTGATTGACATGGGATGGTTCTTCCTAGCCGGAGAGAACCATCTTGGTGTGTTGGGTGTGTATTTAGCCATGAAGGTCGATGCCTTTAGGGTTTTAGGTCCCAGGAAAAATTGTTTTTGCTAGCAAGGAGTTGGGCAAGAGCGCCCAGGCTCCAGGCCTTGACGTCTGGGCCATGCTAATAGACCATACGTTAACAATTATGATAATAGATATCGTTTCAGTTATATGTTAATAACTAAATATACCTTAATTTTTAAGAATTTTAACAATATACATTCAAATTTCATTACTATAAGTTTGTAAAATTGAAGTCTTTTTCATTACATGAAATTTTACTTTGGTTTAATACCAACTTTTAACTTTATACCTTTTATCTACTTTTCTTTGATGTTCATAAGAAATTTATCAGATGACAAATATACAATCATTAACAATAATTTAATTAAATAGGATGATCTTTCTCATTGTATTGATTCAGTAACACATTATTTCGATTGGACCAATATTTGTGATGTCTTTGATCGTTTTAGTTTATTTTAGAATATGTATTAATGTGACTTCATGTAATTTATTTCGCTTTCCATGGAATGTAACTTTTCATTTGTAATTTTAAATATTGAAAAACAAAGTCAACCAAGCGAGGGCCATGAAGATTGGAGTCTTGACGGAGTTCCACCCGAACATCAAGTATATAAGAAGCAAGTGGGACCCATACATGATTGTGGTTGTTTATCACTAAAATGAACAAGTTTTTACATGTGATTACTCATCGTATAAAACATATGATTGAGGAAATGGTTAACGTTACTACTTCCTAAATGTGATTGTGTTTATATTTTGTTTGTGTTATCTATGACTTGAAAACTTATTTTAAAAATTAACAAAACAATTATGTTAAACTGTTAAGAGCTAAATTGCAAGTAAGCTTTCACAAAAAAAAAAGAATTTAGAAAATTTTATATTGGTATTTCAAAATTGTTTTCTAGAAGCAACTTAAAATGTTTTAACTAAAAACATAAACCCATATTTTAACTTAAAAGTTGGTTGAACACCTAATCGAGGTCGTTGTCTCAAACAAAAATAAACCATAGACACATTAGATTGCTATGGTATGTAAGGGTCAAATCCACAAGGAGTTTGTGGTGAACCTTTGTGTTAGAATAGTCGGAAAGAAAGAATGAGTACTTGCAATTGTCATGAAAAATATTTAAACTAAGATTTAAAACAAAACTAGAAACTTTATATTCCAAAGGATTACCAATGAGAACAATAAGGTTGCTTATGGTTCAGTGTCAAATGATTAACACACAATATGTTATTCCGACTAATTATCTTACTCCTTATGTTTATTTAGATTATGAACAATGAATTGTTTAGCAATATTTTGCCTTATGGTAACCAATAAGAACGTTTATAATTTAAAATCATAAGTTTGGAATAATGTATGTTGATTCAACCGATCGTCTTATTTCCTAAACTATATTAACTCCAACGATTAGTGAATTGCCAATATACTATCTTAATTGTAAAATCAAACACATGAATAAAACCCAAATTTAATTATCATTAATTAAAATCATAACTTTAAGAACAAACAAGAACTAAAATTGATTAGATTAACGGTAATAATGAAAAGACATTCATCAAATCATTCTAAACATTCCTGAAAGTAACCATAATGATTTAGTCTTCCATGGAGTTTATAAAATAAATAACTTGAATAAGAACAATGAAATTCCTACTAAGGAGGCAGATGTAATCAATGGATGGTTACAAACCCTAAAGCCTTATATAATTCAAAACATCCAGTTTCTGCCAAAACTGGGACAAGAAAATGGAATAAGAGCCAAGATATCAGGCCTAGATTGAGGGGGAATAAATAAGGAAATATATTGATTGATTAAATAATATCAGCTAAATAGGAAATATGTTAGCTAGTGGTACCTTCTACATTAAAGTTTAAACCTCTTAAATTTTTCAAGAAACATCTAATATGCTTTATATAATAGTAAGATATACACACACATATATATCCTTGTCTTTCTTTCTCCATACAGATACATATACAAATAAACACACACACACACACACACACACACACACACATATATATATATATATATATATATATATATATATATATATATATATATATATATATATATATATATATATATATTTACCCAAATCTTCAATCATATGTTTGATCGAGTTTAACATGGATTCAAATACCCACAAGTCTTAAACAGATAACCTCTCACCGAAGAGTGTTCATGAAAATATTTGATCCTCTATCTCAACATCATACACCACCAATGGGTAGTTACAACTCTCTTTCTCTCTCTCTCTCTATATATATATATATATATATATATATATATATATATATATATCATTGTATTTCTTTCTCCATATAGATACATATACAAACAAACACACACACACACACACTCTCCTAACACTCTAAAGTGTCTCCAAATTATATTGCTTTTCTCATGTGTAACATCCCAAAATTTGCAATAAATTCTAACTTTTTAAAACAACATAGGTTTAACTAAAAATTATAACTATTATTAAATAAAGTTTCAAAACAAATCCCAAAGATCAAAGTAATAAAAAAACCATTATAAATTTACATGTTTTAAAATCAAAATAAATCATTGTCGAACGTATTATAAAATGTCTATCGGTCGGACCTGAGCAAGTGTGTACCATCATGCCCTGCCATCCTGAGAACACGTCTATCCTGAAATTGTAACTTTAAAGGGAAACGGATAATCACAAAGATTATTGACGATATGTCCCAAAGGGGTTAGGTTTAGGGGATCGGGCTTAGCCGATATGTCGCAATTGGTTTATACTTATTTATGATTTGTTCCTTGACTTGCGTGTGTGGCTGTGTAGTTACTGTGGTTGATACATGTATGTTATGGGTTGATACATGTATGTTAGGGTTGATACATGTATTTATACTTATATTCCCCTATTAAATAATTTAATTGAAAACAAGGTGTTATGATTCTCCCTACGTGAATCAGTTTGCGTCCCCGAGGTCACCGCTACCGAATTAATGTGAATAATATATACATGCACTTCTCCGTTTCCGACTCCATATTCAACTCAGAACCTTACCAATGTTGCTACTAAACTTCTAGTAACCTGACCTATTTATTTTGTAGAATCTTTGCCTTTCTCTCGAGACTAACAACCGTCTTTCAACATAATTAAGCCGCATGACAATTTGTAAACCTTCAGGTGATGCCATTGATGATTTGATTCACCTAACATTTCCAAAGTTGAGACACATGATAAAATGTTGTGAATCCACCTCAAATCATCTGACAATTCTAATCAATATGCTACCTTCCTTACTCGAACAATAATCTTGTATGGACCTATGAACCAAGGTCCTAAGTTTCATCTCTTACGAAACCTAATCACTCATTTCCATGGCATGGCTCATATGTCGACCCTACATGGTAACCAACCACTCCCACACCATTTGAATCAACTTGTTCACCATAATCATGATTATCCATGCTCCCCAATAGTTGATGCCCAAATCTCTCTCCAACATGTGGACGTACTTCACTTTCTACCATATGATAATTCAAATGGTGGCATTCCTAACCTTGATGTATGCTTGTTACGTCCAATGTAGGAACATAAATATGGCCATATTATGAAAAATAACTTTGATTATCTTGATCAAAATTCAAGACTTCCCCTAAGACTCTCATGTATTTATCGTCTCATCTTGATATCCTACTCCCTATATATTTTCCATCAACTCCACAGATGAGTAAACATTTTCATTGATAGACACAACTTCCGAAGTGGCTCACTAAACAGCTTCTGGCTAAGAGCATCAACAACTACATTTAATTTACCTAGATATTAAAGTATCCCTCCATTGAAATCATTAATCATGTCTAGAAACATAGCCCAAGTCCTCTCAAAACTCCTATAACTCCAAAATTTATATTTTGGAATTCCCGATATCGACCCTCTAAGGCTGATGATTCTTCTTACTCTTTCAAGCACACAGCTGACTAATCCCTTAACAAGGAACTCTACCAATCCAAAATGAAGCCATATCATGATCAAAACATCTCAACAATGACAATGATTCAGACATTCATCCATATAACCCCTAACACTCGAGCTGTCTTTCTAACAAAACAATATTTCCAACTACATAGACGAGGCATATCCTATAAACTGGCTAGCGATCATCCATAGATATTCCCAACTCACACTCTTACATTTTTCTACTTCACAACTAAGGTCTCATACCTTGCTTTGAATAGTACACCATGATATCCTCATCAATCAATTACAGAACAATTCGACTAATTAATTTAAACACACATTCAATACATACTAGTTGAAAGCTCATAACCAACAATTATGGGTATATATACATGTACCCATCATCCCACAAACCTCTAGTTTTCTATTTACCATTCCTTTAGCTCACAACACCTCACCAGTCTTACTAACATCCCAATCGAGCATTTCTGGCTCACGAACAACACCTTAATGGGCCTTTGGGTATAAAACCATCATCCCATTTACTTGAAGGAAACCAGCCATCATCCCTCATCCTATAAAAGTAGCACCCAAGAAAAAAATGAAATATCGAACGCTAGGAACCTAGACCTATCTGGTTTTCGGACCATACTCGAATTTCAAATCCTTCATCAGAAAAGAATTGGAAAGGATTCAGTCACCACAATTCTAAACTAGAGCCTATCCAAATACCTAATATGTGAATCGATGTTGATGACTCAAAATTTATAACAAACACTTACCCATGAAAAGTTGCACCCGCTATAGATAATCAAACCCAAGACATTCTTGAATACATAATAGGTCGCACTAATACACTGTTCTTGAACCGAATCATTCATCTATGATGGTTGTCTGTTTTTTCTCTTCCCTTCGAGCATCACCTAAATAAAATAGACACTTCATAAATCTGAAATAGTTGTATGAATCTTCCCTACCATACCGAGGTTTGCATATTCCTTAGACTATTCCATTGTATGGGTCGCTCACCCCCACTTGGAATCAATGAACCTTTCCCATTGCTCTTGACTGATCAAACTCCTAATTATTCCAAATGAATCATACGATTTAGGTTCTATGTGACTAAAGATAATACGAAACTAAGTATATCTTTCTCTTCACCAAAAGTGTTGGATTTTTCCCAGGGGAAACACCTACAAAGACCCATACAATCATTACATCCTCGACTGTCTTCTTTTCTATACCATCGTACATATCCATCATGAGTGTTAAATATCTGACATTATTAATCCACTATAGCTTCGAGTCCTTGTGACTAGACATAATTTTGTTCCCCGTCTAGAGCATCACCTTATTCTAATGGTTCTCCCCCACTTGGGTTTGAACTCATATATGTTTACGATGACAATCAACCCTGCAGACCAAATATCTCCTTGAAGTCTATCTCGATTGTCAAAGACAATCCATACATTGCTATCAGATCCAATTCGATTAGTTGCCTCTAACTTCTGAAGGTGGTATAAAACTCCCACCACAAAATCATTTTCTTGCTAATTGTCAACGATCATAGGAGAAACTTATTCCAGATTCGGAATTCATTTAAGCACTCACACACAATATAAAATCCAACTGACTGTCAAATAACTAATTATAAGGTTATGTAAACCTACTCGTGCAACTTCCCAAACATTGTTACACTATAAATGATACAAATCCAGCTATATATATATATATATATATATATATATATATATATATATATATATATATATATACTCGAATGTATGTAAATAGAATATATAATAAAAACATAAAACACGAGGAAAACATACTCGATACGTCTCAAGTCCTAACGTGATCATGCTGATGACAATTGTGACATATCTTCATCTCCAATATTTAATCTTGACGATTATGTCCCTTTTGTCTATACCTGTCGCATTTGGACTCGCGACATACAAACATGTGGGTCCTTCCACCCTTAGCACATATGACGTGGTTCTTTTGACCTCTAATTCTTGGCACAACAACGTTAAACTTCTTGATAGTTGTTAATATAGTTAGGCCATACACCCACCTTCTTTTCCCAGTTGTGTCTCCAAGGTTAGGTCTCCCTCCAGAGTCGCCTCAACACTCCTATTAGCAGTCTGCACGAGTGTAACCCGCTCCTTGAACCTGATAACCAACCTATCTATGATTTGCCCAGTGATATTAGGCAACCCCTCTAGTATAGTCTAAGAGACCTTAGAAACAATCCAATCACACAGTGCTATGTTGTCCGAATGAATCCTTGAGCTCTCTGCTCCATTTCTCGTTATCGACATTTTCTTTAATATAGATAGAACTCACCACAATCTAACTAAAAGGGTTATCATTACACTACTTTTTATCTATTCCTCCATGGGTGTCCCCGATCACCAATCCCAACCGAATGGAACAACATTACCATGATGTATAATATTACTATTAATACACTTACTAAATCACACTCAACACCTTGGATTCTTTGCAAATTTTCCCAACTTAATTATGGATCCCGTGCTTCCAATAGTATGAGCTCTAATATATCGTTCACACCTATCCATGCTCGTTCCAAGACCCATCCTGAAGTGACCAAGTTGCTTGTCTACACTAGCATGTGTTAATACTTCTCCTAACTCAATAGGAATCCCAAACGACCTTACTATCAACCGTGGAAAAAAACTTCTACCGATGTCAACTAACTATCTTACGAATACATTTATATGCAACAACAATTAAATATTCTTTTGACTGAAAGATGATGCACTACAATGGTTAGACTAACACGAGGGCTACATAAGAGAGCCAAATCAAGCATTCTAAAGCTATTTAATTTTTATGGGATGCAACTTAATGTAATTGTTTAATAGTTAGCTAATATGAATATAGGTTTCTCGTGGCACAAAGCAAGTAGCATTGAAGTAGTCAGTCTAACAAGAAATTCTATCACATACACTTGATAATACCATGTGCTACATTTTTTCTAGATTAGTACGGATCACCCTCATCCTACTACTCTAAATCACATGGAGTCTCCTCCGGACCCGACGTTTCATCTCGTGAATGCTCAATCGTATATATTGCAAAGTAGATAGTCCTTCGACTAAAAGATTTCACACGAGAAAAGTTGGACTTAGACGAGAGCAGCGCACCAGTTTAACTCAGGAATTATAAGTCTATTTAGTTCATATTGTATACAACCTAAACATTAACTTAACAACCTATTAGTACTAGCAAAAATTCCAACTAACATATAAAAAACATCCATTACAAACATGTAAACTATCGGCTATCTAGCACACACACCTTATGTCTTGGAAAGAAATAAAACACATCAAACCATTAAACCATTTCCTTTGGCTTTGGCTGACTGTACACACTGTATCCTCAATCCCTATTTCCAAAAACTCCTTTTTTTTACAAAATTTTCTTTCAAAATTGTAGGGTCATATTTAAATGGTTTATGTTGGGATTATTGTTTATTATTGTAGTTGGGATTAGATATATTTATGTAGTGGGCTAATTGTGTTTTCAGTTATGGGGACCAAAATCACTATGGTGATTTCGGTCAGCTTGGGGTTGGGGTGTCATCAGGCTTTGTATTGGGTTCATATAAATACTTTTCAGTCGTCTAGGAGTTTCGGTTGTTCAATCTTTGTGGTATTCAGCTGTTAAGAGTACTCTTGTGTACCAAACAATTTCAATCAATAAAATCGTGTGCATTAAGAGTTATTTGTGTGTTCTTGAGTCACTATCTGATTTATATTTCGCATTCTTTAGATAGTTTGATTTATATCTTATTGAGCAAACTGTTTTGGGAATTATAATTGGTATCAAACCTTTGTTAAGGTATCAATCGAATCAAGGACTTTGGGGACTCGTTTTTAACTTTTTTTATATCATTGGTTAATCGAAAATTGATCAGTTTTGATTTAAACTGATAAAATTTTTGCTGTTCATCGATTAGTTGTTATTGGAGTTCTTGGCATTCATCATGTTCATCGTGGATCTTCATCTGAAATATCGGGATTATATTGGATCCTTATGAATTAACATCACGAAATTTAAGGGATTTCAGTAACTTCCTGATAAGAAATCAAGGTTTTCGGTTCTAACATCCTAAAGGCTTTTCGGTGGATTTTTGGTTAAACTTCAAGGTTTTCGGTCAACGTTTAGACCGAAATCTGTTCAAGAAATAACCTCTTTTCAGTTTTCATTCTCGGCTGAAATCAATAGTTCTCGGTCAACATCTTTTGGAGTTTTCGGTCAACTCACATGTTGGCTTTCCTTGTTTTCAGTCGAATTTTAATAAAATGGAATCTCAGTACAACATTTATATGCATCAGGAGTTGGATTCTATTATGGGGACTGTTACTCGTATTCCTCAACTTTTATCTGCTGATGGGTTTCCAGAATGGAAATCCATAATTGAGAAGTACCTTAAAATGAAGGATGCCATGATATGGAGAAGCACTCTCAAAGATCCAGTTAGGATTACAACTTTGGACAATGAAGCTAAAACTGTTGTTGATAAAAAGATAGAGAACTACACGGATGAGGACTTTGAAAAGCTTGAAGAACATGACAAAGCTCTTGCCACTCTTACCATGGCCTTATCTCCTGAAACTGTAGCTCTTGGCACAAATTAGTGGAAGTTCAAAGATGGAGGAAATTGAAGAAGAGATGATGGAACTATAGTTCGCCTTCATGGTCTCTATGTAACGACGTGAAAATTTTAAACAAATTTTCATTTCCAACCATATAAATTTCATAAAATAATTTCAAAACTCATTGTATCAAATTTTTTCTCAGAAAAACATATCCCGGAATCTCAAATACATGAATCTTCATCAGTGTGTATAGATCATGTCAGCGCGTTCCCGCAATCCTCGCTGGTACCTGAAACACATATCACGTAACACGGTAAGCATAAATGCTTAGTGAGCTCCCCAAAATACAACATACACACATATGCCACTCAAGGCTATAACTCTCAAGACCTACTGGTCAATGTGTCTCAGTGGACTTTTGTAACAACCCGTTATTTCCGGGCATTATAAATCGAGTCTTGTAACCTCTTTGGAATGTAATAGGAATATCATCGATAAATGAATTATTCAAAAGCTCTGATTGGAGTACACTATGTAGTAGATATCGTCTTAAGGTTTCCAAATATATCAAGAACACTAAAATCCGAGTTATGACGAAGAAGTTATGACCATTCTAAGATTTCCGACAAAACCGACAACACCGATTAAACGGAAAACGCAAAGTTTCAATATGATAGCATTTAGCCTTAGGTATCTAAATGAAAGTTATAGATAACATTAAACCATGAGCGTACACAAAAAGAACGTCCAAATCTGATTTCGTATGAGGAAGTTATGATTTTTCCAAGATCCGAATATAGCAGTAGAAAGCTAAAAACTCGAATCGGAGATCGAGCGACTTTTGGCCGGAATGACCTAAACGAGAATTGAAGGTCTCGACAATGGTATTTCAGCGGTAAAAAGTCTGGCAAAAACCGACATCAGATAAAGAAGTTATGATTTTTCAAAGAAATTCCTTAAACACGATGAGTTATAAAATAAATAATAAAAATAATTTCGGAATCTGCCAACGGAGTCTAAACGAAAGTTGTAGAGCGTAGTCTCACCTACGCGTGGATATAAAGACCATCGAAAACGGAGTTCGTATGAAGAAGATATGAATTTTTGAAGTTTATTAAATAAATTATATATTTATTTAAATCAAAATTTCGGACCTTATCCGAAGAGGAGTCAGCGTCCTCATCCGGGTACGCGCTGCGTACCCCTGTACGCCCCGCGTACCCGAGAGACTTGGCCTCTGATCGTCCACGTCGCCGTATCTGAGCCATCCGACCCGTCCGAAGTACCCGACCCGTTCGACCCGCTGTCCCGTCCGACCCGCCGTCCCATCCGACCCGCATACCCAGCAACCCGTCCCATCCGAAGCCGAGGCAGTCGAGGCTTCGGTCATGCATGACGTACGCGTACGCGCTGCGTACGGGCGTACGCCCCGCGTTCGGAGGCGGTTCAGCCTTCCTATAAATAGGATGCGAGGGCTTCCGAGAAAAATGTTCATTTCTCTCCTCTCTCTCACAATCTTGCCTCGTTTTCCGTGCCCGTTCAAACCCGAAGCTCTGGTCTTTTTGCTCAAGTCCCGAGGGTCAATTTTACTCCCGAGATTCCTGAGAATCCCGAGGAAAATCCGTTTCCCGAGACGAAACTCTGTCCGGTTTTCCATCTCGCTATCTTCAAACTATCAGGTGAGTTCATACCCCTGCAAGCACACTTTAAATGCGTTTTTTAATGCTTTTTATACTCTTTTAGGGGGGGGGGGGGAATACATGTAAACACACGACTAAAATCGTGTGAAACATCGATCTTTTTATATACTTTTCATACTGTTGTCTTAACTGTCTTATGAGGTCATTATCATGCAACACCCCTCACAACACAACTTTACCCTTTTGGGATACAATATGTTTATAAATAAAAATATGTTTTATTTATACGTTTGCATACAAATACATCATATCAAGGGTAACATTCTTTACTAAATCATTTTATGCATTCAAAGAACTTATGATTTATGCTTTGTCAAACATTGTGAAAAAGGATAAACTTTGCATACAAACTACTACTTTAATACAGACTTAGTTGAGAATCCATGAGACGTGTATATCTTCAAACACCGCCTTTTAGATAAAAGGTATCGCTACAAGTCCTGTCTATAACCAGAGTCTCCCGTTCGGAGAACTTGTCAAATGTGTATAGATCTATACGGGAAGTCATGATCCCGCGCCCTGACTGTTAGCTACAGTCCGTCTTTTGGGGTGACAGTTGTCATAACGCTACGACGCCTGAAGAACGTCGCTACAGGCATATTATGTTTAGTATGGTTATAAAACTCATCGGATATACAATTATTATGGTATTATGCTTTTATGAACGAGTAGCTATTAAAACTATTCTTCATCTAACAAGTGCGAATCTTCGTATAGCTTTACTATGTAAAACTATGACACAACTTACAAGCACGTCGTTTGCTTGCGATTTTCGGTCTTAGAGCTGCCAGTTATGTCAGGAAAATAAGGGTTTTTCCTGTATACAAACCAAACAACTAATAGGAAAATAAGGGATTTTCTCGGTACAATTAGTTGCAACTTATATCACGAACATTCATATGCATTTCATACTTTTATAAGAAAATAAGGGTTTTTCTTGGAAAACACAACAAATCATATCTCAACTATTAGGGAAAATATGGGATTTTCTGGATCTAATACATTCATTTTCAACACACGAATCATAACTCATTACAATTGAAATACTACATTTTCTGGAAAACATACAAACACTTTCGAATGGCATACATTTACTCAAAACACCACTTATGAACTCACCAACTAAAATGTTGACACTTTTTCTTTGAAATAACTTGTATTCTCAGGAAACCGCTAGACCAGGTAGCAACTACTTCTGAAGACTAACGCGCTGGCGTTAGTAACATATTTTGGATCACCATTTTGTATTTGATTTCTTTTGCAAACATGTAACATATACAATCATGTAAACTTTTCAAATATATTTATATTATGGTGGTGTGTACTCTCCTTTCTATGAACTGTTATGATACTGAATATGACGTCCTTCGCCCCCGAACGTTTCCGTCGTTCTGGTTTGGGGGTGTGACAACTTTTGTCCCATAATCCTAGTAGACCTTCCGGCCCATACAATGTTGACCTTCCAGTCCATATCATACTACTCATAACATAACATAGCAAATACATATCATATAACAGCATACATCACATACTCATCATAGCACATAAGACCTTCCGGTCACACATAATTACCACTCTAGGTAAAGTATAGTGAGAAGACTCACCTCGTATGATGTCGGATAATCTCTCGTGCTTGATAACCCTACCTAGCCTCCTCCTATCAAAAAGATAACATCTCTGATCAATACTTTCTCTTGTTCTCACCTTCAAAGAATGGGTAGAAGATCATTCTACCCTTCGCTGACCTCTCTTGAGTCAGCTTGACCAAAACCTTATGGTCAACCGAAGTCAACTCTAGTCAACGGTCAAACTTTGACAAGACTCATCGAGTGCACTCGGGTGATTCGGCGAGTCCATGCGTGTTCTCAAAATCCTCCTAAGGCCTCACTCGACTCATCGAGTTAGCCTTTCACTTGACGGGTTATAACTGTTCACGAGTCGCGGGGCAACCCGAATCGACTCGTCGAGTCCTCTTATGGACTCAGCGAGTTTCCTCCATAGCAACACTCAAACAATCTTCTGAGGTCAGATCTGCTTCTCTAACTTATCGATCTGACCTCCTAACACCCAAAAACCACGTAAAGGTCCAATCTTTAAGCTCATGCAACACTTATATATCCTTATTTGATGAAATAGCTCCTAAAATGGCAACCAAGGTCCACAACTCCAAAGGGACTACATAAAGTTGGAAGGTTGGGACCCTCTGGACCTCTTAAGGTCCATATCTATTGCTTATTCCACATTGGGACTTCATATACACCATATTCCATTGAAGAAAAGGGTCAAGAAACCCTAGATTCATGCAATCTACAACATACAGAAAGAAAGGACCGATTTGTTACCTCAATGCGAAGCTCCTTGCTCTAGAGTCTCAGATTGGCAACCTCCTTTGGTCCTCCTTGCTGAATCCCTTCTCTTCCTTTGCAAAATCAGACCAATAAAGCTCAAAATGGCCCTGCTCTCACTCTCTATGCTCTCTGGTTCGTAGGGATCTCTCAAGGGTGATGGTGGCCACCAATGAAGGTCATAAGGACCCTTAAATAGGGCACATGCCTAAAGATTTAGGGTTTCTGCCCACAGCGCTGACTCGTCGAGTCGTCTTGCCGACTCGTCGAGTCCATTCGTTAATCCGAGTCATCAGTCGCGTTCCTACTCGACCAGTTTAGGCGTCAAATCGTCGAGTCCCTCTTCTTAACTCAAAAATAAATACTTAAATTATGATACCTGGAAATACGGATGTTACAATTCTCCCCCACTAGAATCAGACTTCTCCCTCGAAGACTCACTTTACAAACAGCTCTGGATGCTGCTCCCGCATCTCCGCCTCCGGCTCCCAAGTCAGCTCGGACCCTCTCCGATGTTGCCACTAGACCTGAACTAGGGGCACCTCTTTGTTCTTCAGAACCTTGATCTTCCGATCCAATATCACAACCGGCCTCTCAACATAATTCAGGCTCACATCCACCTAAATATCCTCTAGCGGTACTACTACCGTCTTGTCGGCTATACACTTCCTCAACTAAGACACGTGGAAGGTATAATGTATCTGGATCAACTCTGCAAGTTGCTCCAAACGATATGCTACCTTGCCCACCCTCGCGGTCACACTAAAAGGACTAATGTACCGGGGCCCCAGCTTGCCCCTCTTCCTGAATCAGATCACTCCTTTCCAAGGGGATTCCTTCAGGAGTACGAAGTCTCTTACCTAGAACTCGAGCTCAAATCGTCGCCTATCCGTATAACTCTTCTGGTGACTCTGGGCTGTCAGCAACCTCTGCCTGACCTCCTGTATCTACTCAGTCGTCTGAAGCACTATCTCAGTGCTACCCATCACTCGTTGTCCTACCTCTCCCCAACAGATGGGGGTCCGACCCTTCCTCCCATATAAAAGCTCAAAGGGAGGCATAACAATACTCGAATAGTGGTTGTTGTTGTAAGAAAACTCAGCCGAAGGTAGGTATGTGTCCCAACTTCCACTGAAGTCCATAACACATGCTCGAAGCATGTCCTCGAGCGTCTGAATCATCCGCTCACTCTGCCTGTCAATCTGTGGGTGATAGGCGGTACTAAAGTGCAATCTCATACCCAACTCCTCATGGAACTTCTTCCAGAACCTTGAAGTGAAACGTACATCCTAGTCTGACACAATCGAGATCGGCACTCCATGCCGCAACACCACCTCTCTCATATATATCTCTGCTAGCCTCTCCGCAGAAGATCTCTCACTGATAGCAAGGAAGTGAGCGCTCTTCGTCAACTAATCCACAATCACCCAAATTGCATCGACACCCCTTACGGTCCTCAACAATTTGGTGATGAAATCCATAGAAATATGTTCCCATTTCCACTAGGGAAGCTCTAACAGCTGCAACTTGCCATGAGGACGTTGGTGCTCGGGCTTAACCCGACGATAGGTCAAGCACCTCTCTACAACCCACGCAACATTTGTCTTCATACAGGGCCACCAATAATCTCTCTTGAGGTCCAAATACATATTCGTCACCCCGAGATGGATCGAGAACCTCGACCTATGCGCCTCCTCCATCAATATGCTTCGTGCCCCGCCCATAAATGGCACCCAAATCTCACCATCAAAGCTCAGAGTCCCTCAGCTATCGGTAACAAACTCGGAAACCTATCCAATCACCCACTCTCTCTTGCGGTTCTCCGGTCTCACCACCTCTGCTTGCGCCTCTCGGATGGTGTCCGATACCGGAGTCATCACTGTCATCTGCATGCATATATCTCGAATCGATGCACTCTCCGCCCTACGGCTCAGAGCATCGGCTACCACGTTAGCTTTGCCCGGGTGGTACAGGATCTCACAATCATAATCCTTTACCACGTCGAACCATATCCTATGGCGCATGTTCAGGTTGGGATGATCCATCAGATACTTCAAACTCATGTGGTCCATGTATATGGTACACTGAACCCCATACAAATAATGGCGTCATATATTGAGGGCGAACACTACTGCCCCCAACTCCAAATTGTGGGTGGGATACCTCGACTCATGAGGCTATACTTTCCTCGATGTGTATGCTATCACATGCCCTCTTTGCATAAGCACCGCACCCAAACATGATATCAACGCGTCACAATACACCACAAATCCTCCATTCCCTATAGAAGGGCTAACACCGGGGCTTCGCACAGCCTCTGGCGAAGAGTCTCAAATGAGGTCTGCTGCTCTAGACCCCATGTAAAAGCAACACCCTTTCGGGTCAATCTGGTGAGTGGAACGGCAATTTTGGAGAAATCCTTGATAAATCTCCGGTAGTAGCCAGCCAAGCCCAGAAAATTCATGATCTCGGTGGGGGATCTCGACACCTCCCAACTCATAACAGCCTCAATCTTGGCCGGATCGACCAATATCCCGTTCTGGTTAACGAGGTATCCCAAGAACTGGACCTCTCGTAACCAGAAATCGCACTTAGAGAATTTGGCGTAAAGCCTCTCCGATCTCAATACTCCGAGGATCTCCCTCAGATGCTGCTCATGCTGTTCTCTAGATTTTGAATACACCAAAATGTCGTCGACGAACACAATCACCGATCGATCCAACATCGGCCTGCATACTCTGTTCACGAGATCCATGAACGTTGCTGGTGCATTGGTGAGCCCAAAGGGCATCACCACGAACTTGTAATGTCCATAACGAGTCCGAAACGCCGTCTCTGGATATCCTCATCCCGCACCCTCATCTGATGAGATCCAGACCTCAAGTCTATCTTGGAGAACCAAGATGCTCACTGCAACTGATCAAACAGATCGTCGATCCTCGGCAATGGGTAACGGTTCTTGACCGTCAGTTTCTTCAACTCCCGGTAATCAATGCACATCTGGTGTGAACCATCCTTTTTCTTGAGAAAAAGGATTGGCGATCCCCACGGCGAGATACTCGGTCATATAAACCCCTTCCCTAGCAGCTCTTGAAGCTGCGAGGACAACTCCTGCATCTCTGGTGGTGTAAGGTGATAAGGTGCCATGGCAATAGGCTCCAACCCCAGAACCAAATCGATGCGAAACTCTACCTGCCTCTCTGGAGGCACACCCAACAACTCCTTGGGGAAACATCCGGGAACTCTCGCACTATTGGAACCTCATCGACAGAACTCGGGCTCCCAGCGGTAACTCGTGTATCCATCACATAGGGTACAAACCCGTTGCAGCCCTGTTGTAGACTCTGTCTCTCTCTGGCAGGCAAGCAAAATGCTGACCCACATTGGGTACCCTCACCATATACTGTCAGCACTCCCTCACTAGGTTCTCGTATCGTCACCATCTGACGCTCGTAAACTATAACAGCCCCAAATCGTCTTAGCCAATCCATGCCCACGATGACGCAAATGTTCCCCATCGCAATCGGGACCATATCTATCGGAAACCCAACACCAAAGATCTTGAGTACACATCCTCGAATCACATAAGTAGCATACACCGCTCGCGCGTCGGCTATGGAAACTCATAGATGTCGACTCAACGCCAAGCGAAGCTGGTTCAATGTGAACCGCACCCTCAGAAGCTTCGGACACGAACAGGTGTAGAAGCATCCCTCAATGTCAGAAATTCATCTCATCGTAGCAATCAGATCCTGTGTCCCATCAAACATTGGTGGCTTCGTGTTGCTGAACTCTCGGAACAACAACGAATCACCTCCCTGAGGTCTAGCAGCAACAGCAACTGCAGTGGCTGCAGCAGCAGCAACCTCAGCCAGAGCAGCGTATCTCTCATTGAACGCCTCAATCAAAGTGGTCTTGATAGACCCAAACATCTCTGGAATCTCTGTGCGGATAGCTGCAGCCATCTCCTTGTGGATCATCCGACGAATCTCCTCGTCGCTTATGCCGTTGGTCTCTAGTCTGTGGCGTGTCCCAACCATGATGTCTATGAAATACAGCATAAAAATATCATAGACTTGATTGAGTATACTTTCACTCGATAACTCAACCCTACTTGTTCCTTAATACCCTAAGGATTTTTACTTGGACTGCTGACTAATCCGGTATTTTCAGTAGTACGGGCCCTATACTACCGTCCATACCGCATCAGCATTCACCCCAAGTGCTCATCCTAGGATCCCAGATCACAAGTACTCTAATTCTCGCTAAGCACAGGCTACCTTTTGGTAGACCTATCATAAGCTCCTCACTTCTACCTACTTACTCTCGAGGCATCTCATGGTGGCAGAAATTTGCTAGGCTACGGCATTACAAATCAGGCCACTCTAGTCCTAATATGAATACCTAGCCTACTCTAGCATACATAGCATATCACATAATATCTCATAACACAAAATGTAAGGGTATTTTGGGAAATCACCGTTCGGGCGCTAACCGATCGTACACACTGTTCTCCTTGCTTTTCTCAAAATCTTTTAGTATTTTAGAAAAAAAAAACTTGTTTCTTTTATGAAAAACTTCCTCAAATCCTCAGTTTGAGTTCAGTTACACCCAAAGGCGAATCCGAATCCCTCAAACCAAGGCTCTGATACCAACTTTTAACGACGTGAAAATTTTAAACAATTATTCATTTCCAACCATAATAAATTTCATAAAATAATTTCAAAACTCATTGTATCAAATATTATCTCAGAAAAACATATCCTAGAATCTCAAACACATAAGTCTTCATCAGTGTGTACATATCATGTTGGCGCCTTCCCGCGATCCACGTTGGTACCTGAAACACATATCACACAACACGGTAAGCATAAATGCTTAGCGAGTTCCCCAAAATACCACAGATGCACATACACCACTCAAGGCTGTAACTCTACAAGACCTTCCGGTCAATGTGTCTCAGGGGACTTCCGTCCCATAATCCTGGTAGACCTTCCGGCCCATACACTGTTGACCTTCCAGTCCATATCATACTACTCATAACATAACATAGCACATACATATCATATAACAGCATACATCACATACTCATCATAGCACATAAGACCTTCTAGTCACACATAATTACCACTCTAGGTAAAGTATAGTGAGAAGACTCACCTCGTATGATGTCGGATAATCTCTCGTGCTTGATAACTCGACCTAGCCTCCTCCTATCAAAAAGATAACATCTCTAATCAATACTTTCTCTTGTTCTTACCTCCAAAGAATGGGTACAAGATCATTCTACCCTTCCCTGACCTCTCTTGAATCAACTTTACCAAAACCTTATGGTCAACCGAAGTCAACTCTAGTCAACGGTCAAACTTTGACAAGACTCGTCAAGTGCACTCGGGTGATTCGGCGAGTCCATGCGTGTTCGCAGAATCCTCCTAAGGCCTCACTCGAATCGTCGATTTAGCCTTTCACTTGACGGGTTATAACTGTTCACGAGTCGCATGGCAACCCGAATCGACTTGTCGAGTCCTCTTATGGACTCGGCGAGTTTCCTCCATAGCAACACTCAAACAATCTTCTGAGGTTAGATCTGCTTCTCTAACTTATAGATCTAACCTCCTAACACCCAAAAATCACGTAAAGGTCCAATCACTAATCTCATGCAACACTCATGTATCCTTATTTGATGAAATAGCTCCTTAAATTGCAACCAAGGTCCACAACTCCAAAGGGACTACATAAAGCTGTAAGGTTGGGACCCTCTGGAGCTCTTAAGGTCCAGATCTAATGCTTATTCCACATTGGGACTTCATATACACCATATTTCATTGAAGAAAAGGGTCAAGAAACCCTAGATTCGTGCAATCTACACCATACAGAAAGAAAGGTCCGATTTGTTACCTCAAAGTGAAGCTCCTTGCTCCAGAGTTTTAGATTGACAACTTCCTTTGGTTCTCCTTGCTGATTCTCTTCCTTTGCAAAATCACACCAATAAAGCTCAAAATGGCCCATCTCTCACTTTCTATGCTCTCTGGTTCGTAGGGATCTCTCAAGGGTGAACGTGGTTGTGAATGAAGGTCATAAGGACCCTTAAATAGGGCACAAACCCAAAGATTTAAGGTTTCTACCCATAGCGTTGACTCGTCGAGTCCATTCATTAATCCGAGTCATCAGTCGCGTTCCTACTCGACGAGTTTAGGCGTGAAGTCGTTAAGTCCCTCTTCTTAACTCAAAAATAAATACTTAAATTATGATACCTAGAAATCCGGATGTGACACTCTATCACACTTGCCATAAAAGAGGTTAGTGAAACTTTCTATACTCAAGCCTATAGTGATAAAATTAAACATTATCGTGATCAACAAGAGTTATTAATTAGTGAAATTGAGGACCTTAAATATGAAGGATATACTCTTAGAAAGGCCCAACAACCCTTAAAAGATAGATTATAGGGCCAAACTGTCACAACTAGGAATTTTGATGCTTTCTAACAATAACAATGATAACATTTGTGAACCAAAAATGTGACAGCATGTATGATGCTTATTCAATAACAACAAAATCTCCATCAAACACTCTATACAAGCACTTCAAATAGTCAACAAAGAATTGGAAACCCTAACAAATCCCGGTTTAAGTCCATTATGGACTAGGATTTCCTTATTGTGCCTAATGGACCAATAAGCTTCTAATTTGACTATTTTGGGCTTAGGACCCTTAAATGGGACCTAATTGGACCCACTTTCATTTATTTTAACATTTTGGGCCATAATGGGCCTAGAATGAAATAAAATACCCTAATGGGCCATAACAAATCTAATTTACCTAATAAGCCATAAAACTCATTCTTTGAATTATATTGGGCCATGAATCACCTCCAAGGACCAATTGGGCCGAAAATCATCAAAATGGACCTATGATATGGACTTAAGCACCAAAGGCCCAAATTCTTTTTCTTTCTTCTCTCTTTCTTGGCCCAAGAAGAAAAAAAAAAGGAAAATGGCTAATTATCCAAGCCATGCCACCTCACTAATACATGGAGGTAATCCATGCAAACTAACCACTAAACAATACACAGTCCCATACATCCATGCAACTCTCTTTCTTCTCCTTTCTTCTTCTTAATTCTCGGCCAAAGGAAAAACATACACACACAATTCACTTAAACATCTCTCACGAGCTCACAACAACTTCTTCATTTCTCCATCAAAATTTTCGAGATTCAGAGCTTTTCAAGGAGGTTATTCCACAAAAATCATCATCTTAGGTAAGTTGATGCTTGGATCCATAATCTAGACTCTTTGTTTGATCAAAAATCTCTTCTCAACTCATATAAACTCATGATCATCATCCTAGAAACCTCTAAGATCGAAATCAACCCAAGAAAGCTTGCTACGGCCGGAAATACATCAAACGCTTCCATCACTTCTTCAAATCGAAACCAACAAGCAAAGGTGAGTTCATACCCCCTCTATTTTCGGTTTTCATATGTTTTATGGGGGAGAATACAAGTAAAATGTGTAGATCTATGTGTATGTGTGATTTCATGTTTTTATGTGGTAAATGTGTAACAAAAAGAATAGAAATTTCGAGATCTAGGGCTCTAAGAGGAAGATAAACATGATCTATGATATATTACACTAAAACAGGTCAAGAAAAATTACGTTCTAAGATTAAAATATACATATTACAACATAAAACTCATTTTTGGGCTATAATTGTCAAACAAACAAAAGTTCGGTTGAAAAATTGCTATTCACGGTTTCTCAAGGATTAAAGGAGTCAAAACAGTAAAAATAAGTGTTTTTATGAACATCATACTCTTTTAAAGGTTAGAAATAAAATTTATGGCTTAATGGGCCAAATTTTGGGCTTCTCAGCCCAATGAGCCAAAACTTGCAAGAATTATAACTTTCAAAGGGTTGAAATGGTAAAATTCTCAAAAATAGGGTTAAAAGGGTGAATAAAACTAATTCAAGGGTTAAAATGATGTATTTTCCAAACAAGGATAAAAAATGTAAACTTTTTGGATTTTGGGCCAAAATTGTAAAAAGTGCGAAAAGTTTGGGCTTAAACTAAAACATTCTTTTCTGGAGGGGCTGAAACTGCCAAAGAGCAAATTTTGAACCAAAAACATCATTTAAACAAGTCTAGGGGTCAAAAAAGTCAAGAAAATGGTTTAAGGGTCTAAAATGTCTTTTTTTTTTTTAAAAAAAAATGAGGGACTAAAATTTGTTGGGTCGTGTTTTGTATTAAGTGTTGCGTCTATTGGGCTCGTTAGCTAGTCCATTTTTGTATCTCCGGTATGGGCCTGTCCATCCGGGAGTTTAGTAAGGTTGTATATAAATATAGGTGCTTGCATGCATCTTAGGTTAACGATAGAAAAGAAAGAATAGATTGATCAAAGAAGTTTTATTATCGTTCTTGTAACCCTAAATCCTCTACAGCGGAAGTTCTTAGTCGAGCTCTGCTGAGGATTGTTTGAATTAATCATTCGACACATTGTGATTCAATCTTGTCTTGTTTATTGTTTTATGTTCTTCGCACTACCTGTTACAAAGATCTAATCGATCTTCAAGTTTGTTTAATATCTCATCAATTGGTATCAGAGCAGGAGGCTGTGTAATTCAAACACCTCTTTTCTGTGAAAAAGGTTGCGATTAGGGTTATTCCGCATTAACTAATATTTATTGAGCCGTCATCCTATAATTGACGTAACTCAACATTTATATGTGTTGCCCTAATTTAATATATTACAAGTCTGATCTTTTAAACAGGTTTTTCGATCAAGCATGGACGAGTCACAATCTAATCCCATTAACATCTCAAACAGCATTGGATCAACGACAAAGATTCCCATCCTTTACACCCACGATTATGAGGTCTGGGCACATCACTTTGAAGATTATGTCATCGGATCTGAGGACAATGGATATCTAATCTGGGAAGCAATCGTATCTGGACCATTCGCTCATTCAGCAACTTCAAGAATTATTAAAACTCAGAAGGAGTATAATGACCTCTTGAAAGATGTTAAAGATATTGCTCAAGACGAAAAAGATAAATTTCAGTGCAATATTAAAGCATTGAGACTAATCAGATTTGCTCTTCAATCTGACACTTTCAGGCTGGTGAGTTCATGCAGCACTGCCAAAGAAATATGGGATAGGCTGCGAGAGTTATATTCTACGGACGAAGATCTCGAGCATTCCATTCAAACCTTGCTTTTGTCCGAATTTGGTGAATTCAAGGAGAGTCCTGAAGAAACTGTAACTCAGACGTTAGATCTCTTCAATCATCTTCTTAGTAAGATGATTAAACATGATATTGAAAGGAAGTTGATTGAACAAAAGGTTACATTTTTAAACGGTCTCAAATCTGAGTGGAGGGCGGTTGTGTCCACTGTTAAAGCGCATGAGCAATTCAAATCTTACTCTTTGGCGAAACTGGTAGGGATTTTGAAATCCCAAGAAAAGATTGTGTTACAGGAGAAAAATGTGGTTTCAAGCTTGGGATCATTGGCCCTTCTGTCCAAAAGCAAAGTTGTGATGGAAGATGAAGACCTCAACCTAGAGGATTATGACCTTACCTCTGAAGACTATGCAATGATGGTCTCAAACCCAAAGAGGTTCATCAAGAAAAGGTTCCCTACAAATAAGAACCGAAATTGGTAGGGAAGTTACAGTTCTGAAAAGGTTAGGGAAGAACTGAAGGCAGAAGAACCAAAGAAGGAACCGAAAGCTGAAGGAGATTCGGGTGTGAGCTGCTATTATTGTGGAGGAAAGAACCACTATGCCAAAGATTGTGTTCTCAAGAAAATGGCAGAAAAGGATGAGGAGAAAGTCGAAGAAACTGTGTTGTTGAAAAAGCTGGAAGAGATCAAAAGAAAGAAATTCACTGCTAACCCCTCTATGAATGCTTTAATTGTGCAGGGTTCGGTAGCGGATGATGAGTTCGGTGGCATGGAGGTCTGGTCAACCGATTCTGTAGATGATGAAGTCAGGAAGTCATCTCATGGAAAGGCCTATGTTGCGAAAGGTGAAGGGAGCGATGGAAAGTGTTTAATGGTGTCAGATGTATCTCAGATGAGGGGATACAACACAGATGGTGGGAATAAAGACACAAAGGAGCGAGAGGACTTGTGCTTCGCAGCAAAACCTCTCAGCGTGCAGTTTAACGAGATTGATGAACTAATCAAGAAGGTACAATCAGTTTTTGTTACATTCAAAGTCCCACAAAGCTCATATGAAAAAGAACTAAAAAATGTTAATTCATGAATCTCTCATCTAGACAGCAGTTTAACTCAAACACGGGTCACCAATTCTAACCTAACTGACCAAATAAGCAGGGTATCTTCAAAGAGTGAGGAACAGAGGATGTGGATCGAGCTAAAGGAGTCGGAGTTAATCAAATCCAAGGATGAAAACATTTATTTACAAAGAGACAATTTAAAACTTTTAAAACAGAGAAATGTCTTTTGTTTAATTGCTAAGCGTCTTTACACTAATATCACTCAACTTTATTTAAACTGTGAAATAGGGCAGAAAATTCATCGTATGATTTTGCCCTTCCTTGAGTTTAAGGAGGATGAAATTGACGCTGAAGCATATAACTGTGAAAGTGTTATTTCGTCTGAGGATGTTAATCCGACATATATGTATGGTCTAGACAAAATCAAATCTTTCATAAAGTCCAAGGACCATAAAGACATGCTGAAAAATCTTTTGGATGAAAATGATAAACTAAAACTAAGAACCGAAACCATACAAAAGTTTGACTCATTGAATGCCAACCTGAGCTCAGAAAATAAAATTGATGTTGAAAATGTATCTGAGCATAATGAGGACGATGATATGAGTGAAATTTCTGTTGAAGACATAGTTGACTGTTCAGAGTTTGTCAAGAGCGAACCCACAAACCACAAAAATCTTATTTCAGAAAATTCTGTGGAGTTTACTCGTCTGTCCCAAAAAAAGTCCCCAATCCTTGAAGAAAAGGCTGTTGTATATCAAAAAGTTAGGACGACTCCAAATCAAGTGTATAAGGTCACAGGAGTAACCGAACATCAGACAGCTGAACTCACAGCCATTGTAAACGAAGACAATGTTGATGGTTGTGATGAGTTCTTCTGGTCCGCTCCTATCGACAATGTTGACGAAACTGTTGGTCTGTCTGAACGAACGTCCTGGAAAACCAAAGGCAGATATGTACCAGAGCCTCTGAACAAGCCCGATAACTTTGACATGCCAAGTACTAGTGGTACAAAAGATGCTCCTGAAGAAAAAGGAGATCCTACAAAAGAAGTCACTCCTTCAAGCGAAACTTCGTCAGTTCAGAGAGAACCGGCTGACAAAAAGCAAATATCCATCGACAGCCGAAGCAAGTGAAGAATCAGAAGCAGCAAAGGAATATGAGATACAAGAAGAATCTCTCAGAACGAAAACAATTTTGGCAATCTCAAGACGCCCATTTCTCTTATCATGACAGAAATTCAAAGTCAGAGAAAAGTGCTGTTAGATCACAAGAAAGTAATAACAACCGAAGGGAGAGGTTCGGTTTTGAGGGTCATAACAACCGAAGGGAGAGGTTCGGTTCTGAGTATTATGATAACCGAAGGCAAAGGTTCGGTTTAGAAAACACAAGCTACCGAAAGCATAAGTTCGGTTCTGAGAGCAAAAGCAACCAAAGTTCTAAGTTCAGTACCACCAAAGATCAAAAACAAAAGGGTCACTTAGAACCTCAAGTCAAGAAAACATCTCAGTCTAAATACTCTCGTTCTACTTCTTCTAAACCTTCTAATTCCTCTCAACCTCATTCTAAATCCAATTATGCTAATACTCAAAATTCAAAATCTTCAACAGATTTGAAAGGAAAATCAAAGGTTTCCTCAGTCAAAACCGATCAAAAGCATTCCAATATCCCAATGCCTAAACCTGAATCCAAACCGAATGTAACAAATCCCAATAAAATTAAGGTTTTCACCATTAAAAAGAAAGATGAAACAACTTTAATAAAAAGAACATACCTTGTTGACATCTCTCTTACTATTCCTGTTCCTATGAAAGGCTCATGTGGACCCAAGAAACTTTGGGTTCCTAAATCTGCTTAATTTTTGCAGGTTATCAGTGACGAGCAGTTTGACGAAGAATGGTACATTGACAGTGGTTGCTCGCGTCACATGACAGGAAGGAAGGAAGAGCTGAGGGAGTTTAGGTCTCTTTCAAACGGTGGAAATGTCAAGTTCGGGAACATCTCATTCGGCACAATAAAAGGCTATGGAATGATAACAAATGGTTATTTTACGATTAGAAAGGTCGCATATGTTGAAGGACTACAACACGACCTCATCAGTGTATCTCAGCTTGTTGGAGGTACCAGTCTCAAGGTCTCATTCGATGATGAGGGTTCGGAAATAATTGAAAAGAAAACGAAGAGAGTAATTCTCCAATCGGAGCGCAAAGGTGAAATGTTTCCCTTGAACCTCAAACCCATCAAAGGGAATCCAACTATCTGCCTGTTATCCAAAGCACAATCTAACGAAAGCTGGCTGTGGCACCGAAGGCTCTCTCATCTCAACTTCAAGGATATCAACAAACTTGTCACAGGTGGTCATGTTCGAGGTCTTCCATTGCTCAAATTCGATCGAGAACATTTATGTGCTGCGTGTGAAATGGGGAAGCAGAGTCGTCAAATTCACACACTAAAGTTGTTGAACCATTAGAGTTAATTCACATTGACTTGTGTGGTCCATCATCTATCGAAAGCATCGGCGGTAGCAAGTATATTCTTGTCATCGTTGATGATTTCTTGCGTTTTACATGGGTGTTCTTTCTGAAGCACAAATCTGAAGCGACTCTCAAGCTGAAGACGTTTATCAAGCAGATTGAAGTACAGCTAAAGAAAGTCGTTCGCAACATCAGGAGCGATAATGGTCTAGAGTTCAAAAATAAAGAATTTGAAGAATTCTTAGCCGACAAAGGAACCAGTCATAACTTCTCAGCTCCCTACACCCCTCAACAAAACGGGATTGTCGAAAGACGAAACCGATCTTTGTGTGAGGCGGCCCGAAGCATGCTATGTTTTGCTTCTTTACCTTTATATTTTTGGGCTGATGCTATTGCTGCTGCTTGTTTTATGCAGAACAGGTCATATCTCAATAAGCGATTCACTCTCACTCCTTATGAGATCATCAACAACAGGAAGCCAAATTTCAAATTTTTCCATGTATTCGGCTCACGGTCCTTCATCTTCAATTCTAAAGAACATCGTAACAAGTTTGATGTCAAAGCCGATGAAGGGATATTTTTGGGCTATTCTCTCACTTCTAAAGCCTACAGGGTATTAAACAAGCGCTCGAGGAAAATAGAAGAAACCTATTATGTGACTTTTTATGATAGCTATGTCAAAAAGCTTAAGGCCAAAGAAGACACAGTTGGAGAAATCTTTTCTCACACAGGCCAAGTCACAGCCTCGATTGCAAACCTATTTGAGAAGTTCGTCGAGTTATTTGATGAACCAGAGAAGGCAACTCTCTCAGAAGCGAGTGCAGCAGACAACAAAGTAGATCATTTGAAGCAACTCATCGAAGATACTGCAAAGAGAATGAATGAAGGAGGATCAAGTTCTGACGACCCTCCACAGCACGATACTTCAGTTGAGGGGGAGGGCACATCTTCGTCATCATAGCCGAGCTCACATGTTGAGGGGAAGAACTATTCTCCAGCTGCTCCCGAAAGCTCATCTGCACCCGAAAGTCCAGTGGTACCTGAAAGCTCAACACCGCACGAAACTCCTATAGCTCCAAAAACTCAAGACACACCTGAAAGCTTATCTGTCGAGGGGGAGAATGCAGATATGTCTTATGACTATGATAGTCAATCTGAACTAGAAGAGATGGTAAACGTTGAATTGGATCCATCCTGTGATCCAAATTACCCTCTTCTTGTCAAATGGACCAGAGATCATCCTGTTTCTTAGGTTGTCGGTAATGTCTCTGAAAAGGTCCTGACCCGATCACAACTAAAGGCAAAACAAACTTCCTTATTTTCAAAAGTAGAATTCTGTATGTTTAACTCCTTCGGCTCAAAAGTTCAACCAAAGACAGTTAACACTGCTCTTGATCACTCCGATTGGGTTCAAGCTATGCAAGATGAACTGAATGAATTCGAAAGGAATAAACTTTGGCGTCTCATTCCAACTCCTCCAGATGCCTCAGTTGTTGGTCTCAAATGGGTCTTCAGAAATAAGATGGACAAGGAAGGCAACGTGATACAAAATAAAGCCCGTCTGGTAGTGAAAGGATACTGTCAGGAGGAAGGAATCGACTATGAAGAAACTTTCGCTCCTGTAGCTAGGCTGGAATCCGTTAGAATATTTCTTGCCTATGCTGCACACAAAAACTTTGAGGTCTACCAAATGGATGTCAAGTGCGCATTTCTAAATGGAGAACTTGAAGAAACGATGTACGTGGAGCAACCTCCTGGATTCGTCAATGAAAGGTACCCCAATCACTGTTACATTTTGGACAAAGCCGTATATGGACTGAAACAAGCTCCAAGGGCCTGGTATGAAACGCTAACCAAATTTTTAAAGATGTCAAAATTCAAACAAGGTTCGGTTAACCCAACCTTCTTTCGTAAGAAGGAAGGTAACCACCTTATGATTGTTCAAATTTATGTCGATGATATCATCTTCGGCTCAACGAATCCTGGCTTAACAGCTAAATTCAGAAAGCTGATGGAGACTAAATTTGAAATGAGCTAAATGGGTCCAATTAACTTTTTCCTTGGTTTAAACATTAGACAGGGACCCGAAGGCATCTTTATTAATCAGGAAGCTTACACAAAGACTCTCCTTGCAAAATTTGGCATGATGGGAGATTCAAAGGTTAAAGTTCCAATGGCGTTCGGCACCAAGCTTACTCCATCATTGGATAAGCCAGCAGTTGATATTACGCTATATCACCAGATGATCGGTTCACTAATGTATCTCACTGCTAGCAGGCATGATATCATGTTCTCTGTTTGTTACTGTGCTAGATTTCAGGCGAATCCACGTGAACCTCATATGCTTGCAGTAAAGAACATACTTCGTTATCTCAAGCGAACTACCTCTTTAGGCCAATGGTATCCATCCAACTCAGGCTTCTTCGTTCAAGCCTACTCAGATGCAGACCTTGGAGGTTGTGGACTAGACAGGAAAAGCACCACAGGAGGCTGCCAATTCCTAGATGGGAAGTTGGTTAGTTGGCAATCAAAGAAACAAACATGTGTATCTCTGTCTACCGCTGAAGCAGAATATATCGCAGCTGCCTCCTGTACCTCTAAAGTGATTTGGATCCAAAGTCAACTCCGGGATTATGGACTCAATATGAAAAAGATCCCACTATATTGCGACTCAGAAAGTGTAATTAGGATCTGTCATAACCCAGTACAACACTCGAAGACTAAGCACATAGCACTGAGGTATCACTTCATTAAAGATCATGTGGAAGATAGGAACGTCGAAATTCATTTTGTTCGAACCACTGACCAACTGGCTGACATCTTCACCAAAGCTCTTCCTGAAGCATCGTTCAACAAAATTCTACAAGGGCTAGGTATGATGGAATCAGAGTCCGTACCAAAAATTACCTCATTCTCAAAAGTAAGAAGCAAAATAGACCGAACGTTTGGGTTCGGGTCTTGTACTAATGTACCGAAATGAACCGAACGCTCGGGTTCGGTTGAATAATCTGCTTTTCGCTCATCAATCAAAGGTAGTTTTCTTGGTTGTAGATCTTATATATAATTGCTCCAATTGCATTTATTTTATTATCAAATTTATTCTCTTTTTAAAACCTATTTTCTTTGACAACCGAAATATACCGAACGTTCGGGTTCGGTTCCAAAAATTTTCATACCCGAAATAGACCGAACGCTCAGGTTCGGTTCCAAAGTTTTTCACAACCGAAATAAACCGAACGCTCGGGTTCGATTCCAAATTTTTTTTCTCTCTGAAGTTTTTTTTCTTTTGTCTTATTTTTTATTTCATCTTTTATTTATTCATAAAAACTCCAAAATTTTTTTTTTTTATAAATTCAAAAACTCCAAAAGTATTTTGTTCTTTATTTTCTTTTTGGCTTTAATTTTATGTGTGTGTTCGTTTATGGGAAAATTATTGAATTAGTTAAGTGTCCCTAGAAGCATGCTGTTGTATGTGTCCAAAGCCTCACCTGATTCTAAATAATAGGCCTTACTGACTTGGTATAAACAAACCTTGTCTTCCCAATTAGGCTTCCTTATTTATTCTAATCATGAGCTACCTAACTCTCTTCTCACATGAGATAAGAGTTTTCTGCTTGGTCCAGTTTTTCACAGCAGATGTACTTTGTTTTCTTACACCATCTAAATTGCATTTCTCCATCACTTTCGTTTCACAAAAGTAACCCTTGAGACTCTCAGAAATTACCACTGAGGTTTATGGTTACACAATTTTTGTGTTTATGATCTTAGTTTTGTGTCACTACGATCTAAGTGAAACCCAAAATTCAATACCTAATACGAATTGACGGTGAACAATTAATTTGCTCTAGTTTTCACTAATGAATTGACGTACGTACCTCCTTGAAATCTCAAAATTTTCTTTTGTGTGATACCTATGAAATTGTTAACACCCATAACATTTCTTCCCTTGAGATCTAGTTTTAAATTTTTGTTGAGATTTTTTTAAAATGTCCTAGCCAAATTAAATTATCTCCAACCTACTTGTTCAACAGACTACACCGGTCTCACAAGTACTTCGTTCACTTTCTATCTTATATAAAGATTAGGAATGTTGAATCGAAGCGAAAGCCACCCTAATAAGCCTAGTTAAAAGGAGCCTTTCCACACTTCTTAATAAGTGTTTGATCGTTATTCAACGGGAAACCACACAAACACTTTAAGGTCTCTCTTGACTTTGAAGGAAGAGATTCGTGCCCGGGATCATTTGTTTCGTGTCTTAACTGACATCACATATTTTCCCAAAAATTTTGCTTTATTTCTTTTCTTTTACACCCTAAGCACGAAAATCTTTGATTTTCCAAAATTCAGGTTCTATTAATTACAAGGCATTTTTCTTGGATTGGCAGTCGATTAAAGGCTATGGTTGATTTTAATCCACGTGGCGGTATTTTTCAAAAGATGCCGTTACAATTTAAAGGGATAAGATGAAGACATGCTGACTCAGGCGGGAGTCTAATCGATTTGATTTCAAACGGTGCTAAAAGGGAAAGCGTGCAAATCGGAATCGTTTAATCTCCAAACGACGCAAGAAGGGTGCGTGTGAATCTGAACCGTCTCGTCTCCAAACGGCGCCTGATGAGAAGGCGTGTTATTTGGGATCTGACACTCTCTCTCATGCGTGATCATCGGCAACCCCAACTGTCACGCATCAGTCAACTCCGGGAAAACCCTTCGTTTTTTGATAGAAGATTTGGGAAGATCTTTCTCTCTCCTTACCCCACAGTATTAAAGGCAACATCCTCCACCGTTTACCTCTTTACTGCAATTAAAATTCCCAGAGCGCAAGAAATCCCTGAACCTTCACTGTTCATCATCTTCTCCACTTTCTTCAAGCAATGGCAGATTCATCTTCTGTTCACGCAACATCCCACATACTGCCCATTCGCCCACAACAAAGCCTAATCATCGATTTATCCCCTCATGTTTACGATGCCTTCATGTTCCCCATTATCGAGTGTTTGAAGTTTTCGCCGATTGCTCCTGCACTTACAAGAGCTGAATCCGTTCCGATGGAGTTCTTGTCGCAGATCTTTGCGACTGCTCACTACGACAAGGTCGTTGACATAATCTTCTTTGATATTTTTTAGCACAAGGCCTCAATTTCAAAGCAAAGATTTTGTTCGTTGTTAGGGTTTGAACCTGATTCCTCGAGGGTTAACCCTGAAACGATTCCAATGGGGCATTTGTTCAACATGTTTTACAACATGAGTTATACGGAGGTCCTTACTACGGTCACGAAGTTCAAGAAGTCGTGCCTACCTCCACAGTGGAACGGGATGTTCACTGTTCTATTCAAAGGGTTATCTGAAAGAAGTGTTGGATCTGATGGTGCCAGTCGGTTATTTCTGTCCATAATGTATGGTGTCTACAATGGCATCAACATGGATTATGGGTCTGTTCTGTGGCAACAACTCATCCAGAGTCTCTCCTCTACATCCAGGCATTCTGAAATTTCATACGCTAGGTTCTGGACTCTGATCACGAAATGGGTGATGGACAAGTACCACGTCCCCATTGTCGCTGGTGCTCCAATGTCTTCGATCGGTACCTTTCATACCACGAAGATCATTGTATCGGACGCTTAAAAGTTTCCATTCAATGGTTCAATTCCGGAAACTATGTATGGAGATGTTCCTGCTGACAGCCGGATTATCCAGACGTACAAAGGATTCAAGTGTTCTGGTCCGAGGGATCTTACTCCGGAGATGTTGAAGTCTATTCATGATGCCGACAAGCCTGCTCCAAGAGGCAAGAAGGCTGATAAGGGGAAACAAGTGGCAAAAGGAGCTAAAGGCCCGTCTCCAAAGAAGAGGAAACCAACCAAGTCTGCTCTGTCTCCACAACAGAAGAGGAGAAAAACTCAGCCGAAGCGAAAGCTGATCATCGCTTCCTCCTTAAGCGAGTCTGAGGATGAGAGTTCGGATTCTGACGATTCTCCACGAGGCAACACTCCACCCAGATCTCCTACCCCAGAAGTTCATGCCTTTACTTCTCCCATTAACTCTCCGCCTAAAACCATTCCTATTTCTATTCCCCCCCATAACTTCCACTACTTCAATACCACCCACTTCCATCCCAATACCAACACCAATATTCACCGAAGCAACCACAACATCCATTGCAGATGTTCGAGCCAACGTATCTGATACGGGGGTTCATACTGATGCACCCAAAACCACCCCAGCATCCGAAACCACAAAAGCATCTGAACCTACACCTATACCCGAAACAACCCAACCTGAACCTACCCATACTATTACACCACCAGCTTCACCACCACCACCTTCTCCTGGTCATGTTTCAGAGGGTGAAGAACCATTCATTGGCGGGGAAGATATGACGTTTGACTCGGTCTACTATAGTCCGTTTCAAATACAGAGTGATGATGATGACGACGCTCCATTCACAAAACGACATCTCAAGGAGCTCCATGACAAAGTTGATTTACTTATCGCCTCCTCTTCCACTTCTCAGTCATCCCTTTCTGAAGATGCAGTTCAGAAGATTGTTGACGCTTTCTGCAACCTCCGCCATCGATGCCTCAACAAAAGCCTGTCAGGCTGCGACCGAATAAGTCGATAAATTATTTTCTGATGCCTCTTCCCTGTTAAAGTCTTTACAGGAGAGTGCAAATGCTGCAAAAACTACGTTGGAACCAGTTGTTCAACAGCTAGCAACGTCAGTCCCCACTGAGTTGAAGTCGTTCGCTTCTTTTCGTCAACTGCTTTCAGACGACAACTCAGCCTTTCGCACAACCATTGACGAGCATCTCTCGAAGCTACAATAAGATTTGGCTGCTGAGAACTCTCTTATGGATGTTCTTGCCAAGAAGACAACTGCTCTGAAGGTGAAGAGTGTTCAACTCTCCCACTCTCAACAGGAGATTGACTCTCTTCGGTCCGAAAGGGAGGTGATAAAGACGTGTGTTTCGGATGTCCACTCCGCCATCTCCAACATCCTCGAAGCACATGATCCCATCCTTAACTATTCTGTGCGGCGTACCCTTGCAGAGAAGCTCGCTCCCTCCCTTTCCCTGCTCAGCAAAATCGAAGGGCTACTTGATTTCGTGTCCATTCCGAAACAAGGGGGAGAGAAGGAATCTGTGTCCCAACCACCTCATTCCTCAAAGGCAACTCACACTACCGAACCTCCTCCAGTAGGCCAAGCCTCCGGTTCGGGTGTGAAAGACAAAGGCAAAAATATTGCTGAGGAAGAAGAGGAAGAAGACAAAGAAACAATTGTCGACTTGTTGAAGCGTAGAAGTCGACGCAATGAGGCTGATGTCAGTGCTCGTGTGGCAAAAGAGGCTGAAGAAGCTGAACGAAAACAGAAGGAAGCCCACGACCTTCTTGAGAGTAGGAAAACTCTTTTTCCTGCCTGGACTCTCGAGAGGATGATTAAAGAAACCATTGACACACCGAGTATCTTGTGGCTGGAACCTGTAATCTCTTTTGATTTTTCCAATACTGTCGACTCTCAGTTTGACATGCCACTGACCCGAAAGGCGTTCATCTTTCATGCCTTCTCCAACGTTGTAGAGTTCCCTCATCCTCATCCACAGGTTGATCGGGACTTAATCGATTTCTATCTGAAGGCTGCTCAACCTCAGTATCAGACTTGGAGCGCTCAGAAGATTATCAACGTTCGGGTCTTGAAGCCCTATACTGAAGGGAACTTCATTAACATTCGGTTCAAGGTACTTCGGCGATCTGCCAAAACTGAACATGCCATTTACCTTGTAGATCTTCCAAACCTTAATCCCCATGATTGGATTATCTTGCACAACATCCTTCTCACCAACGAAGCTGAATATGGTCCGATCATCGACCATCTCAAGAGGATGTTGGTGTGCTACATCATGGAAGTTGCACTGATGGATCAGGAGATTGCAAGCATATTTAAGAAGAAACCAAAAATATCTCCTGTTGGCTCTGCCAGCGATCTGAACCAAATGCAGATGGGTAGAATTGACTCAAGAAGGAATTCAGTCATGTTCACCAGAAACGAAGGACAGAAATGTCTTTTCGCCTTGGCTGACAAACACCTTTACACCACTGCCTGCTTAGAGCATGTTTTGAGGATCATTCACAGATGCAAGCAAAACTCAGCGGATGATGTCAAGTACTTCGATGACATGATACAATGGTACATTCGGTTCAGACAGACTATTCTCGCTCTTATCACACGTTTGTTTGATACTATAAAGAAGACACCCGCTGCTGGCCCGAAGAAGAAGTATTCTCGCTCCAATTTGACGCAAAGGGGGAGATTGTTGGGTCGTGTTTTGTATTAAGTGTTGCGTCTATTGGGCTCGTTAGCTAGTCCATTTTTGTATCTCCGGTATGGGCCTGTCCATCCGTGAGTTTAGTAAGGTTGTATATAAATATAGGTGCTTGCATGCATCTTAGGTTAACGATAGAAAAGAAAGAATAGATTGATCAAAGAAGTTTTATTATCGTTCTTGTAACCCTACATCCTCTACAGCGGAAGTTCTTAGTCGAGCTCTGCTGAGGATTGTTTGAATTAATCATTCGACACATTGTGATTCAATCTTGTCTTGTTTATTGTTTTATGTTCTTCGCACTACATGTTACAAAGATCTAATCGATCTTCAAGTTTGTTTAATATCTCATCAAAATTGATATTTTTTTATAAGGGCTGAAAAGGTCAAAACCCAATATTTTGAACCAGTTATTTTATTACTAACATATTTGAGTCAAAATAAAAATACCAAACTACAAGTCGTGAAAATGGAAATATGAATATACGTATAATTCCAAATATCATTATAAACAACGGACCGGCCTCGAGCCGGTACGAAATTAACAATCACTCAGTTAAACTTTCCAACAATTATACTACACCTAAAACAAGTAAACATTCAATTCTTTGGGCTTGAAAGTCTCAAAACATGCTTATTGGGCCTTCGTGACCCATTAACATAACTTTTGAGTCCAACGATAAAAATAAATGTTATTGGGCCTCCTGTGACCCAATTACATGTTTAAGGGGGCCCTTAATGGCTTTTAGGTGCTATTGGGCCTCAATGGCCCATTAGCATTGCTAGTAAGGTCCAAATAAATCCTATGCGAGCTATACCAATGCGTCCGTCGCATTACTCGACAACCTTAAATAACAAACGTGATTAGTTGGATCTCGTGGTCCTCTTCTTCTTGTTTGTTAGGCTCACCATCAAATCAAGTAAACAAATAAAGGTCGATAATCAATAGTAATCAAATTCATTGGGATTTAGTGAGTAATAATGGGTGGCACCAACGAGTGTCAGTTGTAATCTGTAGTTATAATCAAAGTCTCCTGGAGGGAGAGCGAGAGTTTGTGTATAGATGTAACAGCCCGAAATCTCAAGTATTATCTAATTGCATTTTGGGGTGTTTTAGAGGGGAGACTCGGCGAGTTGGAGCCAGACTCGCCGAGTGGGGTCGCAGCTTGGGTCGCGGGTTCGCGACTGGACTCGACGAGTCCAGGTATGGACTCGGCGAGTCGACGCTGTTCAGCGGAAACCCTAGCCGTTCAGTATTGGGTCGTATATAAGGGTTATTATGCTGTCATTTCACGACTTGGGATCGATTGAGAAGAACCCTAAACGACTGTGGCATCTAGAGCAAGCTTGAAGGCCATTAGTGACTTTGAGGGAATTGTAGTGCAAGAAGAGGAAGGATTTTGGCCAAAGGAAGACCAAGGGGATCGAGCTCTGAGGTTTGGGGACACAGAGAGTACGTTTTCAGGTAATGTTTCGGATCATTCCTGTTATTTTGATGTGTACACGGATTTAGGGTTTATGAAACCCATTTGGTGATTTGATGGATTATTATGTTGTTATACAAAAGTTTATACCCAGTAATAGGATGATTAGAGGTCCAGAAGTCCCATGAGTGTGTATTTCGGGACCATACGTAATTCTGGAAGCAGTTGATCGACTGCATGGCGTGGACTCGCCGAGTCGGATGAGCAGACTCGGCGAGTAGCTTGAAGATTCACTGGGACTCACCGAGTTTGTTCTTCAGACTCGGCGAGTAGAGTCGGGGTGGCCCCGCGATTCTTCCACGAGGACCTCGTCGAGTCAAGAGGGATACTCGACGAGTAGAAAGGGATCATGCAGGAATTGGTGAGGACGACTAGACTCGCCGAGTCGCCAGGGTACTCGCCGAGTCCAGTTGAGATGGCCGTTGACCAGAGTTGACCTGTGTGTAACGTTTTAGGGTCAGTTAACGTGGAAGATAGAAGTATTAAAAAGAGATATATGTTGAGACAGGGAGCTTGTAGCTCGGAGGATCAAGTGCAAGAGATTTCAGGAGTTGCTATCTTCTAGTGACCGCGAGGTGAGTCTTCTCACTATACTGTACCCGGAAGGGTTGACTGTGTGACCGGAAGGTCGGATATGATATGTGATATGTATGCTATATGTGTTAAGTTAATTGTTATATGTGCTATGTATGTTATGGGCCGGAAGGCGATTATATTATGGGCCGGAAGGCAATATGTTATGGGCCGGAAGGCGATACGATTGTGTGATGGACCGGAAGGTCGGCGTGGGTAAGGCCGGAAGGTTTACCCAGCATGGACGAAAGTCCCCTGAGACACATGGACCGGAAGGTCGGGCCTGGAAAGGCGTATGTGCGTAAGTTGTATATTGGGGAACTCACTAAGCTTCGTGCTTACAGTGTTTATGTTATGTTGTTTCAGGTTTTCTCAGTAACGCGGAATGGCAACGGTTCGATTGTACACACCGAAGAAAGAGTTGTATTTTGGAGGATCCTGGTTGTCTATTCAAATGAAAATGGAACTATGTTTTGTAATTCAAATATGAATAAGATTTTAAACAAGTGTTTTAATATTAAATTTATTATTTAAATGAAAATTTTGTTTTTCGAAAATCACGGTGTTACAATTGGTATCAGAGCCAGGTTTGAGGGATTCGGACGCGCCTACAGGTGAGTCTGGACTCAAACTGAGGAAGTAAGAAAAAGTTTTCAAATAAATAGTTTTCTAAAAGTGAATAAGAGTTCAAAGAGAAAGCAAGAAAGAGCAGTGTGTACAATCAACCAGAGCCAAACGGTGATTTCCCAAAGTACCCTTACTTTTGTATTATGAAATATCTATTATGCACTTTATGAGACATTATTGCATGCTAGAGACAGGCTAGGTATTTCACATCTTAGGACTAGAGTGGCCTGATTTGTGATGCCTTAGTCTAGGGTTTGCTGTTATATGTACGTTATGCTTTTGTGTGTATGTGATGAGTGTGAGTATCTAGTTAGAACGCACAAGGGGTAAAGCTACAGAGTACAGTGGTACTTCCGAGGATGAGCCGAGAAGGTGGAGCTATCAAGGATAGGGAGTCCTATGTATGCTTCGATGCTCGAATGCTGCTTGCTTTGTGCTTTGTGGAGTTCTCGATGATGGGAGTCAGCTACTAAGTGAGTATGACGATACTCAGGAGGTAGATGGCTGGCATCATTAGGAACTCTTCAGCAGCTGATAGCAAAGAAGTGGGGGGACGGCGGAAGGGACTAGGGAGTAAACCTAGCCAGATGAGTGCGCTGGTAGAGTAGAGGATTTCGCTGGAGAGCGAGCACGCGTGAGGGGATTGGTGAAAGAGTAGCTCGATCAGCTACTTAGGAACTCTGGGATGGTCCGTGTGGAAAGTATGGGTAGATGTGGCAGGTAGTATGGGCCCGTACTATTGAAAGCAGAGGACCCATACTTGATACAGGGGGCATCCTAAAGGTCCTAAGGAACAGATTGAGGGGTGATGTTATGGTTCGGATACCATACATCGGAGCGGATACAGAGTGATGTTATGGTCCGGGCACCATACATCGGAACAGATTGAGATAGATGTTGTGGTCCGAGTGCTATACGTTGGAGCAGATTGGGGAGTGGTGCTATGGTTCAGGTACCATACACCGAAGCATGTTGAGGAGGGATGTCATGGGATGAGTACCACGGTTCGTAGTGGATGATGCTTGTGGCTATCTTGTTATCCGGTTATGACCGATGAGGTAGAGATTGGACGCTATGGGTTTCAGGCCTGTAGACCATGATTGAGTACGGAGAGGCGTTCCTAGAGGGGAAAGGCGAGTGCCTATCAGAGTATTTTGGTAAGAGTCAAAGACAGGGGAGAATTTTAGTTGAGTCGAGCAATCAGACAACAGAGGAGAGGTCACTTTTTGAGTGGGTAGTGTCATTTATGCTCGTGTGCAAGACGCGAGAGGTCTGGTGTTTCAGTTCTGGATTTGGGAGTACACCCTGCAGGTAGTTATCGATAATGACTTCCCTCAGAGCATCAGGTAGCGGGTGTACCGCGAGACAGAGATTTACCGTGAACAGACAGTCAGTTGGGGATGAGGTAGCCGAGAACCACACCACACCTAATTGAGAATAACAGGTTGGGTTATAGTGGTAGCAGTGAAGAGTTCAGACGAGTTTTGCAGTGCGGAGAGTTGTCGTCTATGTTGAGAGTAAGTCCCTGTCCTTGGGACAAGTCCGGCGTTGGATACAGGTTGATGAGCTGAGATGAGAGAAACGATGATGCTGCGGCGCAGTCTGCGAGCCAGATATGTTATCGAGCAGTGCAGGTGCCTAGTATTAGATCAGTATGGGAGTTGGAACGATTAGAGGCATGCCGTGATGAGAAGTTCTTGGAGAATTAGCTAGAGGTTCAGAGTATAGGGGATTGTTTGACTCCATAAGGGGAGGGACTATCGGGTGTTGCACAGCACTTTGCTGGGGCAGGTACGATTTCGCTGGTGAAAGGTAGTCGTGGGTTGATTGTATACTAATTGGTGTTGGTTCGAACCTTAGTGGGGGAGAACCGGGTGCAGTATGTAAGAAAGCAAAAATTGTCAGGAGTAGTAATAAGTGGAGTATAGGGATGCAGTAGGAAATCATGAGGCCATAGGTGTCGAAGGTCGAGTAAAAAGGGGTTACATCGGAGCTTGCGGGTCCGGTGGTGCATGCCGCAAGTGCGGAAGGGAGGGGCACTGTGCACGGGATTGTTGGCAGTCAGTGCCAATTCGGGACTTGAGGAGGACAGGATGGAGCGGAGCCCCAGAGGGCTCAGGGTCGTGTTTATCTGCGTACGACAGAGGGAGACGGAGCAGTGCCGGAGACAGCTGCGGGTATGATGCTTTCATGATGTCTTAATTGTCTTGCATTGATCTGGCATATTGTTTGTGCTGGGATCTTGTATGGATTTCGATGCGGTATTCGTTGTTTTGCGGGTCTGGCATGGTTATGGATTGGTGCTTCAGGTTTTCGCTTTGGCATTCGTTATTCCCTGATGGTTGGGTATGGTTATAATTGGTGTTTTAGTGTCAGTAGTCTTGTGCGGTTTTCGATGTGGTGTTCATCCTTTGGGCAGATTGTGAGTTTGGTTATGGGTTATTGTCGAGGATTCCTTTGGTTATCGTTCGTGAGGGTTGTTAGGGGAGATGCGGCACTGGGTTGATTGTCGGGTGGAATCTACAGTCGTGGAGTGGATGATTGAAGGACTAGATTCTTGTGAGTGGGTTGATCAGGGAGGAGGTGTGTTTTGCTGAGGGTTGCTTGTGCTTGTGGGAAGCAGTCAGTGTGTAATTATTCTCTTTGTACAGGATTGTTCTGTAAGGTCGTTAATGACGATCGGTGGCATTTAGTCAGTGCTTTAATGGGGGGAGAATTAGAAAATTCTCCGGGAGATCGATGAGTATATGAGGGTGCTTAGCTGCCGGGATTCAGCAGTGTTTGTCAGCGCAAAGTATAGGCCGACGAGAGTGAGTGTCGGGCATGCGGGGCGGGATACAGACCTAGGGCATTCGATTGTGGAGGCCTGAGAGAAGGTCGGGATCAAGCTTGAGTAAGTAACCGGGGTTATGTGATCAGAGTATTGGTATGTTTGAGGTACGTGATGGGTTGTACTGCATTAATCCCACGAGATTATGTTGTGCATGTTTCTAGAGCTGGAACCGGAAGGTTCCAGAGTTAGAACCTGAGGGTTCGCAGAGTTGGGTGTACGGACCCACAGAGATATAGCCTCGAGTGGCTGGTATGTGTTATGAGAGTCGGTCCAGTCATGCTGGAGACTCTGTTGGTATTGCTGGATCAGTTTGAGATTACGGATGGTGTATGTGCAGTGTGATTACATTGGAAGTCGGGCCCCGGGATTGGCGATCTTGTTTAGCTGAGGCAGTGATCTTGATGAGTGGAGAGAGTGCATGAGATTGAGAGCCCCTGCAATGAGAACCAGAGTATGTGGATAGCGGTTACGCAAAAAGGGTGGTGTCGCTTGGGGCGAGCACCGTGGCACCGGTTGGAGTGGCATTGTGGCCAAGAGGGCTCCTTGGAAAAAGGAAAAGAGGAAGGTGTGTAACTCCGAAGGGGTGCAAATTCACGAAAGTGAAAGCGGCAGAGCAGAATTATGGTTAGAGTATTTCAAGTATGGTTTCGAGCATCGTGTTTGCGGCAGTGAAGTAGGAACCCATCCGGGATGAGATGACTGACGAGACTCAGAAAGGATGCAAGGGAATAGAGAATCTTGAATTCTCAGTGTGATTCTGATCAGGGTATAGGACGGATATTAGTGGTTCGTCTTGGGAGATGTTCGAGGATATCATCAGTGAATCGGGTTTTTCAACCTGCGAGTGTTGGGACTAGTTCAGTATGTGTATGTGATGGCAAGAGGGAACTTGTGAGAGTTGATCTGAGAGGGAGAATGGATCTCTCAGTCGGTCCGGAATGGGCAAAGTGGGCTTTGGATCGGGGATCCGGTGGTTCAGGGTTCCTAACCCTTATGGGTTGAGTGATCGTTGAGATTTGGAGCAGAGTGCATCTTGGGTAATTTCCGATTACAGAGAGTGATGAGCAGTTCAGAGTTCGTACGTTAGTTGACAAAGCAGACTCAGCAGGTTAAAGAGAGTTAGTGATCGTCTAGAGTTATCAGGAAAGTTATGCAGGCAGACGCCGCTGCGAGCATGTGATTCAGGTCGGCGACTTCGTATTTCTGATGGGCTGTTTCGATTTAGGAAAAGGGGTAAATGGGGGGCCCTGGTATGTTGGGTCTTTTCGTGAAGGTACGAAGGTAGGAAGGGTGACCTATTGTTGGAGCTGTCAACGGAATTGGGACGGATCCATGACACTTGTATGTGTCGCAATTGAAGAGGTGTATAGCGGATGAGTCAGCAGTGGTTCTACTAGAGGACGATTAGGTGGATACGAGCCTGTGTTACGTCGGGAGGCCAGTGGCCGTCGGAGATCGGAAGATCAAGGTTCTGAGGAACAAGGAGGTACCTCTGGTATTGGTTCAGTAACGGCCTCGGGAGAGATCGGTTGTGTCTAGGGAAGCCGAATCGTGAGATGCGGGAGCCGCAGCCAGAACTATTTTCAGAGTGAGACTTCGAGGGCGAAGTCTAATTCTAGTGGGGGAGAATTGTAACAGCCCGAAATCTCAAGTATTATCTAATTGCATTTTGGGGTGTTTTAGAGGGGAGACTCGGCGAGTTGGAGCCAGACTCGCCGAGTGGGGTCGCAGCTTGGGTCGCGGGTTCGCGACTGGACTCGACGAGTCCAGGTATGGACTCGGCGAGTCGACGCTGTTCAGCGGAAACCCTAGCCGTTCAGTATTGGGTCGTATATAAGGGTTATTATGCTGTCATTTCACGACTTGGGATCGATTGAGAAGAACCCTAAACGACTGTGGCATCTAGAGCAAGCTTGAAGGCCATTAGTGACTTTGAGGGAATTGTAGTGCAAGAAGAGGAAGGATTTTGGCCAAAGGAAGACCAAGGGGATCGAGCTCTGAGGTTTGGGGACACAGAGAGTACGTTTTCAGGTAATGTTTCGGATCATTCCTGTTATTTTGATGTGTACACGGATTTAGGGTTTATGAAACCCATTTGGTGATTTGATGGATTATTATGTTGTTATACAAAAGTTTATACCCAGTAATAGGATGATTAGAGGTCCAGAAGTCCCATGAGTGTGTATTTCGGGACCATACGTAATTCTGGAAGCAGTTGATCGACTGCATGGCGTGGACTCGCCGAGTCGGATGAGCAGACTCGGCGAGTAGCTTGAAGATTCACTGGGACTCGCCGAGTTTGTTCTTCAGACTCGGCGAGTAGAGTCGGGGTGGCCCCGCGATTCTTCCACGAGGACCTCGTCGAGTCAAGAGGGATACTCGACGAGTAGAAAGGGATCATGCAGGAATTGGTGAGGACGACTAGACTCGCCGAGTCGCCAGGGTACTCGCCGAGTCCAGTCGAGATGGCCGTTGACCAGAGTTGACCTGTGTGTAACGTTTTAGGGTCAGTTAACGTGGAAGATAGAAGTATTAAAAAGAGATATATGATGAGACAGGGAGCTTGTAGCTCGGAGGATCAAGTGCAAGAGATTTCAGGAGTTGCTATCTTCCAGTGACCGCGAGGTGAGTCTTCTCACTATACTGTACCCGGAAGGGTTGACTGTGTGACCGGAAGGTCGGATATGATATGTGATATGTATGCTATATGTGTTAAGTTAATTGTTATATGTGCTATGTATGTTATGGGCCGGAAGGCGATTATATTATGGGCCGGAAGGCAATATGTTATGGGCCGGAAGGCGATACGATTGTGTGATGGACCGGAAGGTCGGCGTGGGTAAGGCCGGAAGGTTTACCCAGCAGGGACGGAAGTCCCCTGAGACACATGGACCGGAAGGTCGGGCCTGGAAAGGCGTATGTGCGTAAGTTGTATATTGGGGAACTCACTAAGCTTCGTGCTTACAGTGTTTATGTTATGTTGTTTCAGGTTTTCTCAGTAACGCGGAATGGCAACGGTTCGATTGTACACACCGAAGAAAGAGTTGTATTTTGGAGGATCCTGGTTGTCTATTCAAATGAAAATGGAACTATGTTTTGTAATTCAAATATGAATAAGATTTTAAACAAGTGTTTTAATATTAAATTTATTATTTAAATGAAAATTTTGTTTTTCGAAAATCACGGTGTTACAATAGATTTATATGGGGGTGACTCCCCTACACCTCAGTTGTTCGCCACAGTTAGACTCGGCCAGTCTAGGGTTACAAAATCTTAAGATCAATTACGGCATTCGCCAGAGTGCCAAGAGAGACGAACTAGTCATTATCATGCATGGTTATAATGACTCACATAAATAAATCCAATACTACTCGAGTGATCAAGACAAATCAAAATCATTCGTTGTGATGGAATAACAATTCGAACAGTATAGGATATTTTGTTATCGGAAAACATCGGGTTTTCCGGGGGAGATCAACATTTTTCACTGGTACTTTTAATAGAAAACTTTTCATTTATACACGTTTTGAAATCATCATGCATATATTTACGGATCTTCACAATTTTATATAAATAATTGTCTTTTCAGAAAATATCGGATTTTCTGGGTTGTTTTCTTACAAACTACACAAAACATTTTCATATCAAACCTGCTTATGAACTCGCCAACATTCCATTTGTTGACCGTTTTCAAAATAACTTGTAGTCTCAGGTAACAGGTAAGCTGAGGAGTAATACCAAGTATGTTAGGGTGTTATGCTTTTGAAAACTATCAAACAATTTATGTTATGGATTTGAAATGTTAAAACAATGTACTTGATGTGAAAAATGTCAGTTGTAATGTATTGATGTATGGTGATGTTTATGTTATGATTCATGTACAATCATTGTGATGATATTCAATTTAAGTCACGCGAGCCCTCGGACGTTTCCGCCGTCTGGTTCGGGGGTGTGACATGTTGGTATCACAACACTGTTTATAGTGAACTAGCATATCTAACCACACATTGATATGCAACTATAAACCAAAGAAGGGACCAAAAACAACTCTAAACAAAACAAAAAAAAAATAAAACACAACGATAAAACACATCTACTTGTACGATATAGGGAAAATAACATAATACCAAATCAAATAAGATAATGCTGGCATCTCGGTTAAGTCGGGACTATTCATAGTGGTATTAAGGGGGGGTGAATGTAGCCTGATCAACTACATTTCCTTCGAGGCACAACTATCCCATGCCCCGAGGAAATCGCGTTGGTCGATAAACCTAAAAACATACCCCTTTATTTCCAAGAAGAGAACATCAACTCAAATTTATACAATAATTAAAACGTCTTTGTAGGAACCCATTTTTATAACGAACGATGAATGCGGAAGAAAGATATCTCGAGATTAGTCGTGTTTTTGGAAGTATGAACACGAAGAACATAAGATGAGTTCATAAAAAAGAAGTAAGAACAAGAGAGAATAATCATAATATTGCATGAAGAACATGGTGGGAGAGAAACTCTCCCTAGGTGGGGAGAACCCACCACTTTCTCTCTCTAGAATTACATTATGAGAAAAGTAACTCTAACTAAGAAAAGTAAGAATGGCTAGCTTAACTTTAAAAATGACCACTTCTCCCTTTATATAGGAGGGAGAGTATTGACACCATAAATACAATAAAGGGAAAATATAACCTAACTATCACTCATTATTTGTGGAGCATTTACATGCCCCAACATTCTCTCCCTAAATGCTTACAAATGATGAGAGATACAATAAGTGATACAAGGCTATAATATAGTAATCCAACTAGCAAGTGTGGTAATAAAATGAAATCAAGTGCTGAAATATTTCTGAAACTCTGAAGTGTCTGTGAAGTCTGAAACTAGCAATGAATCTCTAAAATGAAGGTCTTCGGCTTCAAAGCACAACCAATGAAGCAGAAAAGATAAGATCAAAATCTTCAAACCAGTCATAATCACCCGAAGAAGGAGGTCATCATGAGCAAGTAGAAGATCCAATAAAAGAAACACTTTGTCTTCAAAAGTCTGAAAAACATCTCGAGTTCGCGAATCATAATACACCGAAATTCTTCAAAGAATAACCAGCTAAACATGTGAAGCATCCATAAAATGTAGTCCGGATAAAAATAATGTGAGTCCAAAAACATTGTCTAGCGATGCCAAAAATTTGATCCAAGGAGCTGAAATAAGTGCCACGTCACATCGCTAAAATAATCTTCGTCTTCAACATATCATAAATCCAAACTCGTGAAACCATAAAATTTGAACTAGATGCGAACACAAAATCATCCTATGGTAGTGTCTGAATAATAAATAATCTGAATCGGAAAACATTGAGTAATGCCAAAAATTTGATCCGTGAAGACCAAAAATAAGTGCCAAATCGCATCACTAAATAAATAATCGTCTTTAGAAGTATTCAAAAATGCAAACTCAAACAATAATAATAACCAAATTCGGATGATATTCTCTCCCTATTTTTGATAACCAATGACCGGATATCAAAATCAACAAATCATCGGATGGAGAGTGTCAGATACCAAGAGCTAAGATAAGCTCTCCCTAGATGTATGAAGGGTCTTGATAAGAAACAAGCAAGAGTAAAATAAATACTCTTGCGGTCATGAGGAGGCGGGTGACAAGGTTGCTGAAACTGTGCTGAGAAAATCTGTTGTGCCAAAAATATATCCAAATATCCAAAATGCGGTGCCGGAACACTTGAAGTGGTCTTCAATAGAGAATAAAGTCCACATGCTCAAGATACATGATTCGTCAACCAAAAATCAAGAGCGCCAAGTCATAATATCCCATAAAATGAAGAATGCAAAACAACTTTGTTGATCAATCGCCGTTGCGGTGCAAGCATCACAAAAAAGATAATATGAAGTCCGACTGCGGTAGGAGTATTCTTCCAATAATAATAACCGGCATGAAGTAAATAACCAATGTGACAATCCATGGGTAGGTGGTGGCAAAAATTGGTGTTAAAAAAAATAATTGGTTTTAATAAAAAAAAAATTGGTTATAATAAAAAAAATGGCTAAATAAAAAAAATTTGGTGTTTTTTTTTTTTTAAATTTGGCTAAATAAAAAAATTGGCTGAAAGAAATAATGTAGAAAAAAAAATCTGAATTAAAAAAGTCTATAAAAAAAGGTTTTAAAAAAGAAGGAAAGGAAAAAAGGTGGAGGAAAGGAGGGGGGAGGAGGAGGAAGAAGGAGGAGAGGGGGGGGCGAAGTCTGGAGGAGGGAGGAAATCCGAAGTCAGAAGGTTGGTTGCGGGTCTAAGTGATTGCGGATCAGAGGAATTGGCGGAGGTGTGGTTGTGGATGGTGGGTGCGGTGGAAGGGGATTCTTGGGTGCAGATGGGCTAGGGTGACTGCGGTGCGAAGGAGCTGAAGCGGCTACGAATGTAAGACTCGCTGGCACGTTGCAGATTGAGTTAAGCTGCGTATGCGAGCTGCGGTAGGGCGAGATAGTAGTCCGAAGGCATGCCACTGCGGTCTGAGACCGCAGTCAGGGAAGGACAGGCTGCGGTTTTTGGTTGCTGTCTTCGGCTGCGGATGGAACCTAAGAGGACCTCGGATCAAGGCTAAGAAGGGGCTACAGGGAGGCTTCTAAGGGGACTCCGGTAGGCAGTTTATGGCTGCGGTTCGGGGGTCCGGAAGGGGATGAACAGGTGATGAGAAATGCTCTTTTTTCATGAAAATGGTACCGCAAAGGCCATTTATTCATATTTTAATAAGCGTTTCTTTTTATAAAGCATTTAAGTCAACAAGTGGGTCTCGGGAAGGCAAAAGGAGGAGTATACAGGGGGTTTTTAGGGGACAAAAGGTGATGGGATTGGACTATGTCACATGGTTTTTGCCTGGGAAGGCAAATATAAGTGACTTACTCTTTACCCAAAAGAGTAAAAAGGACAAAGTGCTTTATGCAAACAACAACTTACGTCCATGTTTCATCAAATTAAGATTCACAACGACAATTTAAAATTGAGAGATATGAAGATAATACCTCTCATGATGAGAAAAAGTGTTGGGAAAAAGTCTTCAAAAGAAATTCTTCACTTCCTTCATGAATAATAAGCCCATTAAACTTTGTGTCTTCACATCCAAGAAAAAGAACTCCCTGGAACAATATCTTCAACAATATGGAGACCACAAAAATAATTTCTTCTCCCATTTTTTTGTACACTTCTTCAACAGAAAAGTAATAAGAACATGAAGAACATCAATATTTCCAGCAATAATAGAACGATAAGCATCAGCAACTTTTATTTTTGCTAAGATAGAATAAACCAAAAGATAGAAATAAGAAACAACTTCATAAAAAAAATTCTGGTTTGAAACCCGAAAATTTTTCTTGCAGAAACACGGAAAAATCACAAGATAATCACCGAACGGAGTCGTTCCCTTGAACTAATCATGAGATCTTCAAGGTACGGCTCTGATACCAATTGTAGAGACCCATTTTTATAACGAACAGTGAATGGGGAAGAAAGATATCTCGAGATTAGTCCTGTTTTTGGAAGTATGAACACGAAGAACATAATATGAGTTTATTGGAAATACGTTTTTTTGTCATCATCCCTAAAATAGGTCTGATAAAAAAGATTATTCAGAAAGAGAAGATGACAGTTTCTAAGGAGAATGTTTTATTTTATTTAATGAAAGATCATTAAATACCACACAAAGGTTTTTATGTTGATAAAGCAGTTGAGAAATTATCACGAAGATTGCAGATGAAAACTTCATTGCGGTTGGAAATGTCATCGTAGATGACCAAGGTAAAGACTGTAGTGAGAAGCTGAGAGAAACACTTATAAAAAAATTAGTAAACACAAACAAGAAGGATCCATGAAAGATAGATATAAGATATGGTTGCGGTACATAGACTGTAGAACAAGAAATGTTCCAAAACCATCTATTATAAATAACTCAGTAAGGACCGCAATGGAGACCAGGAGGGTCTGCGGTACGATTTAATTCAAGAAGAATTTTGGATCCGGATTCATCATTCCCAACATTTGTAGGAATACATTGAGTATTGTAGAGTCAAGTGCTTTTGTAAAAACATAAGCAATCTCTTCATGAGTAGGAATAAAGATGAGTTCAATATTACCTTTCAGAATATGGTCTTTGATGAAATGATACTGTAGCTCAATATGTTTTGTCTTGGAGTGCTGAATAGGATTATGAGAGATTTCTATGGCACTTTCAGAGTCACAGTAAATTGGTATCCGCAACATCCTGTACCCGTAGTCTAATAGTTGTGTCTTCATCCAAAGGACTTGGGAACAACAACTGGTTGCGGCCACGTATTCTGCTTCTACGGTAGATAACGAAACACAGCTTTGTTTTCTCGAGGACCAGCTGACAAGTCTTCCTCCTAAAAATTGGCATCCACCAGATGTACTTTTTCGATCAAGTTTGCATCCGGCATGATCCGCATCAGTAAATGCTTGAAGACTGAAGTCATTGCCTGTAGGGTACCATAGACCCATAGATTTGCTTCCTTTTAGGTACCGAAGAATTTGTTTGGCTGCGGTCATGTGTGACACTTTTGGGTCAGCCTGGTACCTTGCACACACACCGGTTGCAAAGACAATGTCAGGTCTGCTTGCAGTGAGGTATATTAGCGAACCAATCATACCTCTATAAGTCTTGCAATCCACAAATTCACCGGAGGGATCAGCAGAGATCTTATATCCGAAGGCCATAGGGACCTTAGCAGAAGAGCAGTTGTCCATAGAATATTTCTTCAGAAGTTCAGTGGTGTATTTCTCTTGATGAATGAATATTAATTGCTGAATTTGTTTGACTTGAAGACCTACAAAGAAGCTAATATCTCTATTCATGCTCATTTGAAATTTGTTTGTCATGAGCTTAGCAAATTCATCCACCATTCCTTGATCAGATGACCCGAAGATAATATCATCCACATATATTTGTACAAGCATAGGGTGAGTCATGTTTGCTTTTCTAAATAGTGTGGGATCAATCACTCCTCTTTTGTATCCTGAAGAGACTAAGAATTCAGAAAGAGTATCATACCAAGCTCTGGGGGCTTATTTCAGAACGTAGGCAGCTTTTTGAAGCTTGTAACAGTGATCAGGGAACTCGATACTTTCAAATCCAGGAGGTTGTTGAAGATAAACCTCTTCTTTTAATTCCCCATTGAGAAAAGCACTCTTGACGTCCATTTGGTGTACTTTGATATTTTTATGAGAGGCATATGCTAAGAAGATTCTGATTGCTTCCCTTCTAGCTACCGGAGCGTATGTCTCATCGTAGTCAACACCTTCCAGTTGGCTATAACCTTTAGCAACTAGTATTGCCTTATTTCTAATAACCACACCAGATTCATCTAGCTTGTTCTTGAAAACCCATCTTGTACCAACAATAGTATGACCATGTGGAATGGGAACAAGTTGCCATACTTTGTTTCTTTCAAATTCTTCCAGTTCTTCTTGCATTGCAGATATCCAATATGGCTCCAATAAGGCTTCTTTGATACATCGAGGCTCGACTGCGGACATAAATGCTGCATAGTGACAATGATCAGATAAATCTTTGGCAGATCGAGTTTGGATACCTACGGATGGATTGCCAATAATTTGGCCTGGTAGGTGATCCTTCGTCCATACATGTAGACGAGGCATCATATGATCAGCAACTACAGTTGAAGGAATGTTTTCAATATCAAAGGTTGCTTCGGATGGGGAAGGAAGTTCCCCCTGTATTTGAGAACAGCCTGCTAAGTCATCCTGGCTTGTTGGAGTGAGAGAGACATTTTCTTTGATAGGTTCCCCCTGGATTGTTGAAGGGAGTTTATCTGGAACCTAAGAGGGTTCCCCCTGGACTGTGGATGGGAGAGTGACAATTCTTGGATCGGTTCGAGTATCAATATTCTCTATGAGTTCATCATCCGAATCCGAAGATACGTTTGATGGTAATGCTTTTCTGCGGACAAGAATTTGAACAACATCAAGTACTGGAACCTCGATGGTTGCAGCTAGATCTAGAGTAGAGCTTTCCCCCTCAACTGTAGAGGTGGAAGTATTGAGAGATAATGCTTCGGATGGAGATGGTCCAGAAATGTCAGCATGTTGTTGTTTAGCTGCTGGAGACTCAAGAACTTTGGATAGTTTTGCCGATTCAACAGGTTCGAAGAGATCATCATAATTGACTTCTACTAGGCTTAAAGGACCAAAAGAGGGGCTGAAATGGTTAACTTCTCAAAACAGGGGGTAAAATGGTGAATAAAACTAGTTCAAGGGTTAAAATGATGTATTTTCCAAACATGGATAAAAAGTGTAAACTTTTTGGATTTTGGGCCAAAATTGTAAAAATTGCGAAAAGTTTGGGCTTAAACTGTAACATTCTTTTCTGGAGGAGCTGAAACTGCCAAAGAGCAAATTTTGAACCAAAAACATCATTTAAACAAGTCTAGGGGTCAAAAAAGTCAAGAAAATGGTTTAAGGGTCTAAAATGTCTTTTTTTTTTTTTAAAAAAAATGAGGGGCTAAAATTGACATTTTTTTATAAGGGCTGAAAAGGTCAAAACCCAATATTTTGAACCAGTATTTTATTACTAAGATATTTGAGTCAAAATAAAAATACCAAACTACAAGCCATGAAAATGGAAAGATGAATATACGTATAATTCCAAATATCGTTATAAACAACGGACCGGCCTCGAGCCAGTATTTAATTAACAATCACTCAATCAAACTTTCCAACAATTATACTATACCTAAAACAAGTAAATATTCAAATCCTTGGGCTTGAAAGTCTCAAAACATGCTTATTGGGCCTTGGTGACCCATTAACATAACTTTTGAGCCCAACGATAAAAAGAAATGTTATTGGGCCTCCTATGACCAAATTACATGTTTAAGGGACCCTCAATGGCTTTTATGTGCTATTGGGCCTTAGTGGCCCATTAGCATTGCTAGTAAGGTCCAAATATATCATATGCGAGCTAGACGCACGCATCCGTCGCATTACTCGACAGCCTTAAATAACAAACGTGATTAGTAAGATCTCGTGGTCCTCTTCTTCTCGTATGTTAGGCTCACCATCAATTCAAGTAAACAAATACAGGTCAATAATCAATAGTAATCAAATTCATTGGGATTTAGTGAGTAATAACGGGTGGCACCATTGAGTGTCAGTCGTAGTCTATAGTTATAATCAAAGTCTCCTGGTGGGAGAGCGAGAGTTTGTGTATATATCTACATGGGGGTGAGTCCCCCACACCTCAGCTGTTCACTATAGTTAGACTCGGCCAGTCTAGGGTGACAAAATCTTAAGATCATTTACGGCGTTCGCCAGAGTGCCAAGACAGACGAACTAGTCATTATCATGCATGGTTATAACGACTCACATAAATAAATCCAATACTATTCGAGTAATCAAGGCAAATCAAAACCATTCGTTGTGATGGAATAACAATTCGAACAATATATGATATTTTGTTATCGGAAAACATCGGGTTTTCTAGGGGAGATCAACATTTTTCACTGGTACTTTTAATAGAAAATTTTCATTTATACACGTTTTGAAATCATCATGCATATATTTACAGATCTTCACACTTTTATATAAACAATTGTCGTTTCAGAAAATATCGGATTTTTTGGGTTGTTTTCTTACAAACTACACAAAACATTTTCATATCAAACCTACTTATGAACTCACCAACATTCCATATGTTGACCGTTTTCAAAATAACTTGTATTCTCAGGTAACAGGTAAGATGAGGAGTAATACCAAGTATGTTAGGGTCTTATGCTTTTGAAAACTATCAAACAGTTTATGCTATGGATTTGAAATGTTAAAACAATGTACTTGATGTGAACAATGTCAGTTGTAATGTATTGATGCATGGTGATGTTTATGTTATTATTCATGTATAATCATTGTGATGATATTCAATTTAAGTCACGCGAGCCCTCGGACGTTTCCGTCGTCTGGTTCGGGGGTGTGACACAAACCAATGATCTAAAAAGAATTAGGGAAGAATACAACACTAAATGTGAACATTAAGATTATGCTCAAGAAAAGATTGTCAGTCTAACTGCCGAGCTTGACACATTGAAAATGCAGATTTTAATTTTAAAAAATTTGATGTGTCAAGTAAGAAAGTTGAGACAATGATTGAAAAGCAACTTAGATGGAACGACAAAAAGAATGTAGTTCTAGGGTATGATAGTGTTCCTCCTCCATTCAATGATAACTAAACTTTTAGTCCTCTAACTGAGGAAGAATTGGCAAGGGAAGCACACCTATAGTATGGCAAACCTACTGTAGTTTAGACAGTAAATAATGATAGGGTGAACGATACTAATGTTGCTACCACATATGTAGATGACTCCCTAGTGCAAGACACGAAAGAGGATGGAGAAAGTGTTTTTGTTTTAAAAAATGATACTGCTTTAAAAAAATGATGTTTTGAAAACTAATACTGTTATTTTCGTTAATTTTGTTGATTGTTCAAACAATGTCTCTTTGAAAAATGATACTTCTTTTGTTTCTAATATGTGTGATGATGTGGTTGTGAATTCCAATATTAATGGACCTGCTGTTAGTAAGTATAGTCCACCAAAATAAGTCAAATAGACTGCCAACTATAAGTGCACTTGTGGGCACAATCTGGACACCCAACCAGGGACAAGTGGTAACAGCCCTTATGTGAAGAAACAAACTTCTTTCCACTGTGGAACACCAGGACACGTTGCCAAAAACTATCCAAATCGTGCATATGTTCCCTACTATGCACAAGGTAGGCATAACGTATCACGAGGAAGATCTTTCAAAAGAAATTCCTCCAGGTCACGTTCCAGTGATGGTGATTGGAATGCAAACAAGGATAGAAATCAGGTTATCAAAGAAAATAAAGACAAAAAGATTTTGAAAAAAAAATTCAAGAGATAATTTGGCTAAACTGAAATTGGTCAAACCAAGATCGGTGTCCCCAAAGTCATCTCATGGGTCATCATCTAACCAAAGATGGATAACCAAAAGATCAAACACTAAGGAAAAAAAACTCTTCAAAATCAAATGTCAAAGCCCCCGTCTATGTCAGTAATAAAATTCTTAAACCTGATTATAGATGAGTGCCCAAAAGTCCTGTGGCCCAATCACCTCATCGTCGTTTAAATTCGTCAAGTACATTAGTCAATTCAGAGGATATGGTATGGAAAGAAGTTTCATGTGTAGATGGAAATGGTCAATCTAGAGTCACTATGGAGTGGATTCCCAAATCTAACTGATCTCGCACATTGTGCAGGAACAGCTATAGAGGAATATCATCAGACCTTGGTATGTTGATAGTGGTTGTTCCAGGCACATGACAGGAGACATCTCTCAACTGCATGCCATTCAGACCTTTAATGGAGCATATGATTCCTTTGCGGGAGGAGAAGGAGGAAAAATCACTCAAAAGTTGGCACAACGGCTCATTGATCATGGAGTCCGCACCCCGACAACAACAACAACCATGGCCATCTCAGAACCCTCCAAAGCCGCTGACAGCAAGCGGAAGTTCTGGGATAACAAGGAAAAGAACGCAGCGTAGAACTCTTCCAAGAAGCAGCATGTTGTGGCTGTTCATGCTGCGATAACACCTACTACTACTGCGCTAATAAGCAATATGTTCGGAGCTTGACCAAGTGCAACAAGTGCAGCTTCCACCATACTGGACCCTGCCGGGAAATGCAGTGCGCTAACTGCAACAGGAAAGGGCACACTACCCGTTTCTGCAAGTCTTCGGCTAGGCCAATCACCCAAGTCCCTAGCGTTGGTGTGGATAAGGCTTGCTACGGATGTGGTGAGCTGGGTCACTACAAGAGGAACTGCCCGAAGGTAGGGAACACTGGTGGAGTGGGAAGATTTTTGGCTATAGGCCATGAGTAAGCAGTAGCCGACCCTATAGTGGTCACTGGTACGTTCTCCTCGATAACTCATATGCATGCATACTGTTTGATAGTGGAGCGGAGAGGAGTTTCGTGAACCAGAAATTTGCTCACTTACATAAACAAAAACCATGTGCACTAAAAGAACCGTTCACTCTAGAAATGGCTAACGGAAAGACATAGAGCACTAGCGGTATATGCATAGGATGTACTCTAACTCTAGAAAGCCACTCATTTCCAATCAACCTCATGTCAGTCTCAATTAAAAGTTTCGACGTCATAATCGACATGGATTGGTTGAGCCTTCATCGTGCCGACGTCATGTGTTACGAGAAGGCCGTTCGCCTTAATCCACCGTCTAGCGAAACCCTAGTGATCTACGGCAAAAAACCTGACACAAACCTTCGTATCATCTCTAGCATACAAGCCCAGAAGTACTTGCGAAAGTAATGCCATGCATTCCTTTTTCATGTTGTCGATATGAGCCAAGAGACAAAAGACATAAAGAACATCCCAGAAGTATGCGACTTTCCCTACATCTTTCCAGAAGAACTACTAGGAATTCCACCACAGCGTCAAGTCGACTTCAGAATCGACTTAGTTCCAGGGGCTACCCCAGTAGCCAAATCGCCCTATCGTCTAGCACCAGTTGAGATGCAGGAGTTATCCGGTCAACTTAAGGAACTTCTCAACAAGGGCTTTATTATACCAATCTTCTCACCCTAGGGAGCACCAGTCTTGTTCGTCAAGAAGAAAGACGGACCGTTCCGTATGTCCATCGACTACAGTGAACTAAACAAACTAACCGTCAAGAATCGTTACCCTCTGCCTCGCATAGACAATTTCTTCGACCAACTACGAGCGGCGAATTACTTTTCAAAGATTGATATGAGATCCGGGTATCACCAATTACGAGTGCTAGAGGAGGATGTTCCCAAGAAAGCCTTCCGAACTCGTTGGCCACTACAAGTTTGTAGTAATGCCATTTGAATTGACCAATACGCCTGTAGTATTCATGGACTTAATGAATAGGGTGTGTCATCCTTACTTGGATCAGTTCATCATTGTGTTCATCGATGACATACTTATCTACTCTCGAAGTAAGGAGTATCATAGTCAACACCTATGGCAGGTCTTAGAAACGCTACAGTCGTAGAAGCTCTACGCGAAGTTCTCTAAATGCGATTTTTGGATTCGAAGAGTTGAATTCTTGGGTCACGTTGTTATTAAAGAGGGAATTCATGTGGGCCCTTCCAAAATAAAGGCCATTGAGAACTGGTCAGCACTGAAGATGCCTACAAAAATTTGACAATTTCTAGGCCTCACTGGCTACTATCGCAGGTTCATTAAGAACTTCTCTAGGATCGTGAAACCACTTACTACTTTAACCCAGAAAGGCGTGGCCTTTGAATGGGAAGAGAAACAAGAGAAGGCATTCCAAACGCTAAAGCGAGACTTATGCAGTGTACCGATACTATCCCTCCCAGAAGGGATAGAAGACTTCATGGTTTATTGCGATGCATCCAACCAAGGACTCAGTTGTGTTCTTATGCAACGAGATAAGTTCGCCGCCTATGCCTCAAGACAGTTGAAGACACACGAAGTCAACTACACCACACATGATCTTGAGTTAGGAGCAGTCGTATTTGCTTTGAAGATCTGGACAGACTACCCGTATTGTACAAAAAGCACTATCTTTACAGACTATAAGAGCCTTCAACATATATTCGAACAGAAGGAGCTCAATATGAGACAACGACGATGGGGTCGAGCTACTCAATGACTACGAATGCGAAATTCGTTATCATCCCCGTAAAGTCAATGTAGTAGCTGATGCCCTAAGTCGGAAGAATACTTTGGTTGTAGAGTCAAATCATTGACTATGAAGATCCATTCACACTTCTCCACACAAATTAAGGAGGCTCGGTTAGAAGCCTTGAAACCTGAAAATGTGGCGGGTGAATCCCTGAGAGGGATGGATAAAAACTTGGAAGTCAAGGGTGGCAGAGCCTTATATCTCATGAATCAGATCTGGACACCGAGGCACGGTGGTTTCAGAGACTTAGTCATGATCAAATAGCACAACATTTGATATTCGATCCACCCAGATTCAGATAAGATGTATTTGGATCTTAAAAAGCTATACTGGTGGCCTAACATGAAAGTAAAGATTGCTACATTCATGAGCAAGTGCCTTACTTGCGCCAAAGTTAAGGTCGAATACCAAAAACCATTAGGTTTACTACAACAACCGGAGATACCGGAATGGAAGTGGGAGCGGATCACAATGGACTTCATAACCAAGTTGCCCAAGACAATGGGTGGTCTCGATACCATATGGGTGATCGTAGACAGGTTAACCAAGTCCGCGCACTTCCTGCCTATCAAAGAAACTGATAAGATGGAGAAACTAACTAGAACTTACATTAGGGAAATCGTACGACTGCATGGTGTTCCCATATCCATTATCTCTGATAGAGATAGTTGATTCACTTCAAGGTTCTGGAAGTCACTACAAAGTTCCCTGGGAACTAGGCTAGACATGTGTACAACCTACCATACGCAAACCGACGGAAAAAGTGAGAGGACTATTAAATCTTTGGAATATATGTTGCGAGCCTGTGTGATAGGATTTGGGAAGGCATGGGATACTCATTTACCCCTTGTCGAGTTTTCCTACAACAATAGTTATCACACGAGCATAAAGACTGCTCCATTTGAAGCCCTCTATGGCCGTAAGTGCAAATCCCCTCTGTGCTGGACTGAGGTGGGTGACACTCAGTTAGCTAAAGGACAAATTCCAAACAACACTCTCACAAGTCCTAAAATCATTCGGGAAATGACAGAGAAGATCGTTCAAATCTGTGAACGATTAAAAGCCTCTAGAGACTGACAGAAAGGCTATGTAGACAAGAGAAGGAAACCTTTGGAATTCTAGGTTGGTGACTGTGTGCTATTGAAGGTCTCACCCTAGAAGGGCTTGATATGCTTCATAAAGCGTGGAAAGCTAAATCAAAGATACGTAGCGACTTTCTAGATTCTCGCTAGAATCGTCCCTGTAGCTTACAAACTCAAACTACCTCGCAAACTTGGTAACGTACACCCTACTTTCCACGTCTCGAACATGAAAAAGTGTCTGTTCGACGAGACTCTTGTAATCCCACTCGACGAAATCAAGATCAACAAGAGCCTCAACTTCGTGGAAGAACCTATAGAGATCATGGACCGAGTGGTCAAGCAAACGAAGCAAAGCCGTATCCTGATAGTGAAGGTTCGTTGGAAACCCAAGCGAGGACCTGAATTCACTTGGGAGCGCGAGGATCAAATGAAACTGAAATATCCTCATCTTTTTACTTAGTTATTTGTAATTGCTTAAACTCTAATTTCGGGTCGAAATTATCTCTAACGGGTGGATGATGTGACAACTCGAAATTTCTATCTTGTACAGTCATTCAATTCAATCAAAGGCAGACTTGTTTCTGCTATCTTTTAGCATTATTTAGGGTCTGTTGGAGTGTTTTAAACCTAAGTACATTCAAGGTTTGGGTTTAGGGATGAGTTAACTTAAGTTCATCGTGTTGCTTTCGAGCCAAGAACTCCATCTAGAGGAGCTTACGGCCGCAAACATGAGTGTACGGCCGTACACTTAAGGTGGCCGTGAACTCTCCCTTATATGTGATATTCTTTCATTTTTCTTCATTTCTCACCCTTCCAAGTCAAGAACACCCAAATTCTCTCTCAAGTATCATCAAGATCACTTCGATATCCCGAAAATTTATAAGTGATTCCTCCGAATATTAGTTGATACATCTCTTAATCTAGTAAAGTCCCTTGATTTCATCCGTGAAATCACCTCTTTTGGGTTAGATCTTCAAGAACACCAAGAACACACACTACTTCTTTGGGCCATAAACACCCCTTCAAGCTTCAAAAACGTAAGTATCCTCTCCATATACTAGATTCCCATTAGAAGATTCAATTACACCCTTGAAATAAACCACTTTAGATGGATCATCAAGAGTTTACGTCCATGATCATCTTTGGCTGTAAACCTCTTTGACCATACACTCATGGACCGTACACACCATGGCCGTAAACACCCTAGTGTGGTCGTGAACCCCTTTAATGCAATCACATGTGATTGTAACACTTCAATCCAAGTGTTTGCTAGTCCCTAAGGTGGTTCCCTAGCATAATTAGTTGTTATATACACTAACTATATCCACATATGTATCACTATATGCTTAATAGGATCTGTTTGTGCTAGAGATTTCACTTGACACTCAGCTTCCTATATCGATCTTACATTTGTATCACTCACTACAGGTGAGTTCATATCCCTTAACTTATCCATTAAATGGGTTTAAATGCTTTTACCGGGAGGGGAGATACAAGTTGAAAATATTATAGTTATTGTATCAATCACATGTGATTAATAACTACCAAACAAGTGGATTTCTTATACTTCAAACTGTTTTATGAAAACAAACTATTTCAAAACATTTTATAAGCTGACATCAAGTCACCAATAGCCATTCGAATGGTTAAAAATCTTTTATATGTTAAACTCTTTTAAACTTATATATTGTCAAAATCATGTCTATCTATATATATATATATATATATATATATATATATATATATATATATATATATATATATAGTTATATAAATAAGGTTGAAAGGGCTTAGGACTGATAACTCACTTTATTTCCTGTTCCTTGTTTGGTTGTGGACTTAGGGTATCTGGTTGTTTTTCCGAGTGCCGTTTGATTCTTAGTTATATATTATGTATGTATGTATAGATATAAAAGTTCTTACATCAATTCAGCACCTTTGGGTAGCAAAGGTGTACAAACATACTCAGTCACTCAAACAACATTACTAGTAAACTATAATAGGTATAGTTTAGAGGATTACTACTCACTATTTCTAGTACAATGAAACATACAAGAGTCAGTTCATACATGAGTCATTTCAAACTTACTACAATAAGAAACAGAAAGAACGTACTATGATGAGAAACAAAGAGAACATACACTACGCTATACAAAGAGAACATACAATACACTAGAACAGAGAGAACACTATACACATACAAGAATACTATAACATTAGTATGAGCCACTACTTCATGGCATGGCAATAAATTTTTGTTTCATGTTTTGTAACCAGAGTCTTTTGGAGGGAGAGCGTGAATTTTTGTATAGATCTATATGGTATTGACCATCCTACACCTTGCTGCTAGCTATAGTGGGACCTGTAGGTCTACAGGTAACGAATGCCATACCATTTCGATGTCTTCGAACATCGTGTTTTATTAGTCAATCAAGTATGGTTACAACTATATCACATTTTACCTTAAGTAAAACAATTGTTTTAAGGTAGTTAGTACAACGATAGTTGCTAGATACAAATACTACAAGTATATCTTTATTTTTTCCCATTACATTCAAATTCTGATCTTCTCACATAAACGATAATGTAAACTATATTTTTGGTAAATGATAGTCAGTCTTTTGGAAAACACTCATTTTTACACAAATACAAACATACGGAACAGTCATGTCTTGATAGAAGACTACATTTCAGTTAAAGTAGAAAATATAGGATTTTCTAGGAGATACAAACATTTGAAACAAAAATTTTCAAACACATTCATTAAACATATACAACAACTGACACTAAATACTTATGAACTCACCAGCTTAAATGTTGATCTACTCTTTCAAAATAACTTGTATTCTCAGGTCACCAGTAGATAGATACACTGGTCCAGGTTTTGAGAAGACAGAGTATATGCAAGACATGTCTTTTATTTTTATTCATATTGTGGTGTCTTTCAAACTATACACAAAACAAACTTGTATTAAATTATATTATTAATGCAATAGATGATGTTGTTGGTTGTTTACTATTATGCATTGATATGATACTGTACATGAGATCCTCCGCCCCCGAACGTTTCCGTCGTTCCAGTTTTGGGGTGTGACAGTTACTAACGGTGTTTTGAGCTTTGAAAATGTTAATTTTGCTCTAGAATTGAAACACATCTTGCTGAGCGTCTCTCAAATCTGTGACAAAGGTTTCTCGACTCATTTCACAAATAAGGAGTGTCTAATTTTGAAGCCTGGTATCATCATACTAGTGGATTGGATTTTGGTGAGATCTGAGCGTGATGGGAATGCTTACATCATCGACATGAATCACAACATTCCCGAGTAAGTCACATGTCTATTTTCAAAGGCCTCTGAACACAATGCTATGCTCTGGCATCATTGTCTCGGTCACGGAAACGCTAAGAACCTCAATCGTCTTGCGAAGAATGACATTGTTTGTGGTCTTCCAATAAAGGACTTCATCACTTTTGAGAAATGTGCGGCCTGTGCTCATGCCAAACATCATCGCAATCCACACAAGCCCAAGCTAGTCAACAAAGTCAACACTACTCTCCAGCTGCTACATATGGATTTATTTAGTCTCGTGAGTGTTTTGAGCATCAATAGGAACTCTTATTGCTTGGTGATAATCGATGATTACTCACGTTTCAACTGGGTCTTCTTCTTGTCTAATAAGACTGAAAGTATTGAACTTATAAATAGGTTTATTGCGCTCATTGAAAATCAGACCAACGAGAAAGTAAAGGGGATTCGAAGTGATAATGGCACAGAGTTCAAGAATGCTGTTTTGGATCATTTTTGTGCTGAAAAAGGTATATTGCGTCAGTACAGTGCTGCTTGGACACCTCAATAAAATGACGTAGCGGAGTGGCATGATCGTACTTTAATTGATGCAGCAAGGACCATGCTTTGTGACTCTAAATTACTGGTCGTTTCTGGTCTGAAGCCATTAACACGGCGTGCTATGTTCAGAACTGTGTTCTAATCAACAAACAGCAGATGAAGACCCCATATGAAATTCTATATGGTCACAAACCAACGGTTGCTCACTTTAGAATTTTTGGTTGTTCTTGCATGCTACTTCACCTGGAGTCCACTCCTAAGTTTAATTCAAAATATAATGATTGCTATTTCGTGGGATATGTTGGACGTACTGCTTATCAAGTTTACAACAAACCCACCAAACATATCATGGAGTCATTCGATGTGTGTTGGCTGGAAGAGAACGCGACTGACGCTCGAGTTGGACCAGATTGGTTATTTGATTACACTTCTTTGATTGAATCATTTAATGTGTTTTCAGATGATGTTCTAGGTACATACTCAGGTTTGAGTGCAGTTGTTGAAGACGATGAGGAAGATGTTATTATTGGCTCATTCAAACCATATGTGGTGATTCCTGAATCTCCTGCGATAGATGCTGCTACTCCAAGTACACCTCCCTACTCACTAGCCCAAAATTCCAGTTCCGACACTGAAGCCACTCCCCTTACCTCTGAAGAAGCTAAGATTCTTTCAAGAGAAAATGTATTTGCCACACAAACTTTCATGGAATTTCTCTTTCCATAGCAATTCGCAAATGAATTTGTGGCAAGTACTTATCATGATCACAGACTATCTAAAGGGGTGATTAAGTAGTGGGAAGATTTGACAACATTACAAATATTTCAGTTACAGTCAATGATATTGGCCATCCAATCCAAACCAGAGTTCAACGCGATCATCCTATCCATAACATTATTGGTCTACTAGAAAGCAGGGTTCAAACCAGAATTCAAAGCGGAGATGTTAATGAGTGTATTTACTCGTGTTGAACCCAAACTAAACCAAAGAATATGGACATGGCTCTAAATGAAATGAGCTGGGTGGATGCAATGCATGAAGAGCTGAATCAGTTCGAAAAGTTGAAAGTATGGCAGTTGGTAGAGTTACTGAAGGTCAAGAAGTCTTTGGATACATGCTGGGTGTTTGGAAATAAACAAGATGATAGAGGGGTTATTGTATGCAACAAATCTCATTTGGTCGTTCATGGATTCAGGCAGATAGAGGATCTTGACTACTCCGAAGTTTATGCTCATGTGGCGTGTTTGGAAGCCATTCGTATATTCCTAGCATATGCTTCTTACATGGGTTTACAATTTATCAGATGGATGTCAAGACAGCCTTTTTGTATGGAGTCGTGAAGGAGGAGATTTATGTTGGTCAACCACCAGGGTTTGTCTATCCAAAGTTTCTAAATCATGTCTAGAAACTGGACAAGGATCTATATGGTTTGCATCAAGATCTTAGAGCTTGGTATGCTGCCCTAACTAAACATTAGTTGGAGCATGGGTACACAAGAGGAATGATCGATCAAACATTATTCATCAAGAAAGTGGATGCAAATTTGATTGTTGTCCAAATCTATGTAGACGACATCATTTTCGGGTTGACCAGCACAGAGCTATGCAAAGAGGTCGAGTATGTAATGAAGAAAAGATTTGAAATGAGCTCGCTAGGTGAAATCACAATGTTTCTAGTGTTACAAGTTTGATAGGATTCGGCCGAAATTTTACTACATCAAGGAAAGTATGTGGAAGACATGCTAGAAAAGTTTGGTTTTAAAGATTCAAAAGCTGCTTCCACTCTAATGGCAGAAAGACCTCTGTTGACTCCAGATCTAGAAGGAGAATCCGTAGACCAAACTGAATATCGATCGATGATCGTATCTCTAATGTATCTAACTGCCAGTAGACCTAACATCATGTTTGCCATCTGTCAATGCGCTCGTTATTAGGCTAATCCTAAACTTTCTGATTTAATTGTTGTTAAAAGAATTTTTAGATACCTTAAAGGTAGCCCAAAATTGGGTCTTTGGTATCCTAAAAATCCCGAATTTGATTTATATGCTTTTGATGACAATAACTATAGAGATTGTGATTTTGACAGGAAATATACAACGAGTGGATGTCAGTTCTTGGGGGAATGATTGGTGTCATGGCAATGCAAGAAATATAAAATGATGTCGACCTCAACGACTAAGGTTGAATACATTGCCGCCTTAGCCTACTGCTCTTAGGTCATCTGGATTCAACACCAATTACTTGATTACGATTTGAATTTTCTTGACACCTCCATTTTCTGTGATAATTATGCGGCCATTCAAATTGCCAAAAATCACGTTCAACATTCAAAAACCAAACACATCGAAACTAAAATTTATTTTATTCAAGACTGCTATGAGCGTAAGTGAAAGGTCCAGTTAGTGGTTTGGTATAGGCTTTCATTGTAGTAGTTCTTTTGAGTCTTTTTGGTGTCTTAGTAGGTTGTTAGTAAGTTTACGGCCCTGTAGTGAGTTTACGGCCGTAAACCCAGTTTCCGGCCCAAGTCCACTATAAATAGAGGTTGTTTAGGTCATTATTGGTTGTTGATGCCACAGATTTCACGGCCTAGTATATCGAGTTGTACCAGACGTTTTTCAGTAATAAATGTGTGCAAGCTTGATTTCTCTTCTTCTACTCACATTCTAGTTTCTATTGATTGTTTGATTGTTTGATCATTGGTAAAGATCCATTTTACGACCTTACAATTGGTATTAGAGCGAAACCGGTGTCAAAGCATCATCCAATCGAGTTTTCGGCCGTTTAAACTTATATTCTTCCTTGTTCGAGATTGCGTTTGGTGCTTTCATCGCTAAAGGGATCAAATCTGCTTTAAACTTGCATTTACTGACACTCTCTAGGAGTTTACTGCCAAGAGATTACCACCGTAAACCCTGTTTACAACGTAAACTCAAGAACATTCAAGAACCGTAAACTATGTTCTTAGACCGTAATCAGATCACATTCATAAAACCATAATCAGTGGTTCCTCATTGACAGTAAACTCAGTTTACGGTCGTAAACAACTTGACCGTAAACTCCAGTTTGGTCAAAAATAATTTTAAAAAAAAAGGGGGGGGCGGCAAAAAAAATTAAATCGATTAATTAAGAAAACTTAAAACATTATTTGCTCAAATATTTTTGTTTTCTTACTTGGGTTGTTTTAGTGCAGCTCAAATGGCAAATTTGAAGTTCCCTGACATGCACAGCTTCGCCATCGTACTAGCTGATCCTCATGTTGTTCATGGAGAATTCAGGTCGATGATCCACAGGCTGAGGGATTGTTGCTTGACGTCTGCTATTACTATGAATCCCATGATTTATCAGAATATCATCAGGGAATTCTAGAGGACTGCCAAACTAAAGACAGATAGTGATGGAGCAGTTACTATTGAAGCTATTGTGAAGGGTTGCAAGATTACTGTCACTAAACAATTCATCAGAGAATCGTTTCTAGATGATGATCATCCCGACTTCCTACTGAGATTGGGATTGAAGATGCCCAGAAGGTTCTTAAGAAGATGGGTTATGAAGGCAGCTTTCCTCCCACCATGAAAAAGCTTCTGCCACTGTACTGGAGATTCTTGGCTCATGTATTAGTGAGTTGCATTTTTGGGAGAAGGTCTAGAGCTGACGAGCTTTCTCTAAGGAACACCAGAGCCATTGCTTCTCTTACTTCCGGGATAGACTTCAATTTCTCGAAGTTTATCTTAGACGAGTTCGTGGTGAACATCAACGTAATAATCTGGGATACTTTCTTGATGTATCCTAGGTTCATCCAACTGTTCATCAATATTCAATTTCTGGAGATGGTAAAGGAGGGAGATACCCTAGATATGAAGTCGTCAGGTCCCTATACTGTTGGGCTTATAAAGCAGAATAGCAAAGGAAAGGTCGTTTTCCAAGGACTGTATCTTCTTGTGAAGTTTGGATAATTTGTTGAACTAAATGAGGCATCCGAGTCTCATGGATCCTCTGATAAAGTATCCTATGAGCCTACTTCTTCAGAAAAAGTGATTTCAGAAGAGGATGTTATCATTGTGTCAGAACAAGAAGAAAGAGAAGAGACAGTTGCTCCAAATGTTTCTATGGCAGAGGAACATGATCTGACATCAGTTCAAGTTCAAAGTGATTATAATGAAGGGTCTTCAAAGAGTGGGACTGAGACTGATCTATATGAAGACCTTGATCTTTCTGGCTTCGATAAGGATGAAATTTCGTTAAACTTTGGAAGTAATGAAGATTTTTTGTCAAATGATAATCTCAACTTGCTACTTGACAATATCAATGATGTTGCTCATCAGCAACGGAGATACGGGACTCCGATGATGTTCTTGAGTCAACGCCTCTCAATACCAAACAAGTGGTTGAAACGACAAATCATATGGTGATAGTGTAAGGGATTCCTCCCCTTGGTATTGTTTCACCTACCATAGAACCACTTCAGAGTGATGATACAACAATCCAGATCTCACAACCTCCTCCAAAAAGAATAAGACGTGATCCTAGACAAGGATTTATGGATTCTAATATATTTCAAGGCCTCCCAATCCCACCAACAACCACTCCTGCCATTATCTCATCAGAACCTTTTAGTGAAGGTCCTAGTACCACCTTTGAGGCTGGTAGATCTTCTGCTGAAGTAGGATTTTCTCCTCCCAGGCGAGATCATGATGCTGCATCTTTACGGCTTGCCATGCATTTAGCTCAGGAACAAAGCTCAATGCCTTCTCCCCGAGCTAACAGAATTTCTTTTCGTGAAGGTCATTCAGGAGAAGATAATCCAACCATTTATGAGCTTCAGAAGAAAATGAATGTGCTTGATCAAAAGAACATTGAGCTCAATATCCAAGTTACTGATCTTTTGAGTGAAAATGCCAAGCTGAAGATTCAAGTTTCTGATCTTGAAAAGGACAAAACTTTGAAGACTAAGCAGATTTATTATCTCCAAGATCACTTTAATCTCCTCACTTCAAGCTACTTTGATTTGAAGAAAAAGCTAGAAGAGGAAGTTGGTGACAATTTCAAAACATTTGCTGATGAGTCAAGGATCAATCTGCATATTCAAGCTCACCCCATTGCGACATCTACTCAAACATCTCGTGTTGTAGATCGATTTAAGGAGGAGTCAGCTCAAGCTCCGAGTATTGTGGCCTTAAAATGTGCCAAACTGGCCGAATCTGCTAAGAAGGGTCAATTCTTGTTTAAAAGGAGCTCGGATCAAAATGAGCCTATAGATCAGCCCAACATCACTTTTACAAATCTTGGAGAGAATCTCTTTAGAGATGTATATGGTGATAGGTCAGGGATCATTTCATGGGGATTTCACGACACATTAAATATGTGGATCGTGAGACGGAAGAGTGGCAACACTGAATTGTATAAAGATGCTCATGACTTCCACTCCTGGACCAGGGTTGATCTTTTAGAGTTATCAAAGGCTCCTTTTGAAAATCCTTCTCAAAATCCCAAGGCTACACAGTTCAAGAATTTCTTGGAAGATCAAGTGCATAAGGGTTTTCCTTCAATGAAGACTGCAGAGTCGATTATTAAAATATACCCAAGTGTAATTGATACCAAAACCAATCAACCTCTTCGATCTGTGATGTGGCCTGCTACCAATCATGTAAAGCAGATTCCTATCATCAAAATGGATCTCTACGGTCTATGTTGTACTGGGTGTTTGATGAAACTACAGCCTCTGTTGTCATAAAACTTGAAAAAGGATGCATTCGCTTATATGACAAAAGAGACCTGCTTCAGTTTGGGAAATGGAATATACATTAATTGAGCCATCATTAGATCAAAGTTGCAGAAGACATCTTTGAGCCAGCTGCCAAAGAATATATGTCTATGGTTGTTGATATCATTAACAAACGGATGTGGAATGGAGCAATGGGGAAGTCAGATGTGATGGTGGTTGAAAAAGACTGAGCTCAAGCTAGCACCAAACCAAGGGGGAGATTGAAGGGTCCAGTTAGTGGTTTGGTCTAGGCTTTCATTGTAATAGCTCTTTTGAGTCTTTTTGGTGTTTTGGAAGGTTGTTAGTCAGTTTACGGGCCTGTAGTGAGTTTACGGCCGTAAACCTGTTTACGGTCGTAAACCCAGTTTCCGGCCTAAGTCCACTATAAATAGAGATTGTTTAGGTCATTATTGATTGTTGATGCCATAGAGTTCACGTACTAGTATATCGAGTTGTACCAGATGTTTTCTCAGTAATAAACGTGTGCAAGCTTTATTTCTCTTCTTCTACTCATATTCTAGTTTCTATTAATTGTTTTATTGTTTGATCCTTGGTAAAGATCCGTTTTAGGACCTTACAGTAAGCTCATTCGTTTGGAACAAATTCACACCGATAACAACGTGGCAGATTTGTTCACCAAACCTTTCAGTAAGGCTCGTTTCAATGTGCTTGTGGGTTTTCTGAAAATGATTTGTTTCGAAGATTAACTTTTTATTTTTATTTTTATTTTGTTTGTTTAAATTTGCACATTTATTTTACTTTCTTTCTTCCCTATGCACAAATTTAAGGGGAGAAATCAAAAATTAAAAAAAAACCATAAAATAAAAAATATCATAAAAATTCTAAAATCAAAAATTCTAAAAATATGTCTTCTTTCATAAGTGTTCTTGGGAAGTGATATGAAGTTTAGTGTTAAAGGGCAATATGAAATTCATGTAATGTACTGAAGCTGGATTGCTTAGAGTTTGTGTTCAATGTGCTGGTAGGCACAAATGATTGAACATGAATGGACTACACATTGTTGAAAAATGAAAGGACTTGACAGTGTTAACTCATCTAGACTTAGATAGTCACATTTGAACTAACCATACGACGCTTGGATAGATTGAGCAGTTAGATAAACAAGGGAGTCTGCAAGATACATTAAATCTACTTATTATCTAGAACTGTGGCTCAACACTTCTTCGACGTACGGACTTATGTCCTTAATTTTGGTTTTGATAGGGTGACGAGGGGTTCTGATAAAGTAGGTCTGTGTGAAATTGTTTTTCTTTCTTATCCTCTACGTCAGTCATATGTTGCTCCATTTGCGTGATTGGAAGAGATCCGACTTGGGACGCAACATATGCATCTCTATCTATGCATCTCTCTATCTATCTATGTTAGTCATATGTTGTCCCCTCTACGTGATTGGAAGAGATCGGACCTGGGACACATCATATGCACCTTTTTATCTTTCTATCCCTCTATCTATGTTAGTCATATGTTGTCCCACTATGTGAATGGAGGATATCTAACCTGGGATACAACATATGTATCTCTATATCTATCTTCTCTCTTAAATATTTGAGCACTCACCTAAAGTAAAGAGCTCTTTGAAAATTCTTGATTGCTAGGGTATGTCGTGAAGTGGGGAACACGTTATAGTGCCCTTACAATTAAATGGGTTCATGACTAAAGGATGACTATAGATCTCGCTGCTGAATTTAGGTGGACAATAATATCTTTGGTCATCGTCAACAAAATGGTATGTTTAGCAATATAGTTGCAATGTCTTGTCAATTATAATCTATCCAACTTGCAAATATCATATGTGTTTAAGTGGACGCAATATTGGTGATTGACCAGAGCTATTCATGCAAATGTATGCTGAGAAACGATATTAAATTGCTTGACAACTTTTGATCCCAAAAGTTTTAAATTTAATTTTTAAAATGTGTTTGTTTTATTTTATTTTATTTTTGTTTATAATTTTTATTTTTATTTTTATTTTTTATTATTTGGCAATTAATTTATATTCGTTTCAAATTTTAGTTTTATTTTTTTTATTTTTTTTAAATCTAAGAAACGAATTATAAATCAATGTTATTTTGGGGGCCCACCGAATTCGATGGCCCAAAGGCCGAGAACTCATTTTAGGTTATAAAAGTTTTTTTGTTTGTTGATTCATTCTTCACTTTTACCGCCGAAATCACATTTTTCTCTCAAAACCCTAAGAGAAATCCTTGTTCACTGTTCTTTTGTCTCATCCTCATTCTCGGTCCAAATCATTTATTCTTTTCTGATTCTTCGAAACTTTTACAAGGTATATGGATCTCTAGTAATATATTTCAAGTTTAATGTTTTTTCATGGAGTTTCTGCAGGTGTTCAAGAGTTTTCCGGTGAATGAATAGTGGTTTCCAGCGAGATAATTGGGGATTCCAAAAATTTGAAAAGTTGGGATTTCGGTTTGAACCGAATCCGACCGAAAACACCTTGTTTTGACCGAAAACATTCCCTTTAACCGAAATCTCAAGTTTGACCAACCGAATTCACTGGTTTCAACCGAAAACAACTTGTTTTGACCGAAATCATCAGTCTTTGGCCGAAATCAACTTTTTGACCAAAAACTTGAATTTTTGAGAAAATAAAATTTTATTTCTAATTTTTTATTGTTCTCACTTGATTCGTTTGGTGCAGTTAAATGACGGATCAGTTGAAATTTGTGGATTCTCATAATATCGTTAGATATCTCATGGATCCACCTATCGCGCATAATGAATTCAAATCCATGATCGTGGGTTTTTAACAATTGCAGAATTTCTCACGCTTTGCGTTCTAATCTAGTCATCTATAAGGAGCTAATTACTGAGTTCTGGAAAAATGCATCAATCAACAAGCAGGGAGCAGATGGAGCTGGTGCTGTTGAATCGCTGGTGAAGGGAACTCCAGTAATTATTTATGAGCAAGTTATCTGACAAGTACTTGAATTTGGTGATGAATCTGCATTTCCAATTGAGTACACTGTTGATCAATTGAAGGGATCCCTTGCGAAGATATGCTATGAAGGAACCTATCCTCCCACCATCAAGAAACTGCTGCCACCTTACTAGAGGTTTCTAGCACACTACTTTGTAATTTTCATTTCTGGAAGGAAGGAATGATCGGATGAAACTAGTCAAACTGCGACCTTAGCCATTGTCGCTCTAGGAATGGACCTAATTACTGAGTTCTGGAAAAATGCTTCAATCAACAAGCAGGGAGCAGATGGAGCTGGTGTTGTTGAATCATTGGTTAAGGGAACTCCATTAATTATTTCTGAGCAAGTTATATGACAAGTACTTGAATTTGGTGATGCATTTGCATTTCCAATTGAGTACATTGTTGACCAAGTGAAGGGAGCCCTTGCGAAGATGTGCTATGAAGGAACCTTTCCTCTCACCATCAAGAAACTGCTACCACCTTACTGGAGGTTTCTAGCACACTACTTTGTAATTTGCATTTCTGGAAAGAAGGGATGATCGGATGAAGTTAGTCAAACTACGACCTCAGCCATTGTCGCTCTAGCAATGGACTGGGATTATAACTTTTCAAAGTTTGTCTTTGAAGAAATGAAAAGCAACCTTCAGGGGAAGAAGAAGGACCTATTTTTTATGTATCCCAGGTTCCTTCAAATGATCTTAAATGAAAAATATCCCCAACATGAGAGGTCATCTGATACTTTGGATATAAAAGCCTTGGGTCCCAACACCTTTGGGCTCATGAAGCAATCAAGAAAAACAACCAAAGTCTCCTATCAAGGATTGAAGGAGTTGGTTAAGTTTGGAAAGTTTGCTAAAGTTAAAAATACTCCTGCTTCTAGTTCCATTAATGTTGAGGTTGTCAAGGAACATATGGCACCTATATCAAACTTTAAATTTGCACTTGAAGAGATTGAAGTATCTGATGATGACGAAGAAGAGGATCAAGAAAAGGATTTTACAGAGAATGAGTTTGATGATTTTCTACAAAGTATCTCAATCCTTGATGAGGATGTTCGTATGTGTGAATCATCGAAGGAACTAGTCAATGAGGCTGTGATTTCTCCATCTGAGACAGAGAAAGAAATCAACATTTTCATGCAAACAAATGATCCAACCCCTTAACAGATTGCTGCTCTTATTGCAGAACTTCAGCGAACTATGAGGAAGCCTCCCCAAGCAGTTCCTGTTACAACTGAACCACCATCTGAGAGTGATCAAGAAGATTCAACTCATGTCCTTCTCCTGAAGAAAAGAAAAGGAAGAGATCCAAGACCTTGAGTGCTTTTCACAGACCCTGTTTAAAATGTATCTACTCTGGTTGAGCGTAGTCCTATGGCCCAAAACATGGAAAGCACATTCACTGAGCCTAGTTGAAGCCCATTACCTGAACCCACTCCTATGGATCATGATTTCGAAAGCCCTATTGTTGAACAAGAAGTCTTGCCTGCATAAGGAGCTCAAGCTTCTGGAAGCTCCTTTGTAGCCCCCGAGTTGGATATTTCAAAAGGCAAAAGCAAGCTACCTGAGTCTGAATTTGTGGATGATTCTCTGCTTCAGAACAGAGTTTTTGATTTGGAACAGACCTCAACTAAAAAGGATTTGATTATTGGAAAGCAAGACATTAGAATCAGTGATCTTGAAAAGGAGAACTCAATTAAAGATGAAAAGATTTCTGAACTCCAAGCAAATCTTGGTTGTCTATCTGGTTTATTCTTTGACTTGAAACAATGCTTACATCAAAATTTTGGTGATGATTTTCAACCTTTAAGCGTTGAAGGAGAAAAGATTTATGCTTCTAGTTCTGGTCCAGCCAATCCAATTTCTCAATCTGCAAGTGAATTAATTGTAAGACCAGCTCCTGATGCAAATCTTGACGCATTTTTTGTCTTTGGGTCCTACTTCTACTCAAGAAAGAAGACAGAAGCAAGTCATGATTAAGTAGCTAAAGGGGAACATGCTAGTGATGAAGAATTCATACCAAAATGTTCCAGGTGATCACCTTGAGACGTTTTTCAGGGAGACTGAGAAGAAATTTATGGATAAATATTAGGATCACTCTGGCATTTGGATGTGGGGATATGATGCTGACAAGAAAATGTGGATCGTAAAGTGTAAGAGCAGACAAATTGAGTATTATTAGAAGAAAGTCGACTTTCTGTCCTGGATAAAAGTTGATCTTTCTAAACTTATTCATGCACCTTTCCACAATCCAACTAATGAACCCATGGCCTAGTCTTTTAAGCATTTTCTTGAGGATAAAGCTAAAAATAACTATGAAGGAATGAAGACTGCTTCATCGTTTACGAAAAAGACCAAGGATGTCATTGATCCTCGCACTAATAAAACCATGGTGAATGTTATGTGGTCGCCTACAAAGCAAGCTAAAAGGATTCCGCTTCCCAAACATTTACCAGAAGACTTTTTGGACTCAATGCAATTATGGGTCTATGATGAGGCTACCGCATCAGTGGTGATCAAGCTGAAGAAGATTCAGTATCGCATTGTCGATCCCAAATACTTGTTGAAGTTTTGTGAACGTGATATCCGAACTTTGTCAAAATTTCAAGTAATTTTTAAGAATGAATTTTTTGAAGCTGTCACAAAAGCCTTCACCAGAATGGTAGCTACCATAATTGAAAAAGAACTGTGGGTTGGGGCATTTGACCAGGCGGACGTGCATCTCGTGGAGAAGCCTTGAAGTCAGCCATCAATAAACCAAGGGGGAGATTATTGTTGGGTCATATTGATGAGAATTAAATTCTAGATCGATTAGATCTTTCACATGTATGATTATGGAAATCAAACAAGACAAAAACAGAAAGAGAATGAACACAGAATGGAATAAAATGTATGCTTATGATTCAATAAAGTCACGCCTCAGCAGAGCTCGATGAAGAACTTTCGCTGTAGAGGTGAGCTAGGGTTTATAAAACTTAGAGAAAAATAATGAAAAGCGATAACTTCTAAGACTGCATGCATGCAGCTTATATACTAAACCCTAGAACAAAAACATGCACGGTTTGACAAGCCCAATACCGACAATCAAAATTGGGCTAAGGACCGAGCCCATGACGCAATCTAATAATCCCAACAATCTCCCCCTTTGCGTCAAATGAGGCGAGAGATCATTTCTTCTGTGTTGGCTTCACTGACTTTATTACTTTGAACAGACGAGGAATTATTGCAAGAAGTGTCTGCCAAAACTGGATATACCACCTCAACATGTTAGTGAACAACTTCTTGTCAGCAGCACTGTTCTGATCACACCTCTGAATGAACTCCAAGATATGCTACATGCATGACGTTGAGAAGAGGTGTTTGTCAACGAGAGCGAACTTGAATTTCTGACCTTCTCTTCTGATGAACATAACAATGTGGTACTTTGAATCTATCTTCCTCTTGACCATAGTGTTGACATTGCCTGCTCTGCCCATAGTCTTGATCGTGGTTCGCTTGTGAATAGCAGAGGCAATCTCCTGGTCCATCTTCGCTACCTAGTGAATTTAGCATACAAGCATACACTTGACATGATCAATTAATGGCTGGTACTCCTGAGGATTTGACAGAAGAATGTTGTTGAGGAGTATCTAGTCATGGGGATTAAGGTTCGATAGATCAGCAAGGGTGAAGTTGTGAACTAAGCCTTCGGTTCCTCGAGTCACTTTGAATTTGACATTAATGAACTTCCCCGCTGAGTAGGGATGCAGAACCTTGATAGTGGTAATCTTCTTGGAACTCCAGGTCAAGTACTGGGGTTGATCAAACTCCAAGTAAAACTCCAACAGATCCCTATCTCCCTTCAGGTCTGGGGAAGGAATAACAGCAGTCGAATTGAAGCAATGGAAGATAAATGCCTTTCGTGTGATTGGCATATCGAACTGGCTCAAGCTAAAGAATGCTTGGCTCATCGATTGTGCATCTTTGAAGTGAATCTATAGTCCAGACAGGGAACATGGACTTTTTCTTCTGGAGGAGCTCCGCCTCTTTTCGCTTTTAGTCGAGCTCAGCTTTTTGTTTCTTAAAGTTTTCTTCCATTTCCTTTTCAGAGGGATTTACCTTCTGAAAGGGATTCTTAGGATTCTTCGCATAGACATCATCCTCATTGTGTGTGTCATCCTCGCCAATCTTCTTCTTCTTTTTCTCCTTGTTACTAACCGAAGCTTCATTACCCTTCGGTTCAGTAGATGGTTTCGGCCCAGAAGGAGGTTGAGGTTTCACCTTCTCTCCCCCTTGTTTTGGCTGGACACAAGTCACCGGAACACCCTCGAGGTTGGAGTGAACATCAGCAGCAGAACTCCGAATGACCTCCCTTTTGACTTTAGGTCATTGACCTCAGCAATAACAGTATGCAGCTTGCAGTTTTGCATTTTCAGCTGTGAGGTGCGCCTGTCTAGCTCATCCATGATACGTTTCTCTACAGCTAAATCAGCCTCCAGTTGAGTCAATCGTTCATTGACGTTAGCATGTAAAGTTTCGTTGGCTACTTCAATGGCCTGGCGTGCAGCTTCAAGGTTGGAACGTTCAGACTGAAGAAACCGTTGAAGGTTCTCCACCAAAGCATTGACGGTTTGAGCATTCTTCGTAGCAGCAACCTGCAAGGAATCTAAAAACAGGTGAGCTTCAGAAACTAGTTTATCGAATTTTGCGGTCGCTTCCTTGCACTCCTTAGTAGAAGCTTCAACAACAAGTGAGGCTTGTTGACATTGTTAAGTAGAGGCTTCAATGGCTTTAGCTGCAGCAGAGAGTGTGGCACTGTGTTTTGTAACAACAGAGGAGAACAAGGCATTTAATGCAGCTTCAGAGTAAGCTCCGGAGGAAGAGGATGAGAGTAGTTGATCAAGCTTTTCATTTACTGCCTTGAGATGATGCTTTGTAACAGGCTCATCATCATCATCATCACTCTGCACACAGTAAGGACTGCAATACGTGGAATCAAATTCCAAGTCCTCCCCGCCGAGAATAGGGGTTGTTTCTGTGGATTGAGTGGGAGATAAGGGTTTGGTAGTGGCTGGAGGTTCGGTTGTGAAACGAGGTTTCCGAATATATATATATATATATATATATATATATATATATATATATATATATATATATATATATATATATATATATATATATATATAGAACGCCCAAATCTGACTTCGTGTGAGGAAGTTATAATTTATCGAAGTTTCGGCTTAGCGGTATGCAGCCTGAAATACTCGATTTGAGATCGAGCGGTTTTTAGCCGAAGCAATCTAAACGAGGATCGAAGGTCTCGTCGTTGGTATCGAAGCGATGAAAAGTTGGGCGAGAACGGACGTCAAACGAAGAAGGTATGAATTTATAACAAAGTTTTTCTGTCCCGGCCTACTAAAAATAAATTTAAAATTAGCCGACAGAGTCTAAACAAAAGTTGTAGAGCGTAGTCTCACCTTCGCGTGGATATAAAGAACGTCGAAAACGGAGTTCGTATGAAGAAGATATGAATTTCCGAAGTTTATTAAATAATTTGTATTTAAATTTAATTGGAAAATTCGGCATTATCCGAAGAGGAGTCATCGGACTCATCCGAAGTACGCCCCGCGTACTCGTGTATGCCCCGCGTACACCGAGGAATGTCGACACTCGCACTCGAGCACTTCGGATACGTAAGCAGTGATGATTTTGGAGCAGTACGCCCCGCGTACTCCGAGGCTCCAGCCTCCTATAAATAGGATCCGAAGGCAGCCGACTCCTTTGCTATTTTTCTCTCTTCTCTCTCCCGTTTTACCTCGATTTGCGTGTCAGAAGTACCCCGAATCCCCGGTATTATTCTCGAGCCCCGAAGCAAGTCCCGAGATCCCGAAGGTCCCGAGAAGTGCGGTTCCCGAGCCGAAGCTCTGCCCGCGAGAAGTTCGATTTTTGTGAAGATCTTCCAGACCTGCTGAGGATTACTACTTGTGCAAGTCATAGTGCTGTCCGATCATCTTCTGATCAGGTGAGTGTATACTACCTTTCATAAACACGATAATAATACAAGTATGGTTTGAGTGTATTAAGTATATTGTTGTTTATATGTGTGAATGTGTATTCACTTTCTTCTATCTTATAGATCTGATTATTTCTCTATGAAATATGTGTTATATGTGTGTGCCTCATCTGTTATGTGGGATATGTATTGATTAAAGCATGCTATACAGGTTTTCAAACTATGTATAAAAATGTATATTTTTATCTACTAATATGTTGGGTAGAACATGGGTAAATAGTTGGTGTGTAATAAACAGATGAGAGGCCTCGTTGTTGTTTGAGTTAGTCATCTAGCAGAGTTTAGATGACGACCACAGACTTTTCTAGACAGTCATGTGGAACATTAGCAGGCTCGCCACCTGTAGGTGTTAATGAACTTGGGTGTTCATTCGCTGTACTCCATCCCCCTCATGGTTGCCTTATTTGACTTATATTGCTGAGGAACCCCCGAAGCATGTGTTGTCGCCCCGATGAAATATTCTTAGACTAGGTCCCTTATGTTAGTTGTTTTAGGGACATAAAGTGAGAATAACGGGAATGGGTAATTGGGCTATTGTTGGTTAGTGGAAATTAAATATAATTATTTATTGTGGGTTGAAAACCCTATATGCTCACCAGGCTCCCAAGCCTGACCCACTCAGTTTTATTTGTATTATAGGAAGTGGCGCGAGGGCATAAAATGGATGAACCATCAAGTTGTTTTGTTTACATGTCTGTATATGTATATATTTGTTGAATGACTTGTAATGTTATCGTTTATGCTTATTGGTCTGTATCGGAACATGACACCCCGAGTTTTGATTATATAATGAAAATACATTTCTTTTATGAAATGCTTTGGTAAACATTGTTTTACCATGTTTTGTTTTTGGGAACAAATTCCGCAACTCTTTCAAATCAAAAGGACTTACTCTGAAATTATTTTCAAATCATAAATGAAATCGGTCTTTTCTGGCCGAGATTTTGGGGATGTCACAGATGGTATCAGAGCATTAGTTTAAGCGAACTAGGAATTTGTAGGATTTCTAGACTTAAACTTAGAATGCTAAGTGAAGTTTTGAGATGTGTGTTTGTTATGTTTTAGACACGAGCACTAGTTTATTTTAGGAAAGTTGCCTAAAATTCTTTTCTGTGCTAAATGTTATATGTTGTCGTATATGATATTATTTGTTAGGATCTATGGTCTGTTGCCAACCGGATCTAGAAACCTTATGTGTGTAGGATTCTAAGCGTACGTCTACGAATTTAGAACTAGCATGTAAACGTTTCGGAGTGATAAGGATGATTTGAATATCTATCGTGATTGAGGATCTAATTTCACCTTATTCGGTGTGTAGATCAAAATGGTGAGAACAAGAAGTGGAGTTGGAAATGTTGACGAAAACAGGAATCAACCATCAGTGATTGAACAAATACCTGTCGTAGCAGCAGCACCTGAGCCAATAACCATGGCTGGTGTGCAAATGATGATTCAGACGATGTTGGATCGTCAGATGGATGAAACTAGACGGTTGCTTCAACAGAATCGTGAAGAACTGTCAATTCGTATGGAAGAGCCTGAATTAAATGAAGGGCACTCGGAAAGTGGAAACTTCAGTGGGTCTATTAGTCAAGCCAACCCACCGATAGTTAGGCAAGACAACCACGATGGAAGGAATGATGGAATGGGATGCAAGTACAAGGACTTTCTAACTTGCAAACCATCGACCTTTAATGGAAAGGAGGATCCGATTGGAGTTATGGATTGGATCTCCGAAATGGAGTTAGCCTTCATGACTTGTGGCTGCAGAGGCAAGTTGCAGACTATTTATGCAGTGCGTCAGTTCCGAGGTGGAGCCGTTCGTTGGTGGAACACTCTAGGGAAGACTTTAAGCCCTAATGAGCCACTACAATTGACATGGGCAGAATTTTTGGTGCTGTTCAAATGCAAGTTCTGCTCGGCTCAAAATCTGTTGGAGTTGGAGCATAAGTTTTTGGCATTGACGAAAGGCAGCATGCCAGTTGATGAATACACCAATAACTTCACCGATAAGATGGAGTTTGCCTTGCGTATCGTTCCAAATGAGCTGACAAAGGTGGACCGGTATGCGAAGGGTGTAACAGCCCGGAATTTCAAATATTAATATAATTATGATTGGGGGGTGTTTTAAGAGGGGACTCGGCGAGTAGGAGCCTAGACTCGCCGAGTAGGATCGCAGACTTGGTCGCGGGATCGCGACTGGACTCGACGAGTCCAGATATGGACTCGGCGAGTCGACGCTGTTCAGCGGAAACCCTAGCCGTTTGGTTTTGGAACGTATATAAGGCACTTATAGGCCGTCATTGTCCGTCTTTAGTCGACTGAGAAGAACCCTAAGCGGCTGTGGGCATCTAGAGCAAGATTGAAGGCCATTGGTGATTTGAAGAGATTGTGGTGCAAGGAGGAGGGGAGTCTTGGCTAAAGGAACTACAAGGGATTCGAGTTCTGAGGTTTGGGGACACAGAGAGTGCGTTATTCAGGTAATATTTCGGATCATTTCTGTTATATTGATGTGCGTATGGATCTAGGGTTTATGGAACCCATTTGGTGATTAGATGGATTATTGCCTTGTTACCCAAACAAATATAACCCTGTATTAGGACCTTTAGAGGTCCAGAAGGTCCCATGTTTGTGTATTTCGGAACCATGCATATCTCAGGAAGCAGTTTGATCGACTGCATGGCATGGACTCGCCGAGTCTGATGAACAGACTCGGCGAGTAGCTTGAAGATTGACGGGGACTCGTCGAGTTGTTCTTCAGACTCAGCGAGTTGAGTCGGGGTGGCCCCGCGATTCTTCCAGGAGTAACTCGTCGAGTAAAAAGGGGATACTCGACGTGTAGAAAGGGTGTCTTAAGGAATCGGTGAGTTAAGGGCGAGTGGACTCAGAGTCGTTGAACTCGGCGAGTCTTGGGGTGACTCGGCGAGTTAGGTCGCGGGTTGAGTGAATTTCTGAGCATGGGGACTCGGCGAGTCTTAGGGTTGACTCGGCGAGTAGGGTCAGTCAGGGGTTGACTTTGACCTTGTCTCCGACCAAGGATTGACCAGTGGTTCCAGGGGTATTTTGGTAATTGTCGTTTATCGTTTGAGTTCAGTGCATTGGTGGCTATCCAGAGGTGGATATCGTATCAGTGATCGGAGCAGCTTGAGCTATCTGTTCAGTCGGCAGTTTCGAGGTGAATTATCCTCACTATATCGCTAGGGTTTATGGCACCAATGCCAACCCTTTTATCGGATGGAAATCCGGGTAGTTGTCAGTTGTTATATGTTATGGGCCGGAAGGCATTACTATGTGGGCCGGAAGGTCATGGCCTGGAAAGGCGTATGTATGCATTTAGTATGTTGACTGATTCATAGGGTAATGTCATGATAGTGACCGGCTAGACCGGTGTCTTGTTAGAGTAATGCTATGATATGTAATCTGTTGATCGATTATTGTCTATGAACTGCTATATGATTATTCGTGATGTTGTATATACATTTTATGCTTATGGGCCGGAAGGCAATATATGTTATGGGTCGGAAGGTAATATGTATGGGCCGGAAGGCAATATGTCATGGACCGGAAGGTCAAGGCCAGGAAAGGCATATGTGTGGTTGGTATTCTGGGGGTATCTCACTAAGCTTTCGGGCTTACAGTTGTGGTTTTATGTTTCAGGTTCTCAAGAGTCTGTGGCAAGGCAAAGGCGTGATCGTACCGTTCGTCGCGTTGGTGTTTTATGATATGAACCTGGGAAAATACTTTGTTAAATAATGTATTGAAAACCTTTTTGTAACAACGTGATTAAAATGAGTGTTTTTTGAAAAGTTTTAATTTTTTTGAAATTTTGGATGTTACAAGTTGGTATCAGAGCCTTGGTTTGAGTGAATTGGGGAAACATTCGTGTGACTCCAGTCTCAAATCGAGGAGTATTTTAAAATGAGAAATTAAAATGGTTTTCAAATTTGGTAAAAGGAGGACGCGGAGGTACGATCAGCCTGAGCCAGTAAGTAACCCCAAGATACCATACATGATATTTGTTTATTTGAGCTTGATAGAACAGCATGCTAGAGTTAGGCTAGGGATCTTCAGGAATTCATGATAATGTTGCCTGATATGTGATGCCTGTAGCCTAGGGTCCCTTATGGGATGTTCTCAGTGTTCCTCTAGTGGTGAGGGTTGATAGTTGTTATGCATGTTCCCTAGGGTATTGTGGTAGTACTTCATACAAATATGGGTAGGTGTGGAAGGTAGTATGGGCCCGTACTACTGAAAGCACAGGACCCATACGCGTATCAGGGAAACCATGGTCTCTAGGGTAGGGTTGCGAGAGTTGGATCCCAGGATTTTGGGAAGTGTCTGAGATTGGTAGGGTGTCTTCATTATCGAGATCTCGAGGCATGATGATAGTGGATCCGGATCAGGATCGGGAGCTGGAGAGCGAGTTCCGGGTGGATCAGTGCCGTCAAAGGTTATCGATCGGACGAGCACGAGCGAACGGGATGCGAGGATTCGTGAGATCCTGCGTGATGGGGTTGCTGCCTTGTTTCGGGCTGAGTTGCCGGAGTTGTTTGGGTCGAACAAGACCGCCATGATTGAGTATTTCGATGAGCGATATGCGGCTCTCGCAGAGATGGTTGCCGCGACGACTACAACGGCTGTAGCAGCGGCAAGGGGAGGAGCTAGTCGGGGTTTTCAGTGTCGGGACTACTATTATACGAAGCCTCCCACATTCGATAGGGTTCAGGACCCGATTGTTGCTAGGAGATGGTTATCAGACGTGGAGGGGTATTTCTCCACGAGTTTATGCCCTGCTGATCAGAGGGTGAGGTGTGCTCTGAACCTGTTGAGGCTAGGAGCGAAGGGTTGATGGAGATTGACTACGAGGTCATTTTCCGATGCGCAGAGGGCTGCGGTTTCATGGGATCAATTCAGAGAGATGTTCAGTACTCGCTATGTTCCGCGGGATGAAAATGAGAGATTGGCTCGGAAGTTCCTTGAGCTGAAGCAGGATTTGGAGTCGGTGACTGAGATCACCAGGATGTTTATTGAGAGGGCAATGTTTTGCCCTAAGTTCGCTTCGGGGCAGGCTCAGATGTCCTGATATCTGAGTATGCTCAAGAGGGATATCAGACAGTTCGTGTCTGCGCAGAGGTGTGAGACCTCGTTGGAGTTGCAGGAGGCCGCCATGTGGCGAGAGTTAGAGGTTGAGTTGCAGTTGCGTGAGCTGAGGCAGGCCCCGATGCAGTCGCAGTCGGCGCCGAAACAGTCCAGGACCGTAGATATTAGAATGGGGGACCGGAGCGGCCACACTTGTGGGAAGTGTGGGAGGGATTACACCAGAGTTGCTGGTCCGGTGGTGCATGCCGCAAGTGCGGATAAGAGGGGCATTATGCGCGGGACTGTCGGCAGTCAGTGCCGATTCGGGATTCGAGGATTTTGTTATCATTGACAGCAGATTGGACATTTGAGGGTCAACTGTCCACAGCTTTCTGCAGGACCGGTGCAGGCTCTAGCATCGGCCACCTTGAGGAGTTCAGAAGGAGGACAGGATGGAGCGGAGCCCCAAGGGCTCAGGGTCGTGCTTATCTGCTTGCGGCAGAGGGAGACGGAGCAGTGCCGGAGACAGCTGCGGGTATGATGCTTTCTTGATGTCTTGATTAGCTTGCATTGATTGTGGCGTATTGGTTGTGCTGGTAGTGTGGATTTCGATGCGGTATTCGTTGTTTCGCGGGTTTGGCATGGTTATGGATTGGTGTTTCAGGTTTTCGCTTTGGCATTCGTTGTTCCCTGATGGTTTGATATGGTTATAGTTTGGTGTTTTGGTGCCGGTAGCCTTGTGCGGTTTTCAATGTGGTATTCATCCTTTGGCAGGTTGTGGGTTTGGTTACGGGTTATTGTTGGGAATTCCGTTGGTTATCGTTCGTGAGAGTCGATAGTGGTAATGCGGCACTGGGTTGAATGTCGGGTAGCATCTGCAGTCGTGGAGTGGATAATTGAAAGACCGGATTCTTTTGAGTGGGTTGATCAGGGAGGAGATGTGTTTTGCTGAGGGTTGCTTATGCTTGTGGGAAGCAGTCAGTGTGTAAATGTTCTCTTTGTGCAGGATTGTTCTGAAAGGTCGCTAATGACGATCGGTGGCAGTTAGTCAGTGCTTTAGTGGGGGAGAATTGGAGAATTCTCCGGGAGATCGATGAGTATGTGAGGATGCTTAGCTGTTGGGATTCAGCAGTGTTTGCCAGCTCGGAGTATAGGCCGACGAGAGCGAGTGTCGGGTATGCGGGGCGGGATACAGACCTAGGGTATTGGATTGTGGAGGCTTGAGAGAAGGTCGGGATCAAGCTTGAGTAAGTAACCGGGGTTATGCGATCAGAGTATTTGTATGTTTGAGGTACGTGATGGGTTGTACTGCATTAATCCCACGGGATTATGTTGTGCATGTTTCTAGAGCTGGAACCGGAAGGTTCCCAGAGTTAGAACCTGAGGGTTCGCAGAGGTTGGGTGTACGGACCCACAGAGATATAGCCTCGAGTGGCTAGTATGTGATGAGAGTCGGTCCAGTCATGCTGGAGACTCTGTTGGTATTGCTGGATCAGTTTGAGATTGCGGATCGTGTATGTTGCAGTATGATTGCATTGGAAGGTCTGGCCCCGGGTTAGTGATCTTGTTTAGCTGAGGCAGTGGTTTTGATGAGTGGAGAGAGTGCATGGGATGGAGAGCCCCTGCAATGAGAACCAGAGTATGTGAATAGCGGTTACGCAAAAAGGGTGGTGTCGCTTGGGGCAAGCACCGTGGCACCAGTTGGTGTGGCATTATGGCCAAGAGGGTCCCTTGGAAGGAAAAGAGAAAGGTGTGTAACTCCGAAGGGGAGTACAAGTTCGCGAGAATGAAAGTTGCAGAGCAGAGTTATGATTAGAGTCTTTCAAGTATGGCTTCGAGCATCGTGTTCGCGGCAGCGAAGTAGGAACCCATCCGGTTTGGAGATGTATGTTGAGGCTCAGAAGGGATGCAGGGGGAGAGAGAATCTTAAATTCTCAGTGTGATTCTGATCAGAGTGTAGGATGGATGTAGTGGTTCATCTTGGGAGATGTTCGAGGATATCATTAGTGTATCGGGTCTTCCAACCTGCGGGCGTTGGGGCTCGTTCATCAGGTGTACGTGATTGCAAGAGGGGAACTTGTGAGAGTTGCTCTGAGAGTGAGAATGGATCTCTCAGTCGGTACGGAATGGGCAAAGTGGGCTTTGGATCGGGGATCTGGTGGTTCATGGTTTCTTAACCCTTATGGGTCGAGTGATTGTCGAGATTTAGAGTAGAGTTGCATCTTGGGTAATTCTCGGTTACAGAGAGCGATGGACAATACAGAGATCGGGCTTCAGTCGACAGAGCAGATTCAGCAGATGAGACAGAGGCTATTGACCGCCTAGAGCCGACAGGAAAGTTATGCAGACAGACGCCGGTCCGAGCTTGAGTTTCAGGTCGGTGACTTCATACTCCTGAAGGCCTCTCCTTGGAGAGGAGTGATTCGATTCAAGAAGAGGGGCAAGTTGGGGCCCCGGTATATTGGGCCTTTTCATGTGATTGCGGGGGCAGGCCTGAGGGTCTATCGGTTGGAGTTGCCCACGGATTTGAGACAAATCCACGATATTTTCCATGTATCGCAATTGAGGAAGTATATAGCCGATGAGTCGGCAGTGGTTCCATTAGGAGGCATTCAGGTGGGTGCAAGCCTGAATTACACCGGGAGGCCAGTGGTCATCAGAGAACTGAAGATCGAGGTTTTGAGGAATAAGGAGATACCTCTGGTGTTAGTTCAGTGGCAGCACCGGAGGGGATCGGAAATGAACTGTGATATGGAACGTGATATGTGGGAGCAGCATCCGGGGCTATTTTTCAAAGTGAGACTTCGAGGGCGAAGTTTAGTTCTAGTGGGGGAGAGTTGTAATAGCCCGGAATTTCAAATATTAATATAATTATGATTAGGGGTGTTTTAAGAGGGGACTCGGCGAGTAGGAGCCTAGACTCGCCGAGTAGGATCGCAGACTTGGTCGCGGGATCGCGACTGGACTCGACGAGTCCAGATATGGACTCGGCGGGTCGACGTTGTTCAGCGGAAACCCTAGCCGTTTGGTTTTGGAACGTATATAAGGCACTTATAGGCCGTCATTGTCCGTCTTTAGTCGACTGAGAAGAACCCTAAGCGGCTGTGGGCATCTAGAGCAAGATTGAAGGCCATTGGTGATTTGAAGAGATTGTGGTGCAAGGAGGAAGGGAGTCTTGGCTAAAGGAACTGCAAGGGATTCGAGTTCTAAGGTTTGGGGACACAGAGAGTGCGTTATTCAGGTAATATTTCGGATCATTTCTGTTATATTGATGTGCGTATGGATCTAGGGTTTATGGAACCCATTTGGTGATTAGATGGATTATTGCCTTGTTACCCAAACGAATATAACCCTGTATTAGGACCTTTAGAGGTCCAGAAGGTCCCATGTTTGTGTATTTCGGAACCATGCGTATCTCAGGAAGCAGTTTGATCGACTGCATGGCATGGACTCGCCGAGTCTGATGAACAGACTCGGCGAGTAGCTTGAAGATTGACGGGGAGTCGTCGAGTTGTTCTTCAGACTCGGCGAGTTGAGTCGGGGTGGCCCCGTGATTCTTCCAGGAGTAACTCGTCGAGTATAAAGGGGATACTCGACGTGTAGAAAGGGTGTCTTAAGGAATCGGTGAGTTAAGGGCGAGTGGACTCAGAGTCGTTGAACTCGGCGAGTCTTGGGGTGACTCGGCGAGTTAGGTCGCAGGTTGAGTGAATTTCTGAGCATGGGGACTCGGCGAGTCTTAGGGTTGACTCGGCGAGTAGGGTCAGTCAGGGGTTGACTTTGACCTTGTCTTCGACCAAGGATTGACCAGTGGTTCCAGGGGTATTTTGGTAATTGTTGTTTATCGTTTGAGTTCAGTGCATTGGTGGCTATCCAGAGGTGGAGATCGTATCAGTGATCGGAGCAGCTCGAGCTATCTGTTCAGTCGGCAGTTTCGAGGTGAGTTATCCTCACTATATCGCTAGGGTTTATGGCACCAATGCCAAACCTTTTATCGGATGGAAATCCGGGTAGTTTTCAGTTGTTATATGTTATGGGCCGGAAGGCATTACTATGTGGGCCGGAATGTCATGGCCTGGAAAGGCGTATGTATGCATTTAGTATGTTGACTGATTCATAGGGTAATGTCATGATAGTGACCGGCTAGACCGGTGTCTTGTTAGAGTAATGCTATGATATGTAATCTGGTTATCGATTATTGTCTATGAACTGCTATATGATTATTCGTGATGTTGTATATACATTTTATGCTTATGGGCTGGAAGGCAATATATGTTATGGGTCGGAAGGTAATATGTATGGGCCGGAAGGCAATATGTCATGGACCGGAAGGTCAAGGCCTGGAAAGGCGTATGTGAGGTTGGTATTCTGGGGGTATCTCACTAAGCTTTCGGGCTTACAGTTGTGGTTTTATGTTTCAGGTTCTCAAGAGTCTGTGGCAAGGCAAAGGCGTGATCGTACCGTTCCTCGCATTGGTGTTTTATGATATGAACCTGGGAAAATACTTTGTTAAATAATGTATTGAAAACCTTTTTGTAACAACGTGATTAAAATGAGTGGTTTTTGAAAAGTTTTAATTGTTTTGAAATTTTGGATGTTACAAAGGGACTCCCATGGGAGTACGAGGTGCCAGTACGTCAGGCACATACTCTAGAGGCAGCTATCTGGGCTGCCAAGTCTGTTGAGAACATGATTAAGAGGAGAACCACCAACAAGGTTGAGTTTGGTGAGAAGAGAAAGTTTGAGGGAACATCTGGTTCCAGTAAGAAAAGCAAATTTTCGAAATCTGATTCGAAAGAGTTTGGAGGAAAAGGAGGCGAAGCGAAGTGGTGTGATAAGTGTAAGAAAAAACACTTTGGGAAATGTAGTGAGGATGTTGTTGGATATAGTGTCTAAGTCCATAACTATATTTGGTATTTACTTGACCCGACCCGGCATTGTCCATTTGGGTTGCACTTCACCCGAACAATTTATGGATAATATTTGAGAATAGTACAAGTTATGATTTATTAATATATTATAAGTTCTAATATATTAATATAAGATCATATTATTTAATTAGTAGTGATCTATAATTAATCTAGGATTAATTTAGAGATCAAAGATATTACTAATTAAATATGGGCTTCTATATTTATATAGTGTGGGCTAGTGCTTATTTGGAATGGGCTAGGCTTGCATGGGAAAAGTCCATGGATACTCCATGGAGCTTTAACCCATGGATCTCATGGAAATGAAGAGACATGGGTATTAGGGTTTACATGGAAGTAACCCTAATCCATCACACTATATAAAGGAGGCTTTGGTTCTTGAAATCACACTAGTTGACACTTGTTGAGGTGAGGGCCGATTTCAAGATAGTAGTGACTATTCTCTCAAAGTTACAAGTTTGTGGTGATTTGTGATTTCCACTTGAGGCATCCACACTATTGGTTCTAGGCTCTAAAACTCCAAGCAATCAACTACAACTTCAAGGTAAGTATTTCTACTAGCTTTATTTGATTCATGTTCCCCATGCCATGCTAGTTAGGATATGAACCTTGGAAAAATAATTATTTGCATGTATCTTAGACAAACATAGATCCAAGGTTTATTAGGGTTGCATGTACACTTAGGAAGTGTTAGAATGCTCAAAACCCAACAGTGGTATCAGAGCCTAGGCTTGTTTGTTTGATACTTGTTGCAATATTATGGAGAAAGTCGAAAAACTTGCTGTCTGACTGTTGGACTCGGCGAGTCCATGGGGGGACTCGACGAGTTCACTTGTATCTTCAACCTACTCGTCGAGTAGGATCATGCACTCGGCGAGTAGGGTCGACAGAGTCTAGATTTTCGACTTTAGTTGCTGGAAATGGATTAGAAACATTACCCTAAACTATTTTGGTACTTGAAAACTTGTTTTAGTTGGTGTAATGTCTTGCTAATTCATTTACAACAACTAGTTATCAAAATTACAAAGTTTAAATGTGATTTTGATTCATGAAAGTGTTCATATTCATGTTCTTGTTCTTATGATGTTTAGATGATCATAAGAATTATTTGTAACCTATGTGGTAGTTTAATTCTTGATCATAATGTGTTTTAATGGTATCCATAACTTGTCCTCAAGTTATGGAAAACCAAAAGTCACTTGAGTTAAAAACCATTAAAAGAACACAATAGTTAGAAAAATGAAGAGTCTTCATTTTATTACTCTAATAAACTCATAAGTTACAAGAAATGAAAAGTTTTGAAAGTTTACAAAACTTGCCCTCAAGTTTTGGAACAAGTAAAGTCAAGTTAAAATTTAGTTCCAACCCTTAGAATTTTAAAAAGTTAAAATTCAACCCTTATACTTATATTATTATGATTTAATTATATATATATATATGTATAAAAGTCGTTTTACTGCTAGTACGCCTCATTCACGAAGCCGGTCTATAAGGTGGGTATAAGGTTGTTGCCTATAAAATGGCAACTTAATGGGTGTCCACTCTGACCCACCGCTTGCTTGACCGGTGGAGGGTCGTTAGCCGAACGGGTAAGACAAGGACTTACAAATTCTCATTAAAAGTATGATGAATATTATAAAGTAACTAAATGTTTTATTAAATTCCCAATCTTAGTTACTTTAGGAAAAATGTGAATAAGGTGCTAATCCATGAAATTACACTTTACACTTTGTTTAAGTCGTTGGTGGAGCGTGTGTGGTTAACCGGCACACTAACTTGGACTTAACAAGGTAGGTAAAGGGTGACTTAAGGTTTATTATAGTATCGATGGAGCGTGTGTGGTTTACCGGCACATCGATTGAGTGATAAACTTTAAGGGTACCAAGTGATTTGCTTGGTTACTTCACACCTCGTTTTGTGATCCTCGGCATCCCAGTCACAAAACTTGGAGGGCACACTCGAGATTGAAACATGCCTTTGAAAAGTTCATTGAATCTCAAAGAATCTAGGAATTTCTAAGAACCAATCAAAAAAACCTAATATCTAATATTTCGGTTTTCGTGGTGGAAATTGGTGAATCGTCATTCACCTACCTTTCAAATATGTTATAGCTTGGATTACGGCATACCTCTTCCAAGTTATAATATATTGTGATTGGATCCTAGCCTTAATATTACATTTGGGTGTTTTATTAAGGACTCTCCTAATATCTAAACTAATCTTGTCCATTTCTTTCAGATGTCTTCAAACAATGTTGCTTCTGGCTCTAACCCTAATAGCTCCTTTACCCTTATGAACTTGTGTGGGAAAGTCACCTTTGATGGATCCAACTTCAATGAGTGGATCAGAAACATCAGGATGATTACCCGATACGAGGACAAAGAATATGTCCTTGACAAGGAGCTTAAGGAGATTGATGAGACCACTGCAACTCCTCAGGAGATCGCTGACTTTCGGGCACATGAAAGGGATGCTACGAAAGTGGCTTGCATCATGATGGCCACGATGACAGCGGAACTACAAAAGTCTTATGAGGATTTCTACCCTTATGAAATGCACCAAGATTTGATGGAAAGATACCATCAAAGTGCACGACAAGAGAGGTATGAAATCATCTGCTCCATGATAACAGCCATGATGAAGGACGGGGAATCCGTCACGAGCCACATGCAGAAAATGCAAAGGTATGTGGATCGTTTGCTGAAGCTTAATGTGAACTTCCCTGAGGATCTTGCAATAGATATCATTTTGCACTCCTTACCATCGTGCTATAATCAATTCTGCATGACATATCACATGAATAAGGAAGAGGTCACACTCAGCAAACTTCAGGGACTTCTCAAGACCGCAGAAACAGGTCTTAAGGGGAAGTCGGTTGTTAACACTCCTACTCCAAACTCTACTCCGGTTTTGGCAATCGGGAAAAGTCGAGGGAAGAAAAGAAAGAGATCTTCGAAGGGTACCAAGGGTCGGACCCTTGATGGCTCTTCTTCAAGTGGAACCAAGAAAGGTTTCATCACTCCTTCTTCTGACCCAAAAGAGGCTGAATGCTTCTATTGCCATGAAAAAGCTCATTGGAAGCGGAACTGCCCAAAGTACCAGCAGCATGTAAAGGATGGGAAAGTTAAACCCAACCATGCAGGTATTTACACTATCTTATCTAATAACTTCCCCCATTCTAAATCTTGGGTCCTTGATACCAATTGTGGTATTCATATTTGTTGTGACTTGCAGGGACTAAGAAGAAGTGAGAATGTGGAGCAAGGAAGAATAAACTTGATCATGGGGAATAGGAAAGCTTCACCTGTCACCAAGATTGGAGTTTATACTTTATCGCTAAGTAGTGGGTTTAATTTAGATTTGAATAAATGTTGTTATTCGCCAGGAATGGCAAGAAATATTATTTCCTTTCATGCTTTGTACAAACAAGGGTTTACCTTTTCGTTTAATAATGAATTTGGTTCTATTGATGCTTTCTTTAATAATGTTCTTTATTTTAAAGCATTACCTTGTGATGGTGTGTATGAAGCTGTATCTGTTGTAGATAAATTAGGAAATAATGTTTTGTGTATTGATTCTATTAATAATAATAACTTGGATAAAGCATCATTATGGCATTGTCGCCTTGGACATATAAGCAAGAAACGCATAGGCCAACTCCAAAAGGATGGAGTCTTGGAGTCATTTGACCTAAAGTCAAATGATAGTTGCGAATCATGCTTACTTGGAAAAATAACAAAGTCACCCTTCACAGGCTCGTGTGAGAGGGGTGAAGGTTTGTTGGATCTTGTACACACGGATGTGTGTGGACCATTCAAACATGCCACAAGGGATGCTAATCGTTATTATTTGACTTTTACTGATGATTACAGTAGATATGGATATGTCTACCTAATCAAACATAAGTCAGAGACTTTCGAGAAGTTTAAGGAATTTAAACAGGAAGTCGAGAATCAATTGGGCAGGAACATTAAGATGCTTCGATCCGATCGTGGTGGTGAGTATCTTAGTTCAGAGTTCCTTGACTATCTTAGGGAATGTGGGATTGTCTCACAATTGACACCTCCCAGGACACCACAGTTGAATGGTGTAGCTGAGAGGCGTAATCGAACCTTGTTAGATATGGTTCGTTCCATGATGAGTCGAGCTATGCTACCAATCTCATTCTGGGGGTATGCCTTAGAGACTGTCGCCCATATTCTTAATCTGGTCCCTAGAAAGAAAGTTGCCAAAACTCCTCATGAGATGTGGACTGGTAAAGTACCTAAACTAGACCACATCAAGATTTGGGGTTGCGAGGCTTTCGTGAGACGCGAGACTCATGATAAGCTCGAACCCCGAAGCAAGAGGTGTATTTTCATCAGCTACCCACAACAATCCTTTGGTTACCTCTTCTACAGACCTAGTGATAATGTGGTCTTTGTAGCAAGAAGAGGAGTTTTTCGAGAAAGAGAGTTTATAAGCCAAGGAAACAGTGGGAGGCAAATTGATCTTGAAGAAATTCAAGAGTCAAGTGGTGAAGGAACTTCAAACCCTAGCCCTCAACTTGAGGAGGAAACTCCTGTTGAGCCAGTTGATGTGCCTGTACCTCTGAGGCGTTCCACGAGAGTTAGGAATGCACCTGAGCATTATTATGGTTTCCATATTACTGCGGAAGGTGAGACACTTATTAGTGATGAGACACTAGTAGGTCTGGATGAACCTAACAGCTATACGAAAGCCATGGCAGGCCCTGAGGCTGCTAAATGGAAAGAGGCTATGGATAGTGAGATACAATCCATGTATGACAATCAAGTTTGGAACTTGGTTGAGAATGTACCTGGTCGTAAGACTGTAGGGTGAAAATGGATCTTCAAGAAGAAGACCGACATGGATGGTAATGTACACACTTATAAGGCACGACTGGTTGCAAAAGGTTATTCTCAAACTCCGGGAGTTGATTATGATAAAACCTTTTCACCAGTGGCCAAGATAAAGTCTATTAGGGTTCTGTTAGCCATTGCTGCATTTCATGACTATGAAATATGGCAAATGGATGTCAAAACCGCTTTCCTTAATGGAAAGTTGGCTGAGGATGTTTACATGGTTCAACCAGAGGGTTTTGTCAGTACCGAGTACCCCAATAGAGTGTGTAAACTCGAGAAATCCATTTATAGATTGAAACAGGCACCTCGCAGGTGGAATCTTTGCTTTGATGAGAAAGTCAAGGAATTTGGCTTTTCAATGAGTGAAGATGAATCTTGCGTCTATATCAAGGCTAGTGGGAGCATAGTCAGTTTTTTGGTACTGTATGTGGATGACATACTACTCATAGGAAATGACATCCCAACCCTGCAGGAAGTAAAGTCCTGGCTTGGGAAGTGTTTCGCTATGAAGGACCTTGGTGAAGCTGTCTATATCCTAGGGATAAAGATTTTGAGAAACAGGAGTAAAAGACTAATTGGACTTAGTCAAAGTACCTACTTGGACAAAGTGTTGAAAAGATTCAACATGCATAACTGCAAGAAAGGTGAGTTACCCATTCAGAGTAATGCCAGATTGAGTAAGACACAAAGCCCTAGTACTGAGGCTGAGATAGCAGAAATGAGTCGACTTCCTTATGCTTCAGCTGTAGGATCGATCATGTATGCTATGACGTGTACTCGACCTGATGTAGCCTTTGCTTTGAGCATGGTTAGCAGGTATTAGGGGAACCCTGGCAAGGAACACTGGACTGCGGTAAAGAATATCCTCAAGTACCTGCGAAGGACTAAGGACTGGGTCCTTACCTTCGGTGGGAGTGATGACTTGAGAGTTGTAGGGTATAGTGATGCTAGCTTCCAGATTGATAGGGATAATTTCCGCTCACAGTCAGGCAGGGTCTTTACCTTAAACGGAGGAGCAATCACTTGGAAGAGTTCCAAGCAGGAGACAGTGGCTGATTCTACTTGTGAATCAGAGTATATAGTGGCAAGCGAGGCAGCAAAGGAGGCTATATGGCTAAAGAACTTCATCGGAGACCTTGGAGTTGTACCAGCTATAAAAGAGCCAATGGAGATTTTCTGTGACAGCAATAGTGCGGTTGCCTTAGCCAAGGAACCAAGAGATCATGGGAGATCCAGACACATTGACAGAAAGTATCACTTCATCAGACATCGAATAGAAGAAGGGATCCTCGTGGCGAAGAGGGTATCATCAGATGAGAACCCAGCAGATCCCCTCACGAAGGGACTGGGTAGGGTTAAGCATCTCCAGCATGCTCGGAGCATAGAGCTGAAGGATGATATAAGTTTTAGTAGTTAGATAAATTATGAAATTTGTAAAGTGTAATTGACATTTGATGATGAATAAAAGGTGTTTTATTTATGAGTAAAGTGTTGCTATCTCTTGTCAATCGTTTACTATATTTCTTTTGCATGTTTTGACTTCCAGAATAATTATGTTTGGTATATCATATTATTCAAACCTCCACAGTCGGTTATATGTCGGAAGTAGGTATGAATCAAGACTGTCATGATTGGTTGCAGAGGTCTAAGGTGTTGGACATGGCTACAACAATCATGAGTGCTCATAAGTTCTGAGCATTGGACTCAACCCACACTCACTGGAATCACTTCATGGAATTTTATCTCGAGTGATCGTGAGACGGTAATATCATATAAGTCTTCAAACCTAGAGATATGATTTGTTACTTACGAGTTGGTTATGCATTGATTGTACGAAAACGCATTGGTAACTCGATGTTATAAAACGTGCTTTTGTGTGTAATTCAATGAGTGGTAGAACAAACATATGAGTCGAAGTTTATATGTTCCTTCTTGGATTAGAAGCTGATATCTGGGCCCCTCGATGATTTTGTTTTGACCTATGTACCGGGCCCGGTCAGAACTAAATTGATGTGTTCAGTTGAGTTCTATGTCAAACAAATCGGAAATCGGGAAACAAATGCTGGACAATAAGCAAGAAAATGTTCCATGTATTTGTCCGGCTGATATCTAGAACAGAGGATTATATGATCACTTATCTAAATGGCGCGTTCTAGTTCAACAGAGTTTAAAGAGCTACGATTGCTGATCGGTTCCTGAAGTTATACTTGCAAATATAGTTACTAGACTTATCCAAGTGGGAGACTGTTGGATATAGTGTCTAAGTCCATAACTATATTTGGTATGTACTTGACCCGACCCGGCATTGTCCATTTGGGTTGCACTTCACCCGAACAATTTATGGATAATATTTGAGAATAGTACAAGTTATGATTTATTAATATATTATAAGTTCTAATATATTAATATAAGATCATATTATTTAATTAGTAGTGATCTATAATTAATCTAGGATTAATTTAGAGATCAAAGATATTACTAATTAAATATGGGCTTCTATATTTATATAGTGTGGGCTAGTGCTTATTTTGAATGGGCTAGGCTTGCATGGGAAAAGTCCATGGATACTCCATGGAGCTTTAACCCATGGATCTCATGGAAATGAAGAGACATGGGTATTAGGGTTTACATGGAAGTAACCCTAATCCATCACACTATATAAAGGAGGCTTTGGTTCTTGAAATCACACTAGTTGACACTTGTTGAGGTGAGGGCCGATTTCAAGATAGTAGTGACTATTCTCTCAAAGTTCCAAGTTTGTGGTGATTTGTGATTTCCACTTGAGGCATCCACACTATTGGTGCTAGGCTCTAAAACTCCAAGCAATCAACTACAACTTCAAGGTAAGTATTTCTACTAGCTTTATTTGATTCATGTTCCCCATGCCATGCTAGTTAGGATATGAACCTTGGAAAAATAATTATTTGCATGTATCTTAGACAAACATAGATCCAAGGTTTATTAGGGTTGCATGTACACTTAGGAAGTGTTAGAATGCTCACAACCCAATAGATGTAACCTGCTACAAGTGTGGAAAGGTTGGACATTTTGCCAATGAGTGTCCGAACAACAAAAGGATGTGTTTTGGTTGTAATGAAGAGGGGCACATTTTGAAAGACTGTCCGAAGAAGAAGGAGGCAGCTAGACCCAACATTCCACCAAAGCCGAAGGCGAGAGCCTTCCAGATGACACTTGAGGCCGCGAAAGATGAAGCTGATGTCGCTTCAGGTACCTTACTCGTAAACGAATTACCTGCTCAAATTTTGTTTGATTCTGGAGCCAACTACTCCTTTATTTCGCATGAGTTTGGTAGAAAGCTAGCTTTGCCTATTGATAGACTAGATGATGCTTTATTAGTCGAAGTAGCTAGTGGCAAGTTTGTACATGTTAGCCATCGTATGAAAAACATCTTAATTGATCTGAATGGGAATAAGTTCCACGAGGAATTATTGCCTATCGAACTTAATGGTTTCGACATCGTGTTGGGAATGGATTGGCTTAGCGCCAATGATGCCGAAATTTTATGCAAGAAGAAGATAGTTAAAGTAAACCCGCCTGGGAAAGATTTATTTATGGTGTATGGGGACAAACGCAGAGTGAATTCTGGAATCATTTCCCTAATGAAAGCTAGAAAGTGTTTGGCCAAGGGATGTGCATCATATTTAGCATTCGTGATCGATGCTAACAAGGAAAAGAAGGTGATGCAGAGTATTCCAGTGGTGTGTGATTATCCGGAAGTATTTCCTGAAGATCTTCCTCGATTACCGCCTGATCGACAAGTGGAGTTCCGTATTGACTTGTTACCAGGAACCACGCCAATAGCAAAAGCACCTTATCGATTAGCACCGACGGAGATGAAGGAGCTGATGATGCAAATTCAGGAGTTATTGGACAAAGGTTTCATTACACCTAGTTCATCGCCCTGGGGAGCTCCGGTGTTATTCGTGAAGAAGAAAGATGGAAGTATGAGAATGTGCATCGATTATAGAGAGCTGAACAAGGCAACAATAAAGAATAGATATCCGTTGTCGTGGATTGATGACCTATTTGATCAATTGCAAGGTTCGAGCTATTTCTCGAAGATCGATCTTAGGTCAGGATATCATCAGCTAAAAGTAAGAGAGCAAGATATCGAGAAAACTGCATTCAGAACTAGATATGGACACTACGAGTTCTTGGTTATGTCGTTTGGACTAACCAATGCTCCAGCAGCATTCATGGATTTGATGAAAAGGGTTTGTAATCTGTTCCTTGGTAAATCTGTGATAGTGTTCATAGATGACATTTTGATTTACTCGAAAAGCCAAGAGGATCATGGCAGACACTTGCGAGAAGTGTTAGAAGTCTTGGAGAAGGAGAAGCTGTATGCAAAGTTCTCTAAGTGTGATTTTTGGATTCGTGAAGTCCAATTCTTGGGTCACGTGGTCAACCAAGAAGGGATAATGGTTGATCCAGCAAAGATTGAAGCTGTGATGAAGTGGGAACAACCGAAAAATCCCACAGAGATTCGAAGCTTTTTAGGATTAGCCGGATATTACCGAAGGTTTATCCAAGGCTTTTCTTCGATTGCTACTCCATTAACAGCTTTGACCCACAAAGGAGCTACTTATGCTTGGAGTGATAAGCATAAAGAAGCATTCGAGAAGTTAAAGAAGAAGCTATGCGAGGCACCGATACTTTCTCTACCCGATGGAGTTGAATACTTCGATGTCTATAGCGATGCGTCTGGGGTTGGATTGGGTTGTGTTTTGACCCAAAGAGAAAAGGTGATAGCATATGTGTCTCGACAGCTGAAGGAGCATGAAAAGAATTACCCGACTCATGATTTGGAGTTGGCAGCGGTAGTTTTCACTCTGAAAATATGGAGGCATTACCTCTATGGCACAAAGTGCAAACTTTTTACTGATCATAAGAGTCTCCAATATCTCTTTAATCAGAAGGAATTGAATATGAGGCAACGACACTGGCTAGAATTACTTAAAGACTACGACTGTGAGATACTTTACCACCCCCGTAAAGCTAATGTTGTTGCTGATGCTCTCAGTCGGAAAGTCAATCTTGAAAGGAAAAGGCCAAGAGCGTTGAGAATTGAAGTTTTCTCGACCATTGTGGAAAGTATAAAGAAAGCTCAAGAGGAAGCTTCTGAAAGGAATGACCGAGAGGAGGAACGTTTGGGCAAAACATTGGTGTTCGGTGTAAACAGTCATGGACTGAAGGTATTCGAAGATCGTATTTGGGTACCTAAGTCAGGAGGAATTAGGGATCTTCTGATGGAAGAAGCTCACAAAACCATGTACTCGATTCATCCTGGTAGCACTAAAATGTATAGGGACCTGAAACCCTACTACTGGTGGCCGACGATGAAGCTTGATGTTGCAAAGTATGTGGCTGAGTGTGTGACTTGTGCGAGAGTAAAGACACAACATCAGAAACCGTACGGGAGTTTAGAACCATTGTTTGTGCCTATGGGTAAGTGGGAAGACATTGCTATGGATTTTGTCACTAAACTACCCCGAACAAAGAATGGTCACGACATGATTTGGGTGATCGTTGATCGATTCACTAAGAGTGCGCATTTCATAGCAGCCAAGGAGAAATGGTCTATGGAGAAGCTTGCGAATTCTTACGTGAAGGAAATTGTGAGGCTTCACGGTGTTCCGTTAACGATTGTGTCGGATCGTGATAGTCATTTCACCTCAAGGTTTTGGAAAAGTCTACAAGAGCAAATGGGTACCAAGTTATGTTTAAGTACAGCTTACCATCCGCAGACTGATGGTCAGAGTGAAAGAACAATACAAACACTTGAAGATATGCTAAGAGCATGTACCTTGGAATTCCTAGGTAATTGGGATGAACATTTACCATTGGTAGAATTTTCCTACAATAATAGTTTCCACTCGAGCATTAAGATGGCACCTTATCAAGCTTTGTATGGAAAGAAGTGTCGTACGCCGTCTTGTTCGCTTGAGGCTGGGGAAAAGCAGTTTATGGGACCGGAGATGGTTCATCAAACTGTTGAAAAGTTGAAAACAATTAGGGAAAGGATGTTAGCAGCTCAGGATCGTCAAAAGAGCTATGCTCACAAGAAGCGAAGACCGATGACTTTTGAGGTTGGAGATTCGGTTTTGCTTAAAGTCTCGCCGTGGAAGGGACTTATAAGATTTGGTAAAAGGGGAAAGTTGAGTCCAAGGTTTATTGGACCGTTTAAAGTTCTTCAGAGGATTGGGAACCAAGCTTACAAGCTTGAACTACTAGAAGAACTGAATGGAATTCACAACACTTTTCATGTGTGTTATTTGATGAAGTTCACGGGAGAAGTTCCTGACATAATTCCAATTTCTGAATTGAGAATTGATGAGAACAAAAGGTTGATTGAAGAACCAGAGGCAATTGTTGACCGAAAGACTAAGAAGTTGCGACGCAAAATGGTTGGGTTAGTGGTTGTCCGATGGAAACACACGAATGGGCCGAATCTCACCTAGGAGACGGAGAGTGACATGTTGAGTCGCTATCCGCATTTGTTTTTTGATGTGTGATTCCGGGGACGGAATCATTCTAAGGTGGAAAGAATTGTAACGCCTGTGTTTCCAGGCTTGCCATTTTTTAGCAATGTAATAGGCTAGGTTAATCTTTGTAACCCATTTTCAAATAATAAGAGTGTATTATTTGAGTATTATGTGTTTTGTGCTTAATTGCTTACTTATGTGGTTTGATTAATTAAGAATAAAAATAAGCGTCAAAATTAAAGTGTAAAAAAAACTTGATATCTTTGGATAATGTTGTAGTAGTTGAAACGAGGTTTCCGAATATATATAGAACGCCCAAATCTGACTTCGTATGAGGAAGTTATGATTTATCGAAGTTTCGGCTTAGCGGTATGCATCCTGAAATACTCGATTTGAGATCGAGTGGTTTTTAGCCGAAGCAATCTAAACGAGGATCGAAGGTCTCGTTATTGGTATCGAAGCGATGAAAAGTTAGGCGAGAACGGACGTCAAACGAAGAAGTTATGAATTTATAACGAAGTTTTTCTGTCCCGGCCTACTAAAAATAAATAATAAAAATAAAGTTAAAATTAGCCGACGGAGTCTAAACGAAAGTTGTAGAGCGTAGTCTCACCTTCGCGTGGATATAAAGAACGTCGAAAACGGAGTTCGTATGAAGAAGATATGAATTTCCGAAGTTTATTAAATAATTTGTATTTAAATTTAATTGGAAGATCCGGCATTATCCGAAGAGGAGTCATCGGACTCATCCGAAGTACGCCCCGCGTACTCGTGTACGCCCCGCGTACACCCAGGAATGTCGACACTCACACTCGAGCACTTTGGATACGTAAGCAGTGACGATTTCGGAGCAGTACGCCCTGCGTACTCCGAGGCTCCAGCCTCCTATAAATAGGATCCGAAGGCAGCCGACTCCTTTGCTATTTTTCTCTCTTCTCTCTCCCGTTTTACCTCGATTTGCGTGTCAGAAGTACCCCGAATCCCCGGTATTATTCTCGAGCCCCGAAGCAAGTCCCGAGATCCCGAAGGTCCCGAGAAGTGCGGTTCCCGAGCCGAAGCTCTGCCCGCGAGAAGTTCGATTTTTGTGAAGATCTTCCAGACCTGCTGAGGATTACTACTTGTGCAAGTCATAGTGCTGTCCGATCATCTTCTGATCAGGTGAGTGTATACTACCTTTCATAAACGCGATAATAATACAAGTATGGTTTAAGTGTATTAAGTATATTATTGTTTATATGTGTGAATGTGTATTCACTTTCTTCTATCTTATAGATCTGATTATTTCTCTATGAAATACGTGTTATGTGTGTGTGCCTCATCTGTTATGTGGAATATGTATTGATTAAAGCATGCTATACAGGTTTTTAAACTATGTATAAAAATGTATATTTTTATCTACTAATATGTTGGGTAGAACATGGGTAGATAGTTGGTGTGTAATAAACAGATGAGAGGCCTGGTTGTTGTTTGATTTAGTCATCTAGCGGAGTTTAGATGACGACCACGGACTTTTCTAGACAGTCATGTGCAACATTAGCAGGCTCACCACCTGTAGGTGTTAATGAACTTGGGTGTTCATTCGATGTACTCCATACCCCTCATGGTTGCCTTATTTGACTTATATTGCTGAGGAACCCCCGAAGCATGTGTTGTCGCCCCAGTGAAATATTCTTAGACTAGGTCCCTTATGTTAGTTGTTTTAGGGATATAAAGTGAGAATAACGGGAATGGGTAATTGGGTTATTGTTGGTTGGTGGAACTTAAATATAATTATTTATATTGGGTTGAAAACCCTATATGCTCACCAGGCTCCCAAGTCTGACCCACTCAATTTTATTTGTATTACAGGAAGTGGCGCGAGGGCATAAGATGGATGAACCATCAAGTTGTTTTGTTTACAAGTCTGTATATGTATATATTTGTTGAATGACTTGTAATGTTATCGTTTATGCTTATTGGTCTGTATCGGAACATGACACCCCGAGTTTTGATTATATAATGAAAATACATTTCTTTTATGAAATGCTTTGGTAAACATTGTTTTATCATGTTTTGTTCCGCAACTCTTTCAAATCAAAAGGATTTACTCTGAAATTATTTTAAAAGCATAAATGAAATCGGTCTTTCTGGGCGAGATTTTGGGGATGTCACAAGATACTGGGATGGTTCTAGGTGGAGGTGAAGGAGGGTGAGGGCGAACTGGAATTTATAGGGTAGGGGAGCAAGGCGGAGTATCACCTCGGCCCGAAGCCTCATCATCAGAGCTTTCGCTCTCAGATTCTAAAGGAGGAGTGTTCTTATGTTTAGGAGGAACATACTCTGAATCTGAATCACTTGAGGATTGTAGTATAAGCTTCTTAGCGGGCTTCTTCTACTTCTCCGGTTAAGCCTGTGATGTTGCAGCCTTGTCAGACTTTCGCTTCTTGGGGGTTTGCCCCTTTGTTGGTTTAGAGACAGGTCCTTCCTTCTGATTGTCAATCTTCTTACCCCTTTTAGCTGGCTTGTTAGCCTCTTCAATGGAGCGAACCATGGCTAGCGTATGCTCCCTTGGACCTGATGATGGATGCTTCCTGTATTGTTGGAGAACGTTACTCGACGCAGAGATACGAGCGAGCATTGCTTTAGGAATAGATCCAATAAAGAAGTACTTGGTTGGATCTATGACAATGATTTTGGTTGTGTGAAAGGTAGCAATGGATGAAAGAAGAGAATCCGCTATTATTGGAACATGAAGGCGGTCCTTTTCCCAGTTGGTGATGATTGACCAAAATCGCCCACATGAGATCTTAGAGTGCCTGGATGAAGAGACCAAGCTTTGTACCAACTGCTGCCAGATAATTGACCCATAATCTAAGTCGATCCCATGGTACAGACCATACAACACAGTCACAAAAGACTTGCTCGCACCATCTGATCCGGCGCTTCGCTCAGAGAGTCCCTTGAACAGCAACGTGAAAAGGCCATTCCATTGAGGAGGAAGGCGGGACTTTTTGAACTTCGTGATTCTGGTGAGGGTTTCAGTATACCCCATCTGATAAAACATGGAAAACAATTGACCAGTGGTGATGGATTCAGGGTTTACCAGAGATTGTTTTTTTAGAAAGACCAATTAGGGCACAAAAGCGGTGCTTGGAGATAGAGGTCTTCTCATTGTGGATTTCGAAGTGAATCCTTTCATGAACCTTGTCGTAGTAGGCAGTAGAGTAGACAAGAGAAAGGCAGGACATTGGTACGAATTCGACTTTAGTCAGCGCCTCGACAAGAGGTGAGTATTTGAGACACTCAACAACGTATAGCATGTATGGCTCATAGATAAACGGAGTGAGATCGATGATCAAGTTCTGTTGGGGTTTGATTGTGAGAAGTGGTTGACGAATGGAAGTATCATGAACGGACGATGAGTCTGCCATTGTAGTAGCTTGGAGAAGATGATGAACAGCAACAAAACTCGCCGGTGTTCTTTGAGAGAGATTGGTAAGTGATAAAAGTTGAGAGAGTACCGTTCCAATTCCTTTTATATGTACAAGGAAGAGAGAGAAAAATATGGCTGAGATCTTGGATTATCTCAAAAATAGTGCCTGACTTGATGGATGAGCAATTGGCATGCCAAAGATGACGCATGAAAGAGAAAGGACGTTTCCTTTTTGCACGCCATTCCATAAAATACACTTTTTCAAATCGCCAAACCGTTTGGATAACTGCTGATTTAGCTTCCACTTTATCCCAATCGTCACTCCAAAATACGTTTGAATCGCCATTGCCTATAATGCTTTATTGAACAGCCATAAAAGAACCAGAGTGTGGAAAATTAAAAATTTCCGTGCATAGGGTGTAAAAGATAAAGAAATAAAGCAAATTTTATAGGATTATCTGTAATGCCTTAAGTAGACATAAAACTATGGATTCTGGGCATAAATCACTTCCTTCAAAGTCAAGAGAGACATTAAAGTGCTTGCTTGGTTTCCCATTAAATAACGATCAATAACTTGTTGAGAAGTATTGAAATACATCTTTTGAAGGTTATAAAGGGTGGCTTTCGCTTCAATTCATAATTTCGATACTTGATATAAGACCGAAACTGAATGAAGTACTTGTGAGATCATTGTGATCTGTTGAACAAGTAGGTAGGATAAATTTTATAGTGACAATAGGAAGTAAGGAAATCTCAAAAAAAATAAACTGGATCTTTAGGGTAAGAGAAGCATTGGTTGAAGATAAACTCATAAAGATCACTCAAAAGTAAAAAGAGATTTCATTAGGTAACAAGTTAGATCTTGAATATTAGAATTCACCGTCAATTCATTAGTGGTGTTGAACTTTGGGTTTCACTTAATACATAGTCGCATGAAACTAAGATCATGAACGCAGATTTTGTATAACCATAAACCTCAGTGGTTAAAACTGAGAGTCTTAGGGGTTATATTGGTGAAAGTAATTATAATGGAGAAAAGTGATGGAGAAGGTATAAGAAGCGAATGTACCTCTGCTCTAAAGAAAAAGAGTGACCAAGCAGAAAACTCTAAACTCAATGTGAGTAGAGTAAGGTAGCTCATGATTAGAGTGAATATGACAGCCTGGATTGGGAAAACATGATTGGTATATATCATGTTATTAAGGCTTCACTCAAAAATCTTTAGAGGCTTTAGTCAACATACAACAGCATGCTTCTAGGGACTCCTAACTAATAAAAACATTTACCCGACTTACCTTCGCCATCGAGAATCACACTTAGACAAAAAGAAAAACTTTAGATAAATAAAAAATAAAGAAAATAAAAAAAAATAAAGTAAAAATATTTTTGAATTTTATGAGAATTGACCAATTGAACGAAAGAGAAAAATATTTTGGATTTTATAAGTATTTTTATGAGAATAAAAGAGAAAAATATTTTTTGAATTTTATAAGTATTTTTATGAGAATAAAAGAGAAAAATATTTTTGGGATTTTATAAGGAGAAAAGAGGTAATGAAAAAGTGTACAAAAGAATACAGTCAAAATGCCTTGTTAAGAAAAAGAAGCGAACGACTTCAGAAGGACCGAACCCGAAATAGACCGAACATTCGGTTCATGGTCAATCTTCACCCAAAATAGACCGAACGCTCGATTCATTTCGGTTCGCTCTATTTCGCTTGTTACCTTTATGGAAGCGAATGCGATTTTGGTACAGATTCATCTTGCATCATTCCTAGGCCTTGTAGAATTTTATTGAAGCTTGCTTTAGGTAAAGCCTTAGTGAATATATCTGCTAGTTGATCAGTCGTTCTGACGAAGTACTTGTGAGATCATTGTGATCTGTTGAACAAGTAGGTAGGATAAATTTCGATACTTGAAGGTTATAAAGGGTGGCTTTCGCTTCAATTCATAATTTCGATACTTGATATAAGACCGAAACTGAATGAAGTACTTGTGAGATCATTGTGATCTGTTGAACAAGTAGGTAGGATAAATTTTATAGTGACAATAGGAAGTAAGGAAATCTCAAAAAAAATAAACTGGATCTTTAGGGTAAGAGAAGCATTGGTTGAAGATAAACTCATAAAGATCACTCAAAAGTAAAAAGAGATTTCATTAGGTAACAAGTTAGATCTTGAATATTAGAATTCACCGTCAATTCATTAGTGGTGTTGAACTTTGGGTTTCACTTAATACATAGTCGCATGAAACTAAGATCATGAACGCAGATTTTGTATAACCATAAACCTCAGTGGTTAAAACTGAGAGTCTTAGGGGTTATATTGGTGAAAGTAATTATAATGGAGAAAAGTGATGGAGAAGGTATAAGAAGCGAATGTACCTCTGCTCTAAAGAAAAAGAGTGACCAAGCAGAAAACTCTAAACTCAATGTGAGTAGAGTAAGGTAGCTCATGATTAGAGTGAATATGACAGCCTGGATTGGGAAAACATGATTGGTATATATCATGTTATTAAGGCTTCACTCAAAAATCTTTAGAGGCTTTAGTCAACATACAACAGCATGCTTCTAGGGACTCCTAACTAATAAAAACATTTACCCGACTTACCTTCGCCATCGAGAATCACACTTAGACAAAAAGAAAAACTTTAGATAAATAAAAAATAAAGAAAATAAAAAAAAATAAAGTAAAAATATTTTTGAATTTTATGAGAATTGACCAATTGAACGAAAGAGAAAAATATTTTGGATTTTATAAGTATTTTTATGAGAATAAAAGAGAAAAATATTTTTTGAATTTTATAAGTATTTTTATGAGAATAAAAGAGAAAAATATTTTTGGGATTTTATAAGGAGAAAAGAGGTAATGAAAAAGTGTACAAAAGAATACAGTCAAAATGCCTTGTTAAGAAAAAGAAGCGAACGACTTCAGAAGGACCGAACCCGAAATAGACCGAACATTCGGTTCATGGTCAATCTTCACCCAAAATAGACCGAACGCTCGATTCATTTCGGTTCGCTCTATTTCGCTTGTTACCTTTATGGAAGCGAATGCGATTTTGGTACAGATTCATCTTGCATCATTCCTAGGCCTTGTAGAATTTTATTGAAGCTTGCTTTAGGTAAAGCCTTAGTGAATATATCTGCTAGTTGATCAGTCGTTCTGACGAAGTGGATTTCTACGTTACCATCTTCGACGTGATCCTTGATGAAGTGGTACCTCAGTGCTATATGCTTAGTCTTCGAGTGTTGCACTAGGTTGTGAAAAATCCTAATTGCGCTTTTAGAGTCGCAATATAGTGGGATTTTCTTCATGTTTAGCCCGTAATCCCTAAGTTGACTTTGTATCCATACGACTTGAGATGTGCATGATGCTGCAACAATGTATTCAGCTTCTGCAGTGGATAGAGAAACACAGGTTTGTTTTTTTGATTGCCAACTAACCAATTTACCATCTAGAAATTGGCATCATCCAGTGGTGCTTTTACGATCTATTCCACAGCCACCTAAGTCAGCATCTGAGAATGCTTGAACAAAGAATCCTGAGTTGGTTGGATACCACAGACCGAGAGAGGAGGTTCACTTCAGATAGCAAAATATGTTTTTCATGGCTTGTAGATGAGGTTCGTGTGGGTTGGTTTGAAATCTTGCACAGTAACAGACCGAGAACATGATGTCAGGTCTACTGGCTGTAAGATACATCAGAGACCCAATATTTTGTCGATAGAGCATCATATAAGCTGCTGGTTTCTCCAATGAGGGTGTAAGCTTTGTCCCAAAGGCCATAGGCACTTTCACTTTGGAGTCTCCCATCATCCCAAACTTAGCTAATAGAGTCTTGGTGTATGCCTCCTGATTAATAAAAATTCCTTCGGGTACCTATTTAATGTTCAATCCAAGAAAAAAGTTAATTGCACCCATTAAGCTCATCTCAAATTTAGTTTCCATCAACTTTCTGAATTCAGCTGTTAAGCTAGGATTCGCGGAGCCAAAGATGATGTCATCAACATAAATTTGATCTATCATAAGGTGGTTACCTTCTCGCTTGCGAAAGAAGGTTGGGTCAACCGAACCTTGTTTGAATTTTGACATTTTTAAGAAATGAGTGAGAGTTTCATACCATGCTCTGGGAGCCTGTTTTAGGCCATATACAGCTTTGTCGAGGACATAACAATGATCTGGATACTTCTCGTTCACGAAGCTTGGCGGTTGCTCAACATACACAGTTTCTTCAAGTTCCCCATTGAGGAAGGCACATTTGGCATCCATCTAATAGACTTCAAAGTTCTTGTGAGTTGCATAGGCAAGAAAGATACGAACAGAATCTAATCTTGCAACTGGAGCGAAGGTCTCTTCATAATCGATGCCTTCTTCCTGACAGTATCCTTTGACCACCCGCCTTGCTTTGTTATGAATGACATTCCCCTCCTTGTACATCTTGTTTCTGAATACCCATTTGAGACCGACAACCGAAACATCCTTTGGAGTTGGAATATGACACCATACTTTGTTTCTTTCAAACTCATTTAACTCATCTTGCATGGCTTGAACCCAGTCTGAATGATCAAATGCTGAGTTAACAGTCTTTGGTTCAACTTTGGAAACAAAGGAGTTGAACATGCAAAACTCTACTTGAGAAAAGAGTTCAGCTTGTTTCGCTTTGATTTGAGATCGAGTTAACACTTTTTCTGAAGATTCCCCTATAATTTGACTTTGAGGGTGATCTTTGGTCCATTTGATAAGTGGTGGGTAATTTGGATCGTAAGTGGGATCCAATTCGGCATTTATTTCTTCTTCTAACTCAGACATAGTGTCATCATCATTGACGTTGGTGTTCTCCCCCTCGAAGAATGACTCCGATTCAATAACTGTAATGGTATGACCTCCTTTGATTGGAATTTCAGAAGAGCTTGAAGAATGAGACAATAAGTTCTCCCCCTGGAACGATGAGCCTTGATCATGATGAGGAGTTGGACCCTCCCCCTTAGGACCGTCACTTGAAGGTTCGCTTTCTTCTGGCCTTTCGGTTTCTTTGGATTGATCATCAGCTATCTTTTGAGCAGTGACGTCGATAATTTGTTTTAGATTATCAACTTTGTTGTCTTTTGCAGTAGATTCATAGTCAATTGCTTTTTGAGGCTCATCAAACAAAAGCATATATTGCTCGAAAAGATTTGAGATAGAGGTTGTAACTTGACCATTCTTTGGAAAGATCTCTTGCGTTGCACCTTCTGTTGATTTCATCTTCTTAACATAACTATCGTCAAAGGTGACATAGTATGTTTCTTCAATCTTCTTTGAACGCTTATTGAGAACCCGATACGCCTTGGAGTTCAGGGAGTAGCCTAAGAATATCCCTTCATCAGCCTTAACATTGAACTTGTTTTGATTCTCTCTGGAGTTGAAGATGAAGCATCTTGAACTGAACACGTGAAAGAATTTCACATTTGGTTTACGATCATTCAAAATCTCATAAGGTGTAATGGAGAATCGCTTGTTCAAATATGATCTGTTTGGAGTATAAAATGCAGCGGAAATTGCATCAGCCCAGAAATACAAAGGTAAGGACGCGCAGCATAGCATTGGTCGAGCTGCTTCACACAGAGATCGGTTTCGTCTATCAACGATACCATTCTGCTGTGGAGTATAAGGGGCTGAGAAATTGTGAGTCGTCCCCTTTTCAGCAAGAAAGTCTTCAAAATCTTTGTTCTTGAATTCCAAGCCATTATCGCTTCTCATATTACGAACGACCTTTCGTAGTTGTGTCTCTATCTGTTTTATAAAGAGCTTAAGCTTTGGAGTGGCTTCAGACTTTTGCTTCAGGAAGAATATCCATGTAAATCTAGAGAAATCTTCCACTATAACCAGAATGTATTTGTTCTCCCTAATGCTTTCAATGGACGATGGACCACACAGGTCTATATGCAGCAGCTCCAAAGGTTCTATCACCTTAGTATTGATAATAGAAGGATGAATTTGCCTACTATGCTTTCCCATTTCACATGCTGCACAAAGATGTTCTTTATCAAATTTTAGAATTGGAAGACCTCGAACATGATCACCCAAAACCAACTTGTTGATATCCTTGAAATTCAGATGAGAGAGTCTTCTATGCCATAACCAGATTTCATCAGAGTGAGCCTTTGTGAGTAAGCAAACTGCTGGTTTAACCCCGAATTGGGTTGAGGTTCAAAGGATACATTTCACCCTTTCGCTTTGACTTCAGCAGAACGTTATTAGATTTCTTCTCGACAATCTCTGAGCCTTCATCGTCAAATGATACTTTCAATCCAGTGCCAACCACCAGCTGTGATACACTGATAAGATTGTGTTGGACTCCTCCAACATAAGCCACTTTTCTTATAGAGAACTCGCCATTAGTGATCATTCCATAGCCTTTGATAGTACCAAATGAGTTGTTGCCGTACTTCACAATACCACCATCCTTGAGAGACCGAAAGTCCCTCGGTTCTTCCTTCCTTCCTATCATGTGACGTGAGCAGCCACTATCAATGTACCATTCTTCGTCAAACTGCTTGTCACGAATAACCTGCAAAATATTAAGCAAATTTAGGAACCCAAAGTTTCTTGGGTTTTTGTGAGCCTTTTACAGGACAGGGAATAGTAAGAGAAATATCAACCAAGTATGTGCGTTTAACTAAAGTTGTTTCATCTTTTCTTTTTATGGTGAAAACTTTAATTTTGGTTGATTTAATAGGATTGGTATTAGTGGTGTTGACTCCAGCATTCTTTTGGATATCTTTTGGAAGACGGTTATTTTCAGGAAAGAGTTTTCCTTTTCCCTTTGAATCAATTGAAGGACGAGAATTTGAATGGGAAGTGCTGGATTCAGAAGTGACTTTGGATCCCCTGTGTTTCTGATTGGACTTGTATGGATGGGTACCGAAACTGCTCTTTCGGTTGCAGTTGGATGGAGAGCCGAGACCACTCTTTCGGTTGATATTACTTCGAGGACGGAAACTATCCTGTCGGTTCCTTTTTGTCGATGGACCGAAACCTTCTTTTTGGTTCCTTTCATTCGAGGGACCGAACCTCTCCTTTCGGTTCCTTTCGGTAGAGGTAACGAAACCATCCTTTCGGTTCCTTTCAATCGAGGGACCGAACCTCTCCTTTCGGTTCCTTTCGGTAGAGGGACCGAAACCATCCTTTCGGTTAGTGTTGTTTTGAGGACCAAAACAACTCTTTCGGTTCATTTCCATCGTGGGACCGAAACTCCCCTTTCGGTTCCTTGATTCCTCTTGTGATTTGTGCTTCCTTTCTATCCTTATAAAGTGAGGATTTTGTGATTTCCAAAACTGTTTTCTTTCTGATAGATTCTTCTTGTATCTCAGATTTCTTTGATGCTTTCGACCAGCCACCTGTTTTGGATTTCTGTGAATGTTGGCCTTTCTTTTCAAAGCATGAGCACAACATTCACTTTTTGCTGAGGATGTTTCACTAGTGGTTTGCACAGGTTCGCCCAATGGGGTTTTGGTTCCACTTGTGCTCGGCACATCATATCTTGCAGGCTCATTTAGTGGTTTGGGTATATATCTACCTTTCACTCTCCATGAGGTTTTCCAAGATAGGCCCTTAGTCTCGTCAACGTTGTCTATTAGGCCTGACCAAAAAAACTCGTCACATCCGCCAGCCAAGTCTTCTTCCACCATAGCAGTCAATTCTGCAGTTTGTGGTGGAGTGACACCCGGAGCTGTGTAGACTTCATTTGGAGTGGTTTGTACCTTTTGGTACACAACATCTTTAGCTTTGAGAACTTTGGTTTTATCAGTAGACGAGCGAGCAAACTCAACAGAGTTTTCAGAAATCAGGTTTTTGCGTGACTTAGGTTTGCTTTTGACATATTCTGATTAGTCCACCATATCCTCTACAGAGATTTCACTCAGATCATCATCCTCATTAAGTTCAGATGCATTTTCAACATCAATTTTATTTTCTGAACTTAACTTGGCATTCAAAGATTCAAATTTCGGTACGGTTTCGGTTCTTAATTTCAATCTATCATTTTCGTCTAACAGATTTTTGAGCATGTCCTTGTGGTCTTTGGACTTTATGTAGGATTCAATTTTGTCCAGACCTATTTTATATGCTGGAGAAACCTCGTCAGAAGATACAACGCTTTCACAGTTGTAGGCTTCAGCATCGATTTCATCCTCCTTTAACTCAAGGAAGGGTAAAATCATGCGATGTATCTTCTTTCCTATTTCACAATCAAGATGAAACTGAGTGATGTTAAAATAGAGTCTTTTAGCAATTAAACAAAACACATTTCGTTGTTTAAGAAGTTTAAGATTGTCTCTTTGCAAATAAATTGAATCATCTTTAGACCAAATTAACTCCTTCTCCTTTTGCTCGATCCACATCCTGATTTCCTCACTCTTTGAAGAAATCCTGCTAATTTGATCAGTTAGGTTAGAATTTGTGACACGGGTTTGGGTGAGACTGCTACTTATGCTTGAAAATTTAGATTTTAAGTTATTTAATTCCTTTTCATAGTCAACAACAGGTATTTTAGAGAAGCAATAATATTTTGTACCTTTTTGATCAACTCATCACATTCGTAGATCTATGCGCTGACAGGTTTGGCAGCAAAACACCAGTCCTCTCGCTCCTTCTCGCCTTCTACTCCCCCGTCGGTTGTATATCCTCTCATTTGAGACACACCTTTGGTCACCACAAAGCATCTTCCTGTTACATGCTCTTCTTTTGCCAGCATAGCCTTCCCATGAGTGGGCTTCCTGACTTCTTCATCCTCTGAATATGTGGACCAAACTTCTACACCACCAAATTCATCATAGTTGTTTGTATCCTGCATAATTAAAGCATTCATGGTAGTATTGTTTGCAGCAGACTTTCTTTTCTTGATTTCCTCCAGTCTTCTCAGGAGGCTCGCTTCCTCATCTTCTTCATTTATCTTTTCTTCTTTCTTTCTTTGCATGCAATCTTTTGCAAAATGGTTCTTGCCTCCACAGTAATGGCAGTTAATCCTAAGTCTCCTCCAACTTTCGCTTCTTTCTTTGACTCTTCAGACTTTGACCCCATCTTCGGTTCCTCCATGATCTTTTCGACGCTGTAACTATCCTGCTAGTTTCGGTTCTTGTTGGCTGGGAATTTCTTCTTAATAAATTTTCTAGGATTAGACACCATCATGACATACTCTTCACCGGTTAGATCATAATTGGCAAGATGCAATTCCTCTTCTTCTTCAACCGATCTTTTTCCTTTAGAGACAAGATCTAAAGAACCCACACTGGAAACCACATTCGTTTCCTTAGACAGTGCACTTTCATGGGATTTCAAAATACCTACTAGTTTTCTCGAGAATATGACTTGAACTATTCATGAGCTTTAACTATAGATACAACAGCCATCCATTCGGATCTGAGACCATTCTTGAAAGTAACTTTTTGTTCGATAACTTTCCTTTCAATCCCATGCTTTATCATCTTACTTAAAAGATGATTGAAGCAATCAAAGGTTTGAATAAGTTTCTCTTCAGGCTTCTGCTTAAAGTCGCCAAATTCAGACAGCAAGAGAGTTTGAATTGAATGTTCCAAATCTTCGTCAGTGGAATACAATTCTTTTAATCTGTCCCAGATCTATTTAGCCGTGTCACAAGAACTTACCAAATGAAACGTATCTGACTGCAACGCAAACCTTATCATCCTCAGGGATTTGATGTTGCATTGAAACTTTTCCTTCTCGTCTTGAGGAATATCTTTGACATCGTTAACAAACTGATTGTACTCTTTCTGAGTTTTAACAATCTTAGAGGTGCTTGAGTGAGTGAATGGGCCTATAGTGATCGCTTCCCAGATCAAGTATCCATTATCCTCCGATCCAATCACGTAATCTTCAAAGTGATGCGTCCAAACTTCATAGTCTTGTGTATACAAGATTGGTATCCTTGTCGTAGAACCAATGTTGTTGGAGATGTTGATCGGATTGGTTTGTGAATCATCCATGGACATTGTAATGACTTTTGATTGATTACCTGTAAAAGATCAAACTTGTAATATATCGTTAGGGTTAGATCAAAAATTAATGAGATACATCAATATGGAGTGACGGCTCAATTAATATCAATCATTGCGGAATTAAAAACCCTAATAACTTCTTCGACAGAAGAGATGTGTATGAATTACACAGTCTCCTACTCTGATACCAATTGATGAGAATTAAATTCTACATCGATTAGATCTTTCACAGGTACGATTATGGAAATCAAACAAGAAAAAAATAGTAAGAGAATGAACACAGAACGAAATCAAATATATGCTTATGATTCAATAAAGTCACGCCTCGGCAGAGCTCGATGAAGAACTTCCGCTGTAGAGGCGAGCTAGGGTTTACAAAACATAGAGAAAAATAATGAAAAACGATAACTTCTAAGACTACATGCATGCAGCTTATATACTAAACCCTAGAACAAAAACATGCACGGTTGGACAGGCCCAATACCAACAATCAAAATTGGGCTAAGGACCGAGCCCATGACGCAATCTAATAATCCCAACACATATTTAAATGGCTTATGTTGGGCTTATTGTTTATTATTGTACTTGGGCTTAGATATATTTATGGTAGTGGGCTAATTGTGTTTTCGGTTATGGGGACCGAAATCACTCTGGTGATTTCGGTCAGCTTGGGCTCGGTCCATGATCAGGCTTTGTATTGGGTTCAAATAAATAGTTTTCAGCCGTCTAGGAGTTTCGGTTGTTCAATCTTTGTAGTATTCGGGTGTTAAGAGTATTCTTGTGTACTAGACGATTTCATTCAATAAAATCGTATGCATTAAGAGTTATTTGTGTGTTCTTGAATCACTATCTGATTTATATTCTGTATTTTTTAGATAGTTTGATTGATATCTTATTGAGTTCAAATGTTACCGGAGTGAGGCTGATTCTCTCAAACTGTGCTCTAATACCAACTTGTAACGTCCTAAAATTTGCAATAAATTTTAACTTTTTAAAACAACATATGTTTATCTAAAAGTCATAACTTTTACAAAGTAAAGTTTCAAAATGAATCCCCAAGATCAAAGTAATACAAAAAGTCCCTTGTAAATTTACAAGTTTTAAAATAAATATAAAACATAGTCCAACGTATTATAAAATCTTTATCACTACAACCTGAGCCAGTGTGTATCGTTACACCCTACCATCCTGAGTAATTGTTGATCTTGAAAGAATAATGTTAAAGTGAAAGGGTTAAGCACAAAGCTTAGTGAATTTCAAACTTACACAACGTAATCTCATACAAGTTCTACCCTTAACATACATGTATCAACCACAGTAACTACATAGCCACACATGTAAGTCAAAGAAAAAAAAATCAAAAACAAGCATATACCCATTGAGATACATCAACTAAACTCGAGCCCCTTGCTTCATACGTCGAGCCCTTGGGACACATCAGTTACACCCGGTGCCCTAAACCTAACCCCATTGGAACATACTGGTTACACCCGATCCCCCTTTCTCAGTGCGTCAAGCCCTTAGGATACATAGGCTATGCACGATCCCCCAATCAGTACATCAAGCCCTCCTATACGTATCCGTCGATACTTTGATCGAATACCATACACCAACTAGAAAGTACCCCAACTTAGTGTCACCTGCATATACATCCTACGAGCACACACAAGCAAAAGTATGGGATGCACAACATCACAGTGTAGTGTGAAACTCACCTCAAATCCATGATAAACCTCCAACTGTAGCCTAGAAAACTAATCACACCAATTCATTTTGCAACACTCCTAAAATAGAAATGAAGATTGAAAATGGCTACCATTTACGCTAAACATATAGACAAACTACTAGACTGAATTTCCAGATTTCAACCTGAAATATCAGCCCGTTCAAAGCCACTTTCACACCACCAAAGCTTGCTAAAAGTTTCAATATTTTTCCATATTCCTGTATTTTAGTCTTTTATATTTACAGGGATTACATGTAAATGTCTATTCAATTTTCCTTCAATTCATTATGGATTTTACAAAATGGGATATTGATGCAGCTAATTTCTTACCAATCAGTGAAAATGATGATTTTCACTCTAGTTAGAGCCATCATAATGTCAAGGAAAAATCATAGACATACTAGACTCGAAACCTGAACTTTGGGTACTGACAAGTCTTAAATCTGACTCTCTTTGATTTTTCTAGATATTTTACAAAACAGGGGCATAATATGTATTTTTATAATATTTCTTAGCTTTGACTTTTAGGGGTTAATTTACATCTTAATCCATTAAGTCATTGAAAATCTCCCATAAATCTGGAGAATAATGACTTAAAGTCCAATATGGAGTGTGATGTCAATATGGTCATTTGATGACTCATACTCTAATTCCAAAGTATAATGATTAAATGAGAAAATTCCAACAATTAAGGTTTTAGATGTTTTGACCCATGTTGAGTGTTTTGACCATAACTAATGAAACGTAACTCCAAATCATGCAAATCGGGTGTCATAGAGAGTAGACACAATTTCCCACAACTTTGTGACTGTGGAAAAGTTTTTTATTTGACTTCTATTTTCCACAAACATGTTTGCAAGTTTGTGACAGTTTTTTGTCCCAAAATTTGAACATAAAAACAAAGAAAGAGAAGGGAAGGAATGCAAAGCTTATTTAAATAAGAATCAACACCACAAAACCTTCACCCTTCCTCCTAATGGGTTCATCATCTCCTTTCTTCCCATATTCACCTCTTCCGATCACACTCTTAGCCCTCCTATTTTCTGTTTGAGCTGCAAATCACACACACACTTGCAAACGTTTGTTTTATTTGTTTGCTAGGGGTCGACGCCCTCATAATTATAGATGGATTGCAACAAAATAGGGCTAATCATGAGGCTTAAACACGATGAAGAGATGGGGAAATTTTTTCTTTTACACAATGGGCCCCTAAATTATCCTGTAATGACAAAATAGTACCTACAACCAAAAATCTTTTATTCTAAGGTTTCTAACAGGACCACTTTTAGTCCCTCTACTGGAATATGATTACAGTTCCTTCAAATACTCATTCCTCAATTATTATTATTATTATTATTATTATTATTATTATTATTATTATTATTATTATTATTATTAATCTTATTTTTTATTTTTATTTATACTTATATTCCTCTATTAAATAATTAAACAGAAAACGGGGTGTTACTTCGTGAGACCGACTTATACACACGATACTTTTTCATTTTGCATTCAAATACATAAGCTAAGAGTGTAACCATCTCATTCCTTAAAAAACATATTTATATACATGACACATTTACTTTTTTTTATGTAAGTCCTAAATTCGAAATATAATCCTCCTCATCGATGGATATGGTACAAGTTTAGGAGCAAAGACTAAACGTCTTAATTTTGTTGTTTTCGAATTGTATGAAATGCACATAGTTTTCCCCACAACTGGCAATTCAAGATTTAAGATTGTTCAGGGCCTCAAATTTATGTTTTTCTAATTTTGTTGATTTAACATAATCTTTTTATTTATGGTTAGTTTAGAAAATTAATTATAGATCTTATGGAAAAATTATGGATAAAAACTTATCTTCTTCTTTAAATATTTTGTTTCTATGGGTTTTTGAGACAATTGATTTTGATTAATTTATTAAATATTAGTTTAAGAATGACCATTGGATTCCTCATTTTTCTCATAATTCTCTATCATTTTTTAGAATTAGTAACAACCATTCCAATGTGTTTTATGAGTGTAATAATGCACCATCATAACGTGCAATCATCTTTCATCTTACTTTAGTTGTATAAATAGTGAGTCATATGTATTAGAAAGTTAATGATTTCGTCACGGGTATAGGAATAAAAGTTCTCTCCACTCTCATGTCTTTCATTACTCTATAATTTATTTTGTTATTTGATCATGTTTTATAACACGTTATCAACATGACTTTACTATAGAGCTCCAACTTCTTGTCGTTCTTTTCATTGTCATGTGTATATATACATACATATATATATATATATATATATATATATATATATATATATATTAAAGTTCTTAAGTATAATGCTCACAAGTAATATAATTCTTATAAGTAATTTTATGATACTTCTTAATTAACAATCCCCTAACATACAACTCTTTATTATGATTAGTCTTTTTCACTATGGAAAACCATGCCAGAGAAAACATTCTCTACTTTTCATTCCCCGAACATGCTCCTGCAGCAGCAATATCATGAGAAAGGTTTAAAAAAAATCTGAATGAATCTCATGTCTTCTTGTGGCTGAAAAAAACAATGAACTATTTATGAAAAATCACCAATCATTCTCGACCAGTTCTAGTCTATTTCCTAAAGTGAATGCAACATCATAAAATTATAATAGCCATCGGTCAAACAAAGGTCGTGGAGGTCATCATAGTTATCATAACAGCAATAACAAGATCGCAATTTATGACAACAAGTTAGAAAATAACAAATACCCCACATCCTAATGATTAAAGTGGTCAAGGCAAAAAGAAAATTTAAAATATTTGTCACCAATGTGGAATGACCGGTCATTGGTCTCGTACATTTCACACTCCAAAGCATTTTGTTGATATTTATCAAGCTTCTCTAAAATATAAAGAAGGAAACAAATGCAGAAACAAATTTTGTTAAAAATTATTTTTTCGAAGATCAACTAGAAATATGACATTTGGATGTTGTCGGGTATCTTGTCTACACAGACGGGGCAAGCAGTGCTATAAATGGTGATGGAAGTACCCAATTTTTCCCATAAAAGGATATGGATATGATATATCATGAAACTGCTGGTTTTCTAGTATCATTTGATTTTTGCATTATGTTTGTTTAGAGTCATTGTCATGGTCAAGAATAATATATAGTTTTGTTTATTGTCTTTTATGATTTTTATGTCATAGTCGTGTCATGAGAAGAGATCTCAGTAGTTCTTCTCAAAATAATAAAATATGACTTTATTTCTCTAAGTTGAATATTTATTATTATTATTATTATTATTATTATTATTATTATTATTATTATTATTATTATTATTTTGAAGAGAAATATGGATATTCACAAAAGAAATGAGAAAGATATATGTCTTGTAGACAATGCAACAACACATAACATTTTTAATAATGAAAAATATTTTGCTTACTTATCAATTTAATAAGCAAAATGTTGCTATAATAACGGGTAGTGTAAAAATTGATTAAAGGCTTCGGAGGAACGAATATAGTATTACCATAAGGGACAATAATTACAATTTGTGATGCATTATTTTCATCAAACTCACCAAGAGATTTATTAAGTTTTAAGGATATTCGGTCCAACAAATATCATTTTGAAACAACTAATGATGGTGACAAAGAGTATCTCTATATTACAAAAAATGATATCGGGTAAGAATAGTCTTTTGGAAAAATTACCTGTATTGTCCTTCGGATTCTATTATACAAAAATTAGAATGATTGAATCCCATGTTATTGAAAATAAAAGGTATGATAACACCTTTAATGTTTGGCATAACCAGTTAGGCCATTCCAGATCAGTTATGATGCGTACAATAATTGAAAATTAGAGAGGTCATTCCTTGAAAAACAAGAAGATTTTTCAAGCTAATGAATTGTCTCGTGTTGCATGCTCTCAAAGAAAAATTAATTTCCTATCCATCATTGAACAAAGTTGGGTATGAATGTCTTAGTTTCTCAAAGAAAAATTAATTTCCAACCGATTCTAAAGATGAAAATCCTCGAAAACGAAAGGCAGAAAATATAATTAATGGTCCAAAAGAGAAAAAAATATCTTGAAAAGATTAATGAAACTCTAGAAGAGCCCAATGACATAATAAAATAAACTAAGGTACCTGGAAAATATGAAAATGAAGAAATCTCAATAATTTATGTCATGATAGGAATAAGATGGAACCGAAATAAGACAGAAGTCGACAATAATTTCCATATCATGTTCCACGTGAGATTATAAAGAAAATGAGGATCTTGAACCTAAATTTATTGAGAAATGTAGGAATAGAAAATATTAGCCAAAATAGAAAGATGAAATAAATAAATAGCTTAATTCTCTTACTCAACAAAAAGGTTTTGGACCTGTAGTCCGTACACCAAATAAGGTAAAACCATTGGGACACAAATGAACATTTATGATTAAAAGGAACGATAAAAATGAAGTTGTGAGATACAAAGCAAGATTCACTGCAAAAGGTTTTACCCAAAGACCTATAATTAATTATGAAGAAATGAAGCTCCTTTGGTTGATGCAATTACATTATGTTATCTAATAAGTCTAGCAATACATGAAAAACTGGAGATGCGTCTGATGGATATAGTTCCTCTATTAATATGGTTCACTTGACAATGATATTTATATGAAAATCCAAAAAGGGTTTAAGGTGTCAGAATCACAAACTCATAATTCTTAAGATGTATATTCGGTAAAATTAAATAAGTTTTTGTATGGATTAAAACAATCTGGTCGTATGTGGTTCAAATGTTTAAGTACATTTCTTTTGAAAAAGGGCTATAAAGATGATCAATTAAGCCCATGTGTATTCATAAAAATATTTGAATCAAAATTTTTCATAATTTTTGTGTACGTAAATGATATGAACACTATTGGAACTCCTAGAGAGTTTAAGAATGTTACTTGTTTTCTGAAAGAAAATTGTGAAATGAAAGATCTTCGTAAAACGAAATTTTGTTTGGCTCTTTAAATTAAGCACACCAAAAAATGGCGTTTTGTACATTAATCTAATTATCTAGAAAATGTGCTTAAGAGGTTTTTACATGGGTAACTCATATCCATTGTATAACTCGATGGTGGTAAGGCACTTAGATACCAAAAAGGACCAATTTCGTTCTTGTGAAAAACATGAAAAACTTCTTGGTTATGAAGTACCATATCTTAGTACTATTGGTGAACTAATGTATGTTGCTAATAACACAAGACCTTATATATCTTTTGCCAAAAATTATTAGCAATATATAGTTCTTGTCTAACAAAAAGACACTTTTCAAACACATTCTTTGGTATCTTCGAGGTTATTTATTCACTTATGGAGATAATACAAGTTGTATAGTCCTATTCAAGGAAGGATTTATCAAAGGAGACAGAACCAAGCATATATCACCCAAGTTCTTTTTCAGTCATGATATTCAAAAAGAGTATGGAATCAACATCTAGAAAATCCAGTCAAGTAACAACTTTCCCGATTTTATTCATTAAAGACTTCCTACATCCAAATTTGAAAATATGGTATGAAACAATTCTATGCAATGCTTTAAGGAAATCAAGTGATGTGCTGATTAGGGGGGTTGGAAACATATTGTACTATTTTCCTTAGCTATGTTTTTCCCACTGGGTTTTCTTAGCAACGTTTTTAACGAGATAATTCTTTCCAATATCTATTATTAATCATGTACTCTTTTTCCTTAATAAAGAGTTTTTCCCATGAGCTTTTACCTATTAAGGTTTTAACGAGGCATGATACAATAGTCATTCAAGGGGGAGTGTTATAAAATATTAGTTTATGAATGACTATTGGATTCCCCATTTCTCTCACAACTCTCTATAATTAACTAACATTAGTAATAACCATTTCAGTGTGTTTTATGAGTGCACAAATGCACCATCATAATGTGCATTTATCTTTCATCTTATTTTGGCTGTACAATTAATGAGTCATATGTAGTAGAAAGTTGATGATTTCATCACAAGTATTGGAATAAAAGTTCTCTCCACTGTAATGTCTTTCATTACTCTCTAATTTATCTTATTATCTGATCATATTTTATAATGGATTTGTATTAGAATCTTATTTTTTTTGTTCACGTTGGCTGTAATCACTTATTTCATTTGAATGTTTACGCATCACTTATTCTTTTCACATCATTTATCCAGTCGCATAACTCGTTGTATATTAAACTTTACATTTTTTTATGTATATTCATCCTAATTAACTTTATAATATGGAACGGTATGCATAAACAAATTTTAGTTCATTATCAAACAATTCTGACCAAATACAGTTAGAACATATCAAACTATATAATGATCTCAATATTACTATGTAACATATTATTTATATGTTGTATGAAATTAAGTATAATGTAGAATAAACCTCATAAATGGTCCATGTGTTTTCAAGAAATCTAACACATAGTCTCTAAGTTCAGAAAAACCTTAAAGATGGTCTTTGTGGTTTCAAAACTTTTGACATATAGTCCCTCACCCACATAAAAAGACTTATATACCCTTTTTGTTTTTTTAGATTCAATTGTAATTAAATTTATCAAAAAAGAAAAACAAAATAAATCTCTCTCTCTCTCTCTCTCTCTCATTTCTACCATTCCTACTGCCATTTTTTCATTTGATCCAAAATAGTTTTCCATGGGGCTTTTCTATCTAGCAATAAAGATACCAAAAGAAATCAAAAATGTGTATCTCATCTCGTATCACTCATACTAGCAGCACTCTATCATCCCGGTCTCTTCAAATCGTATTTGGATCCAGACGATTACTCCTCCTCCGGCCTCCTCCTCCAATTATGTCCTCATCTTAGAAGACTCCTCTGCCTCCCTCCTCCATGTTCTCGGCCACATTGTCACCACCTCCATCAATACTAAAGTCCAAATCATACCATACTCATATTTCTCATTCGGTGATGGCAGATCAATGGTAAAGAATATGGTGGAAATCGATAACTTCCACTACATCCCACCATACCCTCATCCCTTGCTCTCTCTTCTCTATTTGAGTCAAAATGGACAAGCAATTCCCAGTTAGGGGCAATAAAAAAGGTGAGCTTCCACGAACCCGGACACGAGTATTTCTCGTATTTAGGGCAAAAAATCGACCGACTTTACATGCGCAAATCTTTTGTCCATAAAATCAGCAAGGTGAGAATCATAGCTCGGATTTAGTATATCGATTGCTGGTGGTGTATTTTTGGTGGTTTGTTTTAGTTAATGGTTTCCTTCTCATGAAAATCTTGAACAAAGAGGAAGACATGTGTAATTCTTCAAGTTCATCTTAGAAGTTGTTTTCTTCCGTCTTTATTGCTGAAAAGGTCATGAGATTGGGATATGAGAGGGGATATTCATAAAAGAATGTATTTTGCAGGTTTAGTGTCCATCGATTTTCATCTTCTATGGTTTGGATGTGTATTGATTTCAGGTATGATTTTGATTATAAGGTTCGGTTTTGAGCTTTGATTTCATGTATTATTTTGGTATGGTTTTGAGCTTTGATTTTAGGTATGATAGCATGATTTCATATTTGGTTTTGAGTAATGATTTCAGGTACGATTTTATTTGGTGCAAGTGGTAATCGATGGTGGTGGTAGTCGGAGGTGAAGGCGTCAGTGACTATGGTGGTTGGTGGATCTCTAAACGAGAGAGAGAGAGAGAGAGAGAGAGAGAGAGAGGTGGGTCATTCATATATTTAATAATAATAAAATATTATAAAGAAATAGTGAAAAATGAAATATATATATATATATATATATATATATATATATATATATATATATATATATATATATATATATATATATATATATATATATATATATATATATAATAGGTAAAAATGTCACTTTAATTTTCGAAAGAGATTAACAAAACTATTGAAAAAAAAATGTTTATTAAAAGTTTTGGAAGACCATCTATAAAGTTTTTTCAACATAGAGATAATATACCATATTTCTAGAATGCAAAGAAACCATTTATGAGATTTAATCTATAATGTATTATTTTACATATAATTAGCCAAGCAGGATTGACTATTGTTTAACCATTTATAAACATTAAGGCCTAAAATATATATGTTTTTTTTACTAACGAAAGTTGTGTTATGCACATGTTATTGAATAACTCACAAATGAATTGGACCTGTTCAAAATTTGTCGTATTAGTGTATAATAAGCAACTGAAATGTGGAGTGTAAACCCAAGAATACTTCATTACCCACATGCCTACAAAATATTGAATATTTTCTCATTACTCGTATTCCGTACGGTACTTATTTCCTCTCACGTTTGTCTTTGGCCCTTTGGGATTTGACATATTTATGAAAGTTTAATAAATAAAGAACCAGAATAAACCATATAATCAGAGAACAAATCTGATTGATAAAACTTTATTTTATTTTATTTTTATTACTAATCCTTTTTACCGTTTGTTGTCGGGTCTCATTGATATAGAAAGGAGGTTTGTGGGGTATATATGTTTGAAAACCAAATCATTTAAACCTTTTATGTTAAGAATGAAAAACATATAATTCAAACACTAGAAAATGAAGATTATTAAAAAGATGTTGATTAGGGACATTGTTCATTCTTTGAGGGTGGAATGACAACTCTCCAACCCACTCAATTTACTGTTATGTTATTTATTTATTTATTTATTTTTTATTTTTATCAACTCTCACAACGTATTAAAATAATATTTTTTTCCAACTAACTCGATATAGTTGCTAGATCTTTCTTTTTAAAAATTAAAAACATACAAACTATAAAAAAATAAGTTAAATTTAATTTTAAAATATAAATAATTTTGCCAAAAAAAAACTATGTAATATATATATATATATATATATATATATATATATATATATATATATATATATATATATATATATATATATATATATATATAGTTAGGTTCATGTGAGACGGCCTAATTTTGTGAGATCTTGAGACGCATTTTTTTATTTTTTTTCATTTTTTTTAGTTAATTCAAGTTCCGAAAATAATATTTATGAAAGAATTTTTGGATTTTTCTATTTATTTTGCATTTTAAAATTACTTTTTTGAAAATGTACAGTGTAATATTCTATTAGATATTTCACGTATTTTTAAAAAGAAAATAGAATTTCTTTTATTTTTTTATTTTTTTTAGTTAATTCAAGTTCCGAAAATAATATTTAAAAAAATAATTTTTAGATTTTTCCATTTATTTTGCATTTTAAAATTATTTTTTACAATATGTCAGTGTAATATTCTATTAGAATATTTCACGTATTTTTCCAAAAAAACGGAATTTTTTTATTTTTTTTTTATTTTTTTTTTAGTTAATTCAAGTTCCGAAAATAATATTTCAAAAAAGAATTTTTGGATTTTTCCGTTTATTTTGCATTTTAAAATTATTTTTAGATTTGGTCTCACGGTCTCACAAAATTAGAATGATCTCAAATGAACCTGAACTATATATATATATATATATATATATATATATATATATATATATACAGAGAGAGAGAGAGAGAGAAAGATGATCAAATAAGAACATCTAAAAGGTTGAGAACGCGAGAACATATCTAAACCATCTAAATACATAGATCTAAGGCTTTTATCAAACGGGTTATATATATATATATATATATATATATATATATATATATATATATATATATATATATATATATATATATATATATATATTCTAAAACTAAAGGGATTAAAGTGTAACTTTTAAATGGTAGAAAGGTAAAACATAAATTGCAAGTTTATTTAATACCTTTATTTTTCATTCTCTCTCACCTCTTTTCTTTTTATTTTATCATATCTCTCCTCATCTTTCTTTTTGTATACCTAGGGTACGTATTCATCATCACAGCCGCTATGTTCCACCATTGCTCACCATCATTATCTGGTGTTGCAACAATAATCGAGCCTCCCCCAGGTCTAAAAGTCATCGCTTGCAAGAGGATTCAGATAAAGATAGAGAGACCGTGAAGGAATTGAAAAAAAAAATCGTCATTGCAGACGCATCCTTTTACCTCGATTAAAACTTTGTCTCATATTCTCATTCGTGTTTATGATGCTGGAAGGGTTTAGTAGGGTCTGGTTTAGCTGGCCTGTGATAGTGAAGACAAAAGATTAATAAAAAAACATCAATGGTGATGATGGTCTGGTGTTTAGCATATTATGTACACACGGATACATAAATCAAGAGGGACTCCTCATTATAACCACACCAGCAATCTGATTTCTTTTGAGGATTATCACTCACGCCAAAGTAAGTTCTCCCATGTTTGCCGATTTTTGTTTTTAAGTTACCTTGTTCATCATTTTTCTAGGTGAAGGGGAAGACTCCTATTGAATCTTGTTTACTTGGAAAAATGACAAAGTCACCCTTCACTCGTACCTGTGTCAGGGGTGAAGGTTTGTTGGATCTTGTACACACAGATGTGTGTGGACCCTTCAGAACCGCCACAAGGGATGCAATCGCTTCTATGTGACTTTTACTGATGATTTCCATAGATATGGTTATGTCTACTTAATTAAAGATAAGTTAGATACCTTTGAAAAGTTCAAAGAGTTTAAACAGGAAGTGGAGAATCAGCTGGGCAGGAACATTAAGATGCTTTGATGCAATCGAGGTGGTGAGTATCTTAGTACAGAGTTCCTTGATTATCTTAAGGAATGTAGGATTGTGTCATAATTGAAACCTCCTAGAACACCACAACTTAATGGTGTGGTTGGGAGGCACAATCAAACCTTGTTAGACATGGTTCGTTCCATGATAAGTCGAGTTTCTCTACCAACCTCATTTTGGGGGTATGCCTTAGAGACTGCAGCCCATATCCTTAATCTAGTACCTACCAAAAAGGTTGCCAAAACACCTCATGAGATGTGGACTGGGAAAATTCCCAATTTGGATCATATTAAGATTTGGGGTTGTGAGGATTTTGTGAGGCGCGAGACTCACGATAAGATCGAACCTCGAAGTGAGAGGTGTATTTTCATCGGCTACCTACATAAATCCTTTGGTTACCTCTTCGATAGACCTAGTGTTAATATGGTCTTTGTAGTAAGGAGAGGAGTCTTTCGCGAGAGAGAGTTCATAAGCCAAGGAAACAGTGAGAGGCAAATTGGCCTTGAAGAAATTCAAGAGTCAAATGGTGAAGGAACCTCACACCCTATCAATCAACCTGAGGAAACTCCTGTTGATCCAACTGACGAGTCTGTACCATTGAGGCGTTCAACCAGAGTTAGGAATGCACCTGAGCGTTACTATGGCTTCCATATTACTGCGGAAGGTGATACAATTATTAGTGATAGTACACTGGTAAGTTTGGATGAACCTAATGTTGGATAAGGTGTCTAAGTCCATAATTATTACTGGTATGTACTTGACCCGACCCGGCATGGTCCATTTGGGTTGCATGGCATCATGCATTTGGATAGACTAAATGAGAGAAATAACACTTTTGGTTTATTCATATATTATAAGTTCTAATATATTATTAGTATTATTTAATTAGTATTGATCAAGAATTAATTTGGAATTAATTAAGTGATCAAAAGATAACTAATTAAATATATGGGTTGATCATTGATGGGTTTTGGTCATAAGAACATCCTATGTGCTCATACAAACCATAATGCTTGGATCTAGGTTTCTCTATTGTACATGCAAGTTATCCAAGACTATAAACCCTAATTCTAGCGTTCAAGTAATCATATTAACACGAGAATAGGTTTAAGATGTTACCTTGATTGTTATGTAGCAATAACAATCCCAAATCTCCTTGTATTGACTTTAGAAAGCTTAGAGTCACAAATTTCACTCCTCTAATGGTTCACAAACACCATAAGCAAGAGGATGAAGAGGAGAGAGGATGGAGGCTGCCCAAAAACATGTGAAACCCTAGAATAAAGCTTAGCCACGTTTTTGGGTCATAAGGGTCATATATATAGTGAGGCTATTAGGGTTATCTAACAAGGAAACCCTAATTTGGATGCTTAAGCCCTAAGCAACCCATGGATCACTTTCCTTAAGGCCTTGGACGATTTCCTTATGGGTTTCCCTATAGAATTCGTCCACTCCTTAATTTAAGAGAATCCATAGCCCATATTACAATTATCTTATAATTACAATTCCAGTCCCTTAAGTTTAATTAATCTCTTTTAGTCACAAAACTAATTACCAATTAATTCTTGACTAATATTAATTAAACAATATGATTTCTCCTTTAATATATTATTCTCATAATATATTAATAAATCATATTTAATCCTTTCTCTCCATAATTCATCCTATCAAGTTGCTTTGGTGAAGGCAACCCAAAAGGACCATGCACCATCGGGTCAAGTACATACCAAAATAGTTATGGACTTAGACACTAATCCAACAATTATGTAAATCATCCATAACTTGTATAATGGGCTAAAAGGCTCCATGGATTATCAAGTTGGGTTAAACCCATAGGATGCTCCATGGATGTGATGGGTTTTGAGCATTCTAACACTTCCTAAGTGTACATGTAACCCTAATAAACCTTGGATCTATGTTTGTCTAAGATTCATGCAAAATTGATTTCCAAGGTTCATGATCCTATCTAGCATACATGGGGAACATTTGAACTTAAATGAAAGATAGAATAACATACCTTGTTGTTGTTTTGATTCCTTGAAACCTTGTGAGCCTAGCGACCCAAGTGTGATGCCTCAAATGCTTCACACAACACCAAATGCTATGGAGTAAACTTGCAGAGAGAGTATAACACTCTAAAATCGGCTCTTGCCCTCAAGAATACATGTGTAGCCGATTTTGGGAGAAACATGAGCTTTATACAGTGTGTTGCATTAGGTAAACCCTAATGTAACATGACTCTTCATTTCCATGATCCATGGATTAACTCCATGGAGCATCCTATGAGTGAAACCCAACTTGATAATCCATGAAGCCTCTTAGCCCACTATATAAGTTATGGATGATTTTCATAATCAACCCATATATTTAATTAGTTATCTTTTGATCACTTAATTAATTCTAGATTAATTCTTGATCAAACTAATTAAATAATATTATTAATATATTAGAACTTATAATATATTAAGAAACCGTAAGTGTTATTTCTCTCATTTAGTTTATCCTATGCATGGTGCCATGCAACCCAAATGGACCATGCCGGGTCGGGTCAACTACATACCAGAAATAGTTATAGACTTAGACACCTTATCTAACAGTCTCCCACTTCGATAAGTCTAATAACTATATCTGCAAGTATGACTTCAGGAACCGATCGGCAATCGTAGATCTTTCAAGGTCTCTCGGAACTGAGAAGATGATGATATGCCATTTAAGATAAGTGATCATATAATCCTCTGTTCTAGATATCAGCCGAACAAATACATGGAACAATGTCTTTCTTATTGCCCTACAGTTTGTTTCCTGATTTCCGATTTGTTTGACAAAGAACTTAATTGAACACATCAACTTAGTTCTGACTGGTCCCGGTACATAGGTCAAAACAAAATCATCGAGGGGCCCAAATATCAGCTTCTAATCTAATAAGGAACAGATAAACTTCGACTCATATGTTTGCTCTACTACTTGTTGAATTATACACAAAAGCACGTTTTTAACATCGAGTTACCAACGCGTTTTCGTACAATCAATGCATAACCAACTCATAGGCAACAAATCATATCTCTAGGCTTCAAGAATTATATGATGTTACCATCTCACGATCACTCGAGATAAATTCCATGAAGTGATACCAGTGAGCATGGGTTGATTCCAATACTCAGAACTTACGAGTACTCATGAAGTTTTGTCCTAAAACTTGACACCTACAACCAACTTCATGACAGTCTTAGTTCATATCTACTTCCAACATATGACCGACTGTGGAACAATTGAATAATATGTAAAACAAAACATAATATTCTGGAAGTCAAAACATGCAAAAGAAATTCTAGTAAATGATTGACAGAAGATAGAAACACTTTACTCATAAATAAACACAACTTCTATTTATCCTAAAATGTCAATTACCCTTTACAAATTTCCAAACTTATCTAACTACTAAAAATAATATCATCCTTTAGCCCTATGCTCCGAGCATTCTGAATATGCTTAACCCGACTCAGTCCTTTCGTGCGGGGATCTGCTGGGTTCTTATCTGATGATACCCTCTTTGCCACGAGGATTCCTTCTTCTATGCGATGTCTAATAAAGTGATATTTTATGTCGATGTGTCTGGATCTCCCGTGATCCCTTGGTTCTTTAGCTAAGGCAACAACACTTTCACTATCACAGAAAATTTCCATAAGCTCCTTTATAGCTAGTACAACCCCAAGGGTTCTTCATCCATATTGCCTCTTTTGCTACCTCGCTCGCTGCTATATACTCTGATTCACAAGTGGAATCAGCCACTGTCTCCTGCTTGGAACTCTTCCAAGTGATTGCTCCTTCGTTTAAGGTAAAGACCCAGTCTGACTGAGAGCAGAAATTATCCCTATCAGTCTGGAAGCCAGCATCACTATACCCTACAACTCTCAAGTCATCATTCCCCCCGAGGGTAAGGACCCAGTCCTTAGTCCTCCGTAGGTACTTGAGGATATTCTTTACCGCAGTCCAGTGTGCCTTACCAGGGTTCCCCTGATACCTGCTAACCATGCTTAAAGCAAAGGCCACATTAGGTCGAGTACATGTCATAGCATATATGATCGATCCCACAACTGAAGCATAAGGTACTCGACTCATTTATGCTATCTCAGCCTCAGTACTCGGGCTTTAAGTCTTACTCAATCTGGCGTTACACTGAATAGGTAACTCTCATTTCTTGGAGTCTTGCATGTTGAATCACTTCAGCAACTTATCCAAGTAGGTAGGCTGACTAAGTCCAATTAGTCTTTTACTCCGGTCTCCCAAGATCCTTAACCCTAGAATATAGGCAGCTTCTCCTAGGTCCTTCATAGAGAAACACTTCCCAATCCAGGACTTAACTTCCTGCAGAGTTGGGATGTCATTTCCTATGAGTAGTATCTCATCCACATACAATACCAAAAAGCTAACTATACTCCCACTAGCCTTGACATATACACAAGATTCATCTTCACTCCTAGAAAAGCCAAACTTTTTGAATTTCTCATCAAAGCAAAGATTCCATCTGCGAGGTGCTTGCTTTAATCCATAAATGGATTTCTCAATCTTACACACTCTATTAGGGTACTCCGTATTGACAAAACCCTCTGGCTGACTCATGTAAACATCCTCAGCCAACTTTCCATTAAGGAAAGCGTTTTTGACATCCATTTTCCATATTTCATAGTCATGAAATGCAGCTATGGCTAACATAACCCTAATAGACTTAATCTTGGCTACTGGAGAAAAGGTCTCATCTAAATCAACTCCCGGAGTTTGAGAGAAGCCCTTTGCAACCAGTCGTGCCTTATAAGTGTGTACATTACCATCCAGTAGGTCTTCTTCTTGAAGATCCAGTTGCACCCTAGAGTCTTACGACCTGGTACATTCTCAACCAAGTTACAAACTTGATTGTCATACGTGGACTGTATCTCGCTGTCCATTGCCTCTTTCACCTTGGCTGACGCAAGGCCTGCCATGGCTTCCGCGTAACTGTTAGGTTCATCCAGCCCTACTAGTGTCTTATCACTAATAAGTGTATCACCTTCCACAGTAATATGGAATCCATAGTAATGCTCAGGTGCATTCCTAACTCTCGTGGAACGCATCAGATGTAACAACCCAAAAATACATGCCAAATTTTTCATTTTTAAATACGTCATTATAAAACCAACAGTGTAATAAAATATCTGTAATATTACATCATGTCAAAACCAAAGTGGAAATAATCAAACATGTTATCATAAAACAATATCAGAGTGTAATCCCAAATATCTCATGTGCGGAAAACCATAGTGTGATGCGCTGCGATCAAGCTGGCTCCTTTCCTTTAAACACGAAGTACCTGAATCCAAAACTGAAAAACGTAAGCACGAAGCTTAGTGAATTCCCCCATCATACCATATACCATACAAGCACATAACATATATATATTGTCGGGCAATTCTGGGGTTCCCGACCTACCCGTCCGGCCATTCTGGGGTGCCGACCTACCCATGCGGCCATTCTGGGATGCCGTCCTACCCGTGTCAAGCCATTCTGGGGTGCTGACATACCCATGTCAAGCTATTCTGGGGTGCTGACCTACCCTTCGGTCCTAACAACCGACCCTCAGAGACTATTCCACCCCTACTGCTACTATCACATATATCGTAACATAAACATACTATCGGACATATCTGGGGTGTCCGAACTACCCTTCGGTCCTAACAACCGAACTTGGGGACTATTCCCCTCCTACTACCACTATCACATATAACATATCATGCCAGCATATAACATATAATCACAACATATAAACTAATCATCACATACTGTCAGACATATCTAGGGTGTCTGGCCTATCCTTCGGTCCTAACAACCGAACTCTACTACTATCACATATAACATATCATGCCAGCATGTAACATATCAGTTAGTAGTAAACCTAGATGATATCACATAGACAATCATCTAACATACAACTCCTACTGGTGGGCCGGCATTGTGGCCGTAGACCCACCGCTACTGGAAGGTAACTCACCTCACACTGCTGAAGTCCCAAAGACACAATCCCCCACTTGTTGAAGTCCCGCAGATTCGACCCCATCTGCTGGCTGACAGATTCCCGAACTGTCAACACCAACATAACACCCAATTAATATTTGGGTCCCAATACATAACCATACGTACATTCTTTGGGTAATTACTACATTACCCCTACCATGGCTTATTCAAGCCCAAGGCCCAATCCGTAGGCCCAAAGTCAATTAGGAATCAAAGCCCAACACATGGCCCAATTTTCCAAATTGGGCCTAGGCCTATACATGGTCTCATTCTAAGGCCCAACATCATATAATAATTAAGGCCCAAACTATGGCCCTTCTATGGCCCAATTTTCCAAATTGGGCTAAAGCCCCTTACATGGGCCTTACCCTAGGCCCAATAAATTACTCTAGACCATTTGCTTGATCTTGGATAGCCCATTTAATAACCCAATCATTAGAAAGGCCCAACAATAAACCCAAGTGAAATTAGGGTTTCACATAAAATGATGATTAGGGTTAAGTTTCCTACTTAACCCATTAAGGACTAAATCCGTTAAGTCCAATATTGCTTAGATTAATTTTTGCCAATGATTATTATTTAATATTCCAAGTTATTAATAAGTCCCGTGTGTCTCGATTTATTCCACAAAATTAGGGTTTTGATGGCATTAGGGTTTTCCAAACCCTAATTAGGGTTTCCAACCCAAATACTAGCCCATTTATTGTGACAATTCGAAACTTTTATCCGGTAGAATCGATCCGTATATCAATATTTTACTCAAATTTATCATCTTATAAAGAAATTGTGGGTCCATATGAGTGCTTTAGGCTTAGTATAGCCTAGTTATGAGTCTTAAGAAGAGTTAGAAAGGGTGTAGCATCACAAAATCGAGCCAAACACCCCAAGGAAGGTGTGTGCGGCCAGCCAGCCACACACCCAACCGCACACACTCCCCCAGCCACACACCCGACCCTATATATATAGTAGAGGACCCCCTTTCATTCACTTATTCTTCTTTGGCTGCATACTACACTTTCTCTCTACTTTCTCTCTCTAAAAATCTCATCCAAGATCACACTAAGGACCTCAAAAATCATGATTAACACCATCATCTAGCTTGTATTACAGGTAAAACACCAAAATCAAGGCCTAAAACTCATAGTGTTCATCGTGTTCTTCATCCATAGAAAGAGTACGGCCGCACACCCTCATAAGGTGGCCGCACACACTCAAAGACCCTCCAAAGTGAGAGTATGGCCTCTATAATCGAACTAAGGCTTAATTTGAAACTTGAAACGCTTCAAAAATGACATTTCGGGCGCAAATGAGGAGTGTACGGCCGCACACTCCTATGTAGGCCGCACACTCCTGTGCACGGCCGCACACACCCTCTATACGACCGCACACTCCTTTGTGCAACCGCACACCCAAGTCTGGCCGCACTCCCTGACCGCACACTCACCTTTATGGCCTTACACCCACCCTAATGCTCATATTTGGCCTTAGACTTGCAAGGATCACTACGTATGGAACCTAGAACACTTAGTACAAACATTTCCAAGACCTTAGGATGGTTTCCCGTCATGATTAGTCATGAGATACCCTAATCTAATACGTATATGTGCTACCATATGATTAATAGGGTTCACTTCCGTTCAGAACATCCGTTAACACTCAGCACTCATATCGATCGTACACCCGAATCCTACGTTAAACTGTGAGTTCATACCCCTACACTTTTCCGAGTTTTTCATGTTTTCAGGGGGGAATACAAGCTAAACATAAAGGTTTTCATAACTTAAAAACTGATGCAATTACAATGATTTTCTATCAGACGTTTAGATACAGTTATCCCTTTTTGTATTATGTGGAACATAAGGGATGTTTCCAATTCATAATTGCATAGTTTTCAAAACCATACATGAACGTAAAAACCATTCAAACTATAATAGGTATAGTTTGGGATTTCATTACCAATCTTACAGGTTCAAACTTCATGCAAGGTCAAACATATAAACTATGTCGGATTTAGTTTATCCATCACTACGAATACAAAAACTAGAGTATCATGCTAAATAATTATTTTATGTATAATTGTTTATACTCTACACCGTAACAAACGATTTCGCACTCGAGAACAACCGAACAAACATGTAAACTAGTTAATAAGGGATTGTGAGACTATCTTCGTTTTGCCCCTTGGGGTACTAATAAATCCTCACCGGTAGTATAACCAGAGTCTCCTGGAGGGAGAGCATGAAATTTTTGAATAGATTTATTCGGGACCGACAATCCCACACCTGAACTGTTAGCTACAGTTAGGCAGACACGCCTGGGGTGACAAATTTTGTAATCGTACGACGCCTGAAGAACGTCATGGAGGTCACAGGTCAAATTAGTATGGTTATACAACTCACAATAAGTATAAACTAATCAATGTTTATGGGATTTTCCTTCTACTATAGTTTTATTTTAACTGATAAAACTACTTATCTACTTACTGGAGGGTATTCCAGGGATAAAATCTATAGTTTTATTTTAAGTAATAAAACTACTATACATACTGGTGGTAGCCAGGGTTTTCAAACATAACTTACCTTTCATGCAGAAAAACGACAAACATGTTAGAAAATATTGGATTTTCTCTGTAAACATGCGTACATATTTCAGAACTTAGTAACAACGGTTTTCGATACAAAACGATATTTACTTATAATGGAGAGAAAACATTTATACAAATTCAATGACTAGTTTTCAATACAAAAACATGCTTATGAACTCACCAGCTTTATGCTGATATGTTTTCAAAACCGCTTGTATTCTCAGGACAACAATAGACAGGTACCTAACCAGCTTTTGGAGAAGGCGGAGCATTTTTGGAGTCTCGTATTGTAATGTAATGGTTGGGTTTACTTTGATTTCTATGATACGATTGTTGTGATACTACGTATGACGTCGCCGCCCCCGGACATTTTCGCCGTTGTCTTTCTGACGGTTCGGGGGTGTGACAGATTGGTATCAGAGCTATTGTTTATAGTGAACTAAGTATATACGACTATAAACACTAAGGGGCCGAAGTTCTCTGAACTAAAAGTATACTTTAAAAGTATAAGTATTTTACTCCAAGTATACAAGTATACCTATATACCATAATCAGTATCGTGAAAAGAATCGAAAAAAAGTATTTGGATGTTGAACACTGTTGTTAAACCTGGGCAGTTATGTAATCATGTCTAGGGTCAATATAGCCTGATCAACTATATTCATTCGAGACATGACCAACATGTGCTTGGGAATGACCGTGGGGTTGCAACAGGCCTAAAACTTACCAAGTTTTCCTACAAAAAGTTATCGATAGAAGAAAACCTTCAACATAAAATACTATAGAAGTATTTTAATCAAAGCAGGATACATTGTAGAAATTCATTCCAAGTGTTGCTACTCATTCTTTCCTAGCGATAGTTTACTTGCTTTAGTAACTCCTTCCTGTTTATCGCTCAGTAGAACACTTTACCTATCATATAGAGATACATCTTGTTTCATATCTCTTTATTCAATTCAGTGAACTTACCATCCTCTCCTTCCTGATCGTTTTTAGAACGAGATGCCTCCAAAGGAAAGACCCAACTCAAAGAACAACAATCCTCCACCACCACCTCCCCAGTTTGATCCCGCTATGTTCCAGGCAGTTGTTATTGCTGTTGTGGCTGCCGCAATGTCACAGATGAACCCCGACGGTAATGGAAGGCCAGGAGGTGGTACCCATCCCCAAAATCAGGAAGGTGGTCAGGGACACCAGAAAGAGTGTTCCTATAAAGACTTCATGAAACCAAAACCCACATCTTTCGATGGCACTGGAGGTGTCATTGCCTTGACTCGATGGTTTGAGAAGATCGAGTCCATCTTCGAAATCTGTTCCTGTTCGGAAGCCAACAAGGTGAAATTTTCCGCCTGCACTTTCACCAACAAAGCATTGACTTGGTGGAATAGTCGGTTCAAATCCCTAACCCTACCAATAGCAAATGCTATGGGTTGGGAGAGATTGAAAGAGCTCATGCTTGCTGAGTACTGCCCGCGGGGCGAAATGCAGAAACTGGAGCATGAACTCTGGAACCTAAAGATGAAGGGTTCAGATATTGCTGCCTACACTTCTAGGTTTGAAAACCTAGCACTTCTTTTTTTGAGAATGGTCACCCCGGTAAGCAAGAAGATAGATAGATCCATTTGGGGATTGACGCCCTTAACTCAAGGGAATGTCTTGGCTGCTAGGCCAAACACTTTTGATAGCACCAAGTGCTTTGTCGCAGACTCTCATGGATCATAGAGTTGATCTAGATAAAATAACAGCCACTCCTGAACCAATGAAAGAAAGTGGCGAGAAAAGAAAGTTCTGGAAGTAGTCAAAGAGCCAGTCTTCGCAGGACCCACCCAAGAAACAACATATATTGACAATCCACGCGGCCACTACTCCTACTGCTGCTCCTTTAACTCAAACACCTACCAGTGGATATACTGGTACCCTCCCTTGGTGCAGCAAGTGAAATTACCACCACCATATCCCCGGCCCATGTTGTGAAATGCTCTGCAACAACTGTGGCAAGAAGGGTCACACTGCTCGAAACTGCAGAACACCAGTCCAACTAACCAATCAGGCATCTGGAGCAGGTGTCGGTTAGGCCTGTTATGGTTGTGGCGAAGTCGTGCACTACAAGAGAAATTGCCCTAAGGCAGCAACAACTGGCAATACTGGGAGGGTTCTAGCAGTGCGGTAAGAGGAGGCAGTAGCTGATCCTACCATTGTCACGAGTACATTCCTCCTTGATAAATCTCATGCATGCATTCTTTTCGATTCTGGTGCGGAGAGGAGTTTTGTTAGTCATGCATTCAAACATCTAATCAAATGTAAATCCCAACCTTTAACCGAAACATTCACCGTCGAGATGGCTAACGGAGAGAAATAGAGCGCGAACGACATTCCTAGGATGTACTCTTACCTTAGGCGATCATTCCTTCCCTATCGGTCTTATGTCGGTATCTATCAAGAGTTTCGATGTCATTATCGGTATGGATTGGTTGAGCCCCAATTGTGCTGATATCCTTTGTTTCGAAAAAGCTATTCGCCTCAACCTTCCCTCTGGCGAAGCTGTAACGCCCGTGTTTCTGGGATTGCCATTTTTAGCAATGTAATAGTCTAGGTTAACCTTTGTAATCCCAATTTGAAATAATAAAATGTATTATTTGTGAATTATGTGAATTATGAGATTTATGTGTTTATTTTCTTATTTAATGAATTAAGAATAAAATAAGCGTCAAAATTTAAGTGTGAGATAAGCCCGATATCCTTGCATAAAGTTGTAGTGGTTGAAACAAGGATTACGGAGATATAAGGAATGTCAAAATCCGAGTTATAACGAAGAAGTTATGACCTGTCGAAGTTTCGCGACAGAACCGGCACGACGTCGAGTGACGTAAAAATATGAATTTAAGATAGAGCGATATTTAGCCTTAGCGATCTAAACGAAAGTCGTAGATTTCGTTAAACCGAGAGCATGCATAAAAGGAACGCCCAAATCTGACTTCGTATGAGGAAGTTATGATTTTTCTAAGTTTTGACTTAGCAGTATGCAGCCCAAATACTCGATTTGAGATCAAGCAGCTTTTAGCCGAAACAATCTAAATGAGAATCGAAGATCTCGTTGTTAGTAGCGAAACGATGAAAATTTAGGCGAGAACGGACGTCAGACGAAGAAGTTATGAATTTATAACGAAGTTTTTCCGTCCCGGCCTTCTAAAAATAAATAATAAAAATAAAAGTCAAAATTAGCCGACGGAGTCTAAATGAAAGTTGTAGAGTATGGTCTGACCTTCGCGTGGATATAAAGAACGTCGAAAACGGAGCTCGTATGCGAAAGTTACGCAGTTTAGAAGTTCGACGAGTCAATTACGCCCCGCGTAATTGAGTACGCCCCGCGTACTCAGTCGGATGCAACTTGTCTGACCAATACTCGAGTGCCACAGATCGACGCATGCAGTGACGTCAAAGTACGCCCCGCGTAACCGAGTACGCCCCGCGTACTGAGTACGCCCTGCGTAATTTGAGATTACGCCCCGCGTAATCCCAGACCCTCAGCCTATAAATAGAACTCGAATTCAGCCATTTTCTCTTGTTCAAACTCTTCTCTCTCTCTAAGTTTTGCCTCGATTTGCGTGCCAATCATATCCCGAAGCCCCGGTATTATTCCCGAGCCCCGAAGCGAGATCCGAAGCCCCGAGGATCCCGAAGAGCGTTATTCCCGAGCCGAAGCCCTGCCCGCGAGGAGCCGGTTTTTGTGAAGATCTTCCAGATCTACGGAGAGATACTACTTCTATAAGCCGTAGTGCTGTCGGATCATCTTCTGATCAAGTGAGTGTATAGTCCCTTTTCAATACGCAATATTATGAAGTATTTAATATAAAATACGTGCTACGTGTATATATTTTGTGGTTATATGTGTGAATGTATATTCACTCTCTTCTATCTCATAGATCTGATATATTCTCTATGAAATACGTGTTATGTGTGTATGCCTCATCTGTTATGTGGAACATGTATTGATTAAAGCATGCTATACAGGTTTTTAAACAATGTATAAAAATGTATATTTTTATCTACTAATATGTTGGGTAGAACATGGGTAGATAATTGGTGTGAAATAAACAGATGAGAGGCCTCGGTGTTATTGGTGTTATTCTAGTCATTCAGCAGAGTATGGATGACGACCACGGACTATTCTAGACTGTCCTGTGGAACACTAGCAGGCTCATTACCTGTAGGTGTTGTGAACGACGTGTTCACCGGTGTACTCTATCCCCCACATGGTTGCCTTTAGGACACTTATTATTGAGGAAGCCCCTCTGCAGTAATGTCCGTCCCGATGAAAATCCTGAATATAAGTTCCTTATAATAGACGTTATTTTTAGGAACGTAAGGTGAGGATAACGGGAATGGGTAATCGGGTTTATTGTTGATTGATGAAATTAAATATAATTATTGTGGGTTGAAAAACCTATATGCTCACCAGGCTCCCAAGCCTAACCCACTCAGTTGATTTGTATTACAGGAAGTGGCGCAAGAGCTTAAGATGGGCGAATCATCAAGTCATTTTTGTTTACAAGTCTGCATATGTATATATTTGTTGAACGACTTGTAATATCATCGTTTATGCTTTATGATCTATATCGGAACATGACATCCCGACTTTTGATTATGAAATGAAATCATATTTCTATATGAAATGTTTTGATAAATATCTATTTTATCATGTTTTGTTTTTGGGAACAAATTCCGCATCTCTTTTAAAATCAAACGGATTTACTCTGAAAATGTTTTAAAAAGCATAAATGAAATCGGTCTTTTCTGGCCGAGATTTTTGGGGATGTCACAGTTGGTATCAGAGCATTAGTTTAAGCGAACTAGGAATTTGTAGGATTTCTAGACTTAAACTTAGAATGCCAAGTGGAATTTTGAGATGTGTGTCTGTTGGATTTTAGACACGAGCACTAGTTTATTTTAGGAAAGTTGCCTAAAATGCTTTATGTGCTAAATGTTATATGTTGCAATATATGATATTATTTGTTTGGATCTACGGTCTGTTGCCGACCGGATCTGGAAACCTTATGTGTGTAGGATTCTAAGCGTATGCCTACGTTATTAGAACTAGCATGTAATCGTTTGGAGTAATAAGGTGAAATTATTGCGGTGTGTAGATCAAAAATGGTGAGAACAAGAAGCGGAGTTGGAAATGCTGATGAAAACAGGAATCAACCACCTGTAATTCAACAAGTACCTGTCGTAGCTGATGCACCTGAGCCGATAACAATGGCTGGTGTACAAATGATGATTCAAATGATGTTGGATCGTCAGATGGAAGAAACAAGACGCCTGCTTAGGCAGAATCGTGAAGAACCGTCAATTCAAGCGGAAGAGCCCGAGGAGAATGGAGGGCAGTCTGAAGGAGAAAACTTTAGTGGGATCATTGGTCAAGACGAACAACCAGTGGTTAGACGCAATAACCAGTATGGAGGAAATGATGGTCGTGGGTGCAAGTATAAGGATTTCATGGCATCCAAACCACCATGTCTATCCGGAAGCCCGACGCCGGTGCAAGTTATGGACTGGGTCTCCGAAATGGAGACTATGTTTGAAAGTTGCGAATGCAGCAACAGGCAGAAGACCGCTCTTGCGATCCCTCTGCTAAAATCTGGCGTGTTGAGTTGGTGGAAGCTGTTAGCTGACTCAATGCCCAAGGGAGAAGCAAGCAAAATGTCTTGGGAAGACTTTGTGGAACAACTAAAAATGCAATACTGCTCCGAGCAGGACCTTCTGGAAATCAGTAATGAGTTTCAGAATTTGAAAAAAGGGAAATTGAGCGTTACTGAATACGCTACAAGTTTCACGGAAAAGATGAAGTTTATCCCATATTTGGTGCCTACAGAACTCTCTAAGGTCAACAAGTTTGCCCTTGGACTACCAGCGGACTATGGTCCAATGGTTAAGCAAGCAACCACATTGAAAGCCGCCATCTGGGCTGCTAGAAATGTTGAGACCCAGATCAGGGAAAAGGGTCTGGAAAGGTCAGAGGTTGGCGAGAAAAGGAAAATCGATGGATTTTCAGGGTCCAGCAAGAAAAGTAAATTCTCGAAGTCTAGTTCGAGGGGAAGTGGAGGAAAGGTAGGAGCGAAATGGTGTGACAAGTGCAAGAAGAAGCATTATGGGAAGTGTGGCGGGGAAACCACATGCTTCAAATGTGGAAAGCCAGGGCATTATGCCAATGACTGCACCTTCACCAAGAATGTTTGTTATGGTTGTGGTGAGGAGGGGCACATCTCAAGGGATTGTCCGAAAAAGAAGGAAGCAGCAAGACCCAACATTCCGCCAAAGCCAAAGGCGAGAGCATTCCAGATGACACTGGAAGCTGCTAAAGATGAAGCTGATGTCGCTTCAGGTACCTTTCTCGTTAACAAATTGCCTGCCCAAATTTTATTTGATTCTGGAGCCAACTACTCCTTTATATCGCATGAATTTGGTAGAAAACTAGCTTTGCCTATTGATAGACTAGATAATGCTTTATTAGTCGAAGTTGCTAGTGGCAAGTTTGTACCTGTTAGCCATCGTATGAAAAACATCTTAATTGATCTGAATGGGAATAAGTTCCACGAGGAATTATTGCCTATCGAACTTAACGGTTTCGACATCGTTTTGGGAATGGATTGGCTTAGCGCCAATGATGCTGAAATTTTATGCAAGAAGAAAATAGTGAAAGTGAATCCACCTGGGAAGGAATCGTTTATGGTGTACGGAGATAAACGCAGAGTAAACTCTGGAATCATTTCTCTAATGAAAGCCAGAAAATGTTTGACCAAGGGGTGTACATCATACTTAGCATTCGTGATCGACGCTAAGAAGGAAAAGAAGGTGATGCAAAATATTCCTGTTGTGTGTGATTATCCGGAAGTATTTCCCGAAGATCTTCCTGGATTACCGCCCGATCGACAAGTAGAATTTCGTATCGACTTGTTGCCCGGAACAACGCCAATTGCAAAAGCACCTTATCGATTAGCACCAACGGAGATGAAGGAGCTGATGATGCAACTTCAGGAGTTATTGGACAAAGGTTTCATTAGACCTAGTTCATCACCCTGGGGAGCTCCGGTGTTATTCGTAAAGAAGAAAGATGGAAGCATGAGGATGTGCATTGATTACCGAGAGCTGAATAAGGCAACAATAAAGAATAGATATCCGTTGTCGAGGATTGATGACCTATTCGATCAGCTACAAGGTTCCAGTTATTTTTCAAAGATCGACCTGAGGTCAGGATATCATCAGTTAAAAGTAAGAGAGCAGGATATAGAGAAAACTGCATTCAGAACGCGATATGGACACTATGAGTTCTTGGTTATGTCGTTTGGACTAACCAATGCTCCAGCAGCATTCATGGATTTAATGAACAGAGTTTGTAATCCGTTCCTTGATAAATCTGTGATAGTGTTCATTGATGACATTCTGATTTATTCGAAAAGCCAAGAGGAGCATGGCAGACACTTGCGAGAAGTTTTGGAAGTCTTGAAGAAGGAGAAGTTGTATGCGAAGTTCTCCAAATGTGATTTCTGGATTCGTGAGGTCCAATTCTTGGGTCACGTGGTCAACCAAGAAGGGATAATGGTTGATCCAGCGAAGATCGAAGCTGTGATGAAGTGGGAACAACCGAAAAGTCCCACGGAGATCCGAAGCTTTTTAGGATTAGCCGGATATTACCGAAGGTTTATCCAAGGCTTTTCTTCGATCGCTAGTCCATTAACAGCTTTGACCCACAAAGGAGCTACTTATGCTTGGAGTGATAAGCATAAAGAAGCATTCGAGAGACTAAAGAAGAAACTATGCGAGGCACCGATACTTTCTCTACCCAATGGAGTTGAAGACTTCGCTGTTTATAGCGATGCGTCTGGGGTTGGATTGGGTTGCGTTTTGACCCAAAGGGATAAGGTGATCGCATATGCGTCTCGACAATTGAAAGAGCATGAAAAGAACTACCCGACTCATGATTTAGAGTTGGCAGCGGTAGTTTTCGCACTGAAAATATGGAGGCATTACCTCTATGGCACGAAGTGCAAACTTTTCACTGATCATAAGAGTCTCCAATATCTCTTTAGTCAGAAAGAATTGAATATGAGGCAACGACGCTGGCTGGAATTACTTAAAGACTACGACTGTGAGATACTTTACCACCCCGGTAAGGCCAATATTGTTGCTGATGCTCTCAGTCGGAAGGTCAATCTTGAAAAGAAAAGGCCAAGAGCGTTGAGAATTGAAGTTGTCTCGACTATTTTGGAAAGTATAAAGAAAGCTCAAAGCGAAGCTTCTGAGAAAAATGATCGAAAGGAGGAACGTTTGGGCAAAACGTTGGTGTTCGGTGTAAACAGTCACGGACTGAAGGTGTTCCAAGATCGGATTTGGATTCCTAAGACAGGAGGAGTCAGAGATCTTCTGATGGAAGAAGCTCACAAAACCATGTACTCGATTCATCCCGGTAGCACAAAAATGTATAGGGACCTGAAACCCTATTATTGGTGGCCGACGATGAAGCTCGACATCGCGAAGTATGTGGCCGAGTGTATGACTTGTGCAAGAGTCAAGGCACAACATCAGAAACCGTACGGGAGTTTAGAACCTTTACCTGTGCCTATGGGTAAGTGGGAAGACATTGCCATGGATTTTGTCACTAAACTGCCCAGGACAAAGAATGGTCACGATATGATTTGGGTGGTCGTTGATCGATTCACTAAGAGTGCGCATTTCATAGCAGCCAATGAGAAATGGTCTATGGAAAAGCTTGCGAATTCTTACATAAAGGAAATTGTGAGGCTTCACGGTGTTCCGTTAACAATTGTGTCGGATCGTGATAGTCGTTTCACCTCACGATTTTGGAAAAGTCTACAAGAGGAATTGGGTACCAAGTTGTGTTTAAGTACAGCTTACCATCCGCAGACTGATGGTCAGAGTGAAAGAACGATACAAACACTTGAGGATATGCTGAGAGCGTGTACCTTGGAATTCCTAGGTAATTGGGATGAACATTTGTCTTTGGTAGAATTTTCCTATAATAATAGTTTTCACTCGAGCATAAAGATGGCACCTTATCAAGCATTGTATGGACAGAAGTGTCGTACGCCGTCTTGTTGGCTTGAGGCTGGGGAAAAGCAGTTTATGGGACCGGAGTTGGTTCATCAAACTGCTGAAAAGTTGAAAATAATTAGGGAAAGAATGTTAGCAGCTCAGGATCGTCAAAAGAGCTATGCTGACAAAAAGCGAAGACCGATGACTTTTGAAGTTGGAGATTCGGTTTTGCTTAAAGTCTCGCCGTGGAAGGGACTTATAAGATTTGGTAAAAGGGGAAAGTTAAGTCCAAGGTTTATTGGACCGTTTAAAGTTCTTCAGAGGATTGGGAACCAAGCTTACAAGCTCGAACTACCAGAAGAACTGAATGGAATTCATAACACTTTCCATGTGTGTTACTTGAGGAAGTTCATGGGAGAAGTTCCCGACATAATTCCACTTTCGGAGTTGAGGATCGATGAGAACAAAAGGTTGATCGAGGAACCGGAGGCAATCGTTGACCGAAAGACTAAGAAGTTGCGACGAAAGATGGTTGAGTTAGTGCTTGTCCGATGGAAACACACGAATGGGCCGAATCTCACCTGGGAGACGGAGAGTGACATGATGAGTCGCTATCCGCATTTGTTTGCTGGTGTGTGATTCCGGGGACGGAATCATTCTAAGGTGGAGAGAATTGTAACGCCCGTGTTTCTGGGATTGCCATTTTTAGCAATGTAATAGTCTAGGTTAACCTTTGTAATCCCAATTTGAAATAATAAAATGTATTATTTGTGAATTATGTGAATTATGAGATTTATGTGTTTATTTTCTTATTTAATGAATTAAGAATAAAATAAGCGTCAAAATTTAAGTGTGAGATAAGCCCGATATCCTTGCATAAAGTTGTAGTGGTTGAAACAAGGATTACGGAGATATAAGGAATGTCAAAATCCGAGTTATAACGAAGAAGTTATGACCTGTCGAAGTTTCGCGACAGAACCGGCACGACGTCGAGTGACGTAAAAATATGAATTTAAGATAGAGCGATATTTAGCCTTAGCGATCTAAACGAAAGTCGTAGATTTCGTTAAACCGAGAGCATGCATAAAAGGAACGCCCAAATCTGACTTCGTATGAGGAAGTTATGATTTTTCTAAGTTTTGACTTAGCAGTATGCAGCCCAAATACTCGATTTGAGATCAAGCAGCTTTTAGCCGAAACAATCTAAATGAGAATCGAAGATCTCGTTGTTAGTAGCGAAACGATGAAAATTTAGGCGAGAACGGACGTCAGACGAAGAAGTTATGAATTTATAACGAAGTTTTTCCGTCCCGGCCTTCTAAAAATAAATAATAAAAATAAAAGTCAAAATTAGCCGACGGAGTCTAAATGAAAGTTGTAGAGTATGGTCTGACCTTCGCGTGGATATAAAGAACGTCGAAAACGGAGCTCGTATGCGAAAGTTACGCAGTTTAGAAGTTCGACGAGTCAATTACGCCCCGCGTAATTGAGTACGCCCCGCGTACTCAGTCGGATGCAACTTGTCTGACCAATACTCGAGTGCCACAGATCGACGCATGCAGTGACGTCAAAGTACGCCCCGCGTAACCGAGTACGCCCCGCGTACTGAGTACGCCCTGCGTAATTTGAGATTACGCCCCGCGTAATCCCAGACCCTCAGCCTATAAATAGAACTCGAATTCAGCCATTTTCTCTTGTTCAAACTCTTCTCTCTCTCTAAGTTTTGCCTCGATTTGCGTGCCAATCATATCCCGAAGCCCCGGTATTATTCCCGAGCCCCGAAGCGAGATCCGAAGCCCCGAGGATCCCGAAGAGCGTTATTCCCGAGCCGAAGCCCTGCCCGCGAGGAGCCGGTTTTTGTGAAGATCTTCCAGATCTACGGAGAGATACTACTTCTATAAGCCGTAGTGCTGTCGGATCATCTTCTGATCAAGTGAGTGTATAGTCCCTTTTCAATACGCAATATTATGAAGTATTTAATATAAAATACGTGCTACGTGTATATATTTTGTGGTTATATGTGTGAATGTATATTCACTCTCTTCTATCTCATAGATCTGATATATTCTCTATGAAATACGTGTTATGTGTGTATGCCTCATCTGTTATGTGGAACATGTATTGATTAAAGCATGCTATACAGGTTTTTAAACAATGTATAAAAATGTATATTTTTATCTACTAATATGTTGGGTAGAACATGGGTAGATAATTGGTGTGAAATAAACAGATGAGAGGCCTCGGTGTTATTGGTGTTATTCTAGTCATTCAGCAGAGTATGGATGACGACCACGGACTATTCTAGACTGTCCTGTGGAACACTAGCAGGCTCATTACCTGTAGGTGTTGTGAACGACGTGTTCACCGGTGTACTCTATCCCCCACATGGTTGCCTTTAGGACACTTATTATTGAGGAAGCCCCTCTGCAGTAATGTCCGTCCCGATGAAAATCCTGAATATAAGTTCCTTATAATAGACGTTATTTTTAGGAACGTAAGGTGAGGATAACGGGAATGGGTAATCGGGTTTATTGTTGATTGATGAAATTAAATATAATTATTGTGGGTTGAAAAACCTATATGCTCACCAGGCTCCCAAGCCTAACCCACTCAGTTGATTTGTATTACAGGAAGTGGCGCAAGAGCTTAAGATGGGCGAATCATCAAGTCATTTTTGTTTACAAGTCTGCATATGTATATATTTGTTGAACGACTTGTAATATCATCGTTTATGCTTTATGATCTATATCGGAACATGACATCCCGACTTTTGATTATGAAATGAAATCATATTTCTATATGAAATGTTTTGATAAATATCTATTTTATCATGTTTTGTTTTTGGGAACAAATTCCGCATCTCTTTTAAAATCAAACGGATTTACTCTGAAAATGTTTTAAAAAGCATAAATGAAATCGGTCTTTTCTGGCCGAGATTTTTGGGGATGTCACAGTTGGTATCAGAGCATTAGTTTAAGCGAACTAGGAATTTGTAGGATTTCTAGACTTAAACTTAGAATGCCAAGTGGAATTTTGAGATGTGTGTCTGTTGGATTTTAGACACGAGCACTAGTTTATTTTAGGAAAGTTGCCTAAAATGCTTTATGTGCTAAATGTTATATGTTGCAATATATGATATTATTTGTTTGGATCTACGGTCTGTTGCCGACCGGATCTGGAAACCTTATGTGTGTAGGATTCTAAGCGTATGCCTACGTTATTAGAACTAGCATGTAATCGTTTGGAGTAATAAGGTGAAATTATTGCGGTGTGTAGATCAAAAATGGTGAGAACAAGAAGCGGAGTTGGAAATGCTGATGAAAACAGGAATCAACCACCTGTAATTCAACAAGTACCTGTCGTAGCTGATGCACCTGAGCCGATAACAATGGCTGGTGTACAAATGATGATTCAAATGATGTTGGATCGTCAGATGGAAGAAACAAGACGCCTGCTTAGGCAGAATCGTGAAGAACCGTCAATTCAAGCGGAAGAGCCCGAGGAGAATGGAGGGCAGTCTGAAGGAGAAAACTTTAGTGGGATCATTGGTCAAGACGAACAACCAGTGGTTAGACGCAATAACCAGTATGGAGGAAATGATGGTCGTGGGTGCAAGTATAAGGATTTCATGGCATCCAAACCACCATGTCTATCCGGAAGCCCGACGCCGGTGCAAGTTATGGACTGGGTCTCCGAAATGGAGACTATGTTTGAAAGTTGCGAATGCAGCAACAGGCAGAAGACCGCTCTTGCGATCCCTCTGCTAAAATCTGGCGTGTTGAGTTGGTGGAAGCTGTTAGCTGACTCAATGCCCAAGGGAGAAGCAAGCAAAATGTCTTGGGAAGACTTTGTGGAACAACTAAAAATGCAATACTGCTCCGAGCAGGACCTTCTGGAAATCAGTAATGAGTTTCAGAATTTGAAAAAAGGGAAATTGAGCGTTACTGAATACGCTACAAGTTTCACGGAAAAGATGAAGTTTATCCCATATTTGGTGCCTACAGAACTCTCTAAGGTCAACAAGTTTGCCCTTGGACTACCAGCGGACTATGGTCCAATGGTTAAGCAAGCAACCACATTGAAAGCCGCCATCTGGGCTGCTAGAAATGTTGAGACCCAGATCAGGGAAAAGGGTCTGGAAAGGTCAGAGGTTGGCGAGAAAAGGAAAATCGATGGATTTTCAGGGTCCAGCAAGAAAAGTAAATTCTCGAAGTCTAGTTCGAGGGGAAGTGGAGGAAAGGTAGGAGCGAAATGGTGTGACAAGTGCAAGAAGAAGCATTATGGGAAGTGTGGCGGGGAAACCACATGCTTCAAATGTGGAAAGCCAGGGCATTATGCCAATGACTGCACCTTCACCAAGAATGTTTGTTATGGTTGTGGTGAGGAGGGGCACATCTCAAGGGATTGTCCGAAAAAGAAGGAAGCAGCAAGACCCAACATTCCGCCAAAGCCAAAGGCGAGAGCATTCCAGATGACACTGGAAGCTGCTAAAGATGAAGCTGATGTCGCTTCAGGTACCTTTCTCGTTAACAAATTGCCTGCCCAAATTTTATTTGATTCTGGAGCCAACTACTCCTTTATATCGCATGAATTTGGTAGAAAACTAGCTTTGCCTATTGATAGACTAGATAATGCTTTATTAGTCGAAGTTGCTAGTGGCAAGTTTGTACCTGTTAGCCATCGTATGAAAAACATCTTAATTGATCTGAATGGGAATAAGTTCCACGAGGAATTATTGCCTATCGAACTTAACGGTTTCGACATCGTTTTGGGAATGGATTGGCTTAGCGCCAATGATGCTGAAATTTTATGCAAGAAGAAAATAGTGAAAGTGAATCCACCTGGGAAGGAATCGTTTATGGTGTACGGAGATAAACGCAGAGTAAACTCTGGAATCATTTCTCTAATGAAAGCCAGAAAATGTTTGACCAAGGGGTGTACATCATACTTAGCATTCGTGATCGACGCTAAGAAGGAAAAGAAGGTGATGCAAAATATTCCTGTTGTGTGTGATTATCCGGAAGTATTTCCCGAAGATCTTCCTGGATTACCGCCCGATCGACAAGTAGAATTTCGTATCGACTTGTTGCCCGGAACAACGCCAATTGCAAAAGCACCTTATCGATTAGCACCAACGGAGATGAAGGAGCTGATGATGCAACTTCAGGAGTTATTGGACAAAGGTTTCATTAGACCTAGTTCATCACCCTGGGGAGCTCCGGTGTTATTCGTAAAGAAGAAAGATGGAAGCATGAGGATGTGCATTGATTACCGAGAGCTGAATAAGGCAACAATAAAGAATAGATATCCGTTGTCGAGGATTGATGACCTATTCGATCAGCTACAAGGTTCCAGTTATTTTTCAAAGATCGACCTGAGGTCAGGATATCATCAGTTAAAAGTAAGAGAGCAGGATATAGAGAAAACTGCATTCAGAACGCGATATGGACACTATGAGTTCTTGGTTATGTCGTTTGGACTAACCAATGCTCCAGCAGCATTCATGGATTTAATGAACAGAGTTTGTAATCCGTTCCTTGATAAATCTGTGATAGTGTTCATTGATGACATTCTGATTTATTCGAAAAGCCAAGAGGAGCATGGCAGACACTTGCGAGAAGTTTTGGAAGTCTTGAAGAAGGAGAAGTTGTATGCGAAGTTCTCCAAATGTGATTTCTGGATTCGTGAGGTCCAATTCTTGGGTCACGTGGTCAACCAAGAAGGGATAATGGTTGATCCAGCGAAGATCGAAGCTGTGATGAAGTGGGAACAACCGAAAAGTCCCACGGAGATCCGAAGCTTTTTAGGATTAGCCGGATATTACCGAAGGTTTATCCAAGGCTTTTCTTCGATCGCTAGTCCATTAACAGCTTTGACCCACAAAGGAGCTACTTATGCTTGGAGTGATAAGCATAAAGAAGCATTCGAGAGACTAAAGAAGAAACTATGCGAGGCACCGATACTTTCTCTACCCAATGGAGTTGAAGACTTCGCTGTTTATAGCGATGCGTCTGGGGTTGGATTGGGTTGCGTTTTGACCCAAAGGGATAAGGTGATCGCATATGCGTCTCGACAATTGAAAGAGCATGAAAAGAACTACCCGACTCATGATTTAGAGTTGGCAGCGGTAGTTTTCGCACTGAAAATATGGAGGCATTACCTCTATGGCACGAAGTGCAAACTTTTCACTGATCATAAGAGTCTCCAATATCTCTTTAGTCAGAAAGAATTGAATATGAGGCAACGACGCTGGCTGGAATTACTTAAAGACTACGACTGTGAGATACTTTACCACCCCGGTAAGGCCAATATTGTTGCTGATGCTCTCAGTCGGAAGGTCAATCTTGAAAAGAAAAGGCCAAGAGCGTTGAGAATTGAAGTTGTCTCGACTATTTTGGAAAGTATAAAGAAAGCTCAAAGCGAAGCTTCTGAGAAAAATGATCGAAAGGAGGAACGTTTGGGCAAAACGTTGGTGTTCGGTGTAAACAGTCACGGACTGAAGGTGTTCCAAGATCGGATTTGGATTCCTAAGACAGGAGGAGTCAGAGATCTTCTGATGGAAGAAGCTCACAAAACCATGTACTCGATTCATCCCGGTAGCACAAAAATGTATAGGGACCTGAAACCCTATTATTGGTGGCCGACGATGAAGCTCGACATCGCGAAGTATGTGGCCGAGTGTATGACTTGTGCAAGAGTCAAGGCACAACATCAGAAACCGTACGGGAGTTTAGAACCTTTACCTGTGCCTATGGGTAAGTGGGAAGACATTGCCATGGATTTTGTCACTAAACTCCCCAGGACAAAGAATGGTCACGATATGATTTGGGTGGTCGTTGATCGATTCACTAAGAGTGCGCATTTCATAGCAGCCAATGAGAAATGGTCTATGGAAAAGCTTGCGAATTCTTACATAAAGGAAATTGTGAGGCTTCACGGTGTTCCGTTAACAATTGTGTCGGATCGTGATAGTCGTTTCACCTCACGATTTTGGAAAAGTCTACAAGAGGAATTGGGTACCAAGTTGTGTTTAAGTACAGCTTACCATCCGCAGACTGATGGTCAGAGTGAAAGAACGATACAAACACTTGAGGATATGCTGAGAGCGTGTACCTTGGAATTCCTAGGTAATTGGGATGAACATTTGTCTTTGGTAGAATTTTCCTATAATAATAGTTTTCACTCGAGCATAAAGATGGCACCTTATCAAGCATTGTATGGACAGAAGTGTCGTACGCCGTCTTGTTGGCTTGAGGCTGGGGAAAAGCAGTTTATGGGACCGGAGTTGGTTCATCAAACTGCTGAAAAGTTGAAAATAATTAGGGAAAGAATGTTAGCAGCTCAGGATCGTCAAAAGAGCTATGCTGACAAAAAGCGAAGACCGATGACTTTTGAAGTTGGAGATTCGGTTTTGCTTAAAGTCTCGCCGTGGAAGGGACTTATAAGATTTGGTAAAAGGGGAAAGTTAAGTCCAAGGTTTATTGGACCGTTTAAAGTTCTTCAGAGGATTGGGAACCAAGCTTACAAGCTCGAACTACCAGAAGAACTGAATGGAATTCATAACACTTTCCATGTGTGTTACTTGAGGAAGTTCATGGGAGAAGTTCCCGACATAATTCCACTTTCGGAGTTGAGGATCGATGAGAACAAAAGGTTGATCGAGGAACCGGAGGCAATCGTTGACCGAAAGACTAAGAAGTTGCGACGAAAGATGGTTGAGTTAGTGCTTGTCCGATGGAAACACACGAATGGGCCGAATCTCACCTGGGAGACGGAGAGTGACATGATGAGTCGCTATCCGCATTTGTTTGCTGGTGTGTGATTCCGGGGACGGAATCATTCTAAGGTGGAGAGAATTGTAACGCCCGTGTTTCTGGGATTGCCATTTTTAGCAATGTAATAGTCTAGGTTAACCTTTGTAATCCCAATTTGAAATAATAAAATGTATTATTTGTGAATTATGTGAATTATGAGATTTATGTGTTTATTTTCTTATTTAATGAATTAAGAATAAAATAAGCGTCAAAATTTAAGTGTGAGATAAGCCCGATATCCTTGCATAAAGTTGTAGTGGTTGAAACAAGGATTACGGAGATATAAGGAATGTCAAAATCCGAGTTATAACGAAGAAGTTATGACCTGTCGAAGTTTCGCGACAGAACCGGCACGACGTCGAGTGACGTAAAAATATGAATTTAAGATAGAGCGATATTTAGCCTTAGCGATCTAAACGAAAGTCGTAGATTTCGTTAAACCGAGAGCATGCATAAAAGGAACGCCCAAATCTGACTTCGTATGAGGAAGTTATGATTTTTCTAAGTTTTGACTTAGCAGTATGCAGCCCAAATACTCGATTTGAGATCAAGCAGCTTTTAGCCGAAACAATCTAAATGAGAATCGAAGATCTCGTTGTTAGTAGCGAAACGATGAAAATTTAGGCGAGAACGGACGTCAGACGAAGAAGTTATGAATTTATAACGAAGTTTTTCCGTCCCGGCCTTCTAAAAATAAATAATAAAAATAAAAGTCAAAATTAGCCGACGGAGTCTAAATGAAAGTTGTAGAGTATGGTCTGACCTTCGCGTGGATATAAAGAACGTCGAAAACGGAGCTCGTATGCGAAAGTTACGCAGTTTAGAAGTTCGACGAGTCAATTACGCCCCGCGTAATTGAGTACGCCCCGCGTACTCAGTCGGATGCAACTTGTCTGACCAATACTCGAGTGCCACAGATCGACGCATGCAGTGACGTCAAAGTACGCCCCGCGTAACCGAGTACGCCCCGCGTACTGAGTACGCCCTGCGTAATTTGAGATTACGCCCCGCGTAATCCCAGACCCTCAGCCTATAAATAGAACTCGAATTCAGCCATTTTCTCTTGTTCAAACTCTTCTCTCTCTCTAAGTTTTGCCTCGATTTGCGTGCCAATCATATCCCGAAGCCCCGGTATTATTCCCGAGCCCCGAAGCGAGATCCGAAGCCCCGAGGATCCCGAAGAGCGTTATTCCCGAGCCGAAGCCCTGCCCGCGAGGAGCCGGTTTTTGTGAAGATCTTCCAGATCTACGGAGAGATACTACTTCTATAAGCCGTAGTGCTGTCGGATCATCTTCTGATCAAGTGAGTGTATAGTCCCTTTTCAATACGCAATATTATGAAGTATTTAATATAAAATACGTGCTACGTGTATATATTTTGTGGTTATATGTGTGAATGTATATTCACTCTCTTCTATCTCATAGATCTGATATATTCTCTATGAAATACGTGTTATGTGTGTATGCCTCATCTGTTATGTGGAACATGTATTGATTAAAGCATGCTATACAGGTTTTTAAACAATGTATAAAAATGTATATTTTTATCTACTAATATGTTGGGTAGAACATGGGTAGATAATTGGTGTGAAATAAACAGATGAGAGGCCTCGGTGTTATTGGTGTTATTCTAGTCATTCAGCAGAGTATGGATGACGACCACGGACTATTCTAGACTGTCCTGTGGAACACTAGCAGGCTCATTACCTGTAGGTGTTGTGAACGACGTGTTCACCGGTGTACTCTATCCCCCACATGGTTGCCTTTAGGACACTTATTATTGAGGAAGCCCCTCTGCAGTAATGTCCGTCCCGATGAAAATCCTGAATATAAGTTCCTTATAATAGACGTTATTTTTAGGAACGTAAGGTGAGGATAACGGGAATGGGTAATCGGGTTTATTGTTGATTGATGAAATTAAATATAATTATTGTGGGTTGAAAAACCTATATGCTCACCAGGCTCCCAAGCCTGACCCACTCAGTTGATTTGTATTACAGGAAGTGGCGCAAGAGCTTAAGATGGGCGAATCATCAAGTCATTTTTGTTTACAAGTCTGCATATGTATATATTTGTTGAACGACTTGTAATATCATCGTTTATGCTTTATGATCTATATCGGAACATGACATCCCGACTTTTGATTATGAAATGAAATCATATTTCTATATGAAATGTTTTGATAAATATCTATTTTATCATGTTTTGTTTTTGGGAACAAATTCCGCATCTCTTTTAAAATCAAACGGATTTACTCTGAAAATGTTTTAAAAAGCATAAATGAAATCGGTCTTTTCTGGCCGAGATTTTTGGGGATGTCACAGAAGCCCTCATGATCTATGGTGATAAACTTAACTCCAGCCTCCGCATTATTTCATGCATCAAAGCCCAAAAACTTCTACGAAAGGAGTGTCGTGCATTCCTAGCCCACGTTGTAAATGAGAAACAGGAGGTTAAAGCCCTCGAGAGCATCCCCAAAGTCTACAACTTTCCTGATGTTTTTCCTGAAGAGTTTCTGGGAATTCCTCCTGAGCGCCAAGTCGAGTTTCGCATCGACTTAATCCCCAGAGCTACCCCCGTAGCTATGTCCCCATATTGCCTAGCGCCAACAGAAATGCAAGAGTTGTTCAGCCAGCTCAATGAGCTACTCAGCAAAGGATTCATTAGACCGAGTTCCTCACCCTGGGGAGCCCCAGTTTTATTTGTGAAAAAGAAAGATGGATCTTTTCGGATGTGCATTGATTATCGAGAGCTGAACAAGCTCACCATCAAAAACCGTTATCCTCTTCCACGGATCGACGACCTCTTCGACCAACTTCAAGGAGCCAGCTATTTCTCCAAGATAGACCTCAGATCAGGGTACCATCAGCTACGAGTCCACGAGGGTGATTTCCCTAAAACAACATTCCGGACTCGATATGGTTACTACGAATTTATGGTGATACCCTTCGGTCTAACCAACACACCGGCAGTGTTCACGGACCTGATGAACCGGGTTTGTCGTCCTTTCTTGGACAAGTTTGTTATCGTATTCATAGACGATATACTTGTCTATTTCAGAAGCGAGGAAGATCACAAACAACACTTGAGATTAGTGTTAGAAACTCTAACAACAGAAAGGCTATACGCGAAATTCTCCAAGTGTGAATTCTAGATTCGGAAAGTAACTTTCTTGGGTCACGTGGTGAGCGAGGAAGGCATACACATGGATCCGTCCAAAATTAAAGTGATAGAGAATTGGTCAGCACCGAAGACACCCACGAAAATCCGTCAATTCTTGGGTCTTGTTGGCTATTATCGTAGATTCATCCAGAATTTCTCCAGAATTGCCAAACCCCTAACCACTCTAACTCAGAAAGGTGTACCCTTTTTTTGGAGTGAAAAGCAAGACACTGCATTCCAAACATTGAAGCACGCCTTGTGCAGCGCACCTATCCTGTCTCTGCCCGAAGGGACGGAGGACTTCATTGTCTATTGCGATGCATCCAACAAGGGCTTAGGCTGTGTGCTTATGCAATGAGGAAAGGTCATTGCGTATTCCTCAAGACAATTAAAAGCACACGAAATCAATTATAAAACTCACGACCTGGAGTTGGGAGCAGTTGTCTTCACATTGAAAATTTGGAGACATTACCTCTACGGAACAAAGTGCATGATCTTCACTGACCATAAAAGCCTGCAAGACATCTTCGACCAAAAAGACTTAAACATGAGACAACGGCGATGGGTAGAACTACTCTGTGATTATGAGTGTGAAATACGCTACCGTCCCGACAAGGTCAATGTGGTAGTAGATGCCCTCATTCGAAAGGAGTACACAGGTCGCAGTGTGAAGGCAGTTAACATGACCATCAATTCCCATCTACCCGCACAAATTAGAAAAGATCAATTGGAAGCCCTGAAACCAGAGAACATGGCGGAGGAAGCCTTAAGAGGAATGGAAAAGAACTTAGAGATCAAGGAAGACGGAGTCTACTATTTCATGGATCGGATCTGGACCCCAAGGTTCGGTGGTTACAGAGGGGTCGTCATGAATGAAGCTCACAAGACTAGATACTCCGTCCACCCAAGATCGGATAAGATGTACCTCAATCTCAAGAAACTATATTGGTGGCCAAACATGAAAGCCGAGATCGCTACCTTCGTGGGCAAGTGTCTGACTTGCGCCAAAGTAAAGGTTGAATATCAGAAGCCCTCAGGTCTACTTCAACAGCCCGAGATACCTGAGTGGAAGTAGGAGAGGATTACCATGGATTTCATTACCAAATTACCCAAATCTCCGAGTGGGTACGACACCATCTGGGTAATTGTCGACCGATTGACGAAATCCGCTCACTTCCTGCCAATCAAAGAAACTTTCAAAATGGAAAGACTCACATGAATTTACATCCAAGAGATAGTTCGACTACACGGTGTGCCTGCATGCATTATCTCCGATCGAGATAGCAGGTTCACATCGAGATTCTGGCAGTCCCTACAGAAAGCTCTTGGAACTAAGCTAGATATGAGTACAACATATCATCCCCAGACAGATGGACAGAGTGAGAGAACCATCCAAACTTGGAATACATGTTAAGAGTATGTGTCATCAATTTCGGTAAATCGTGGGACTCCCATTTGCCCTTGGTTGAATTTTCCTACAACAATAGTTATCATACCAATATCAAGGTTACGCCTTTCGAATCCCTCTATGGCCGCAAGTCCAGATCCCCTCTGTGCTGAGCTGAGGTGGGCAACACGCAGCTAGCCCAGGGACAAGTCCTTGATAGCACTCTCACTGGTCCAAAAATCATCCGCAAAACCACTGAAAAGATCGTACAAATCCGAGAACGACTAAAAGCTTCATGAGATCGACAAAAGAGCTACGCCGATAAACGACGAAAACCCTTGGAATTCCAGTTCGGAGACTGTGTTCTGTTAAAGGTCTCACCCTGGAAAGGCATTATACACTTTGGAAAACATGGAAAGCTAAACCCGAGGTACATAGGACCATTCAAAATCCATGCTAGGATTGGTCCCGTAGCCTACAAACTTCGTTTACCGCATGAGCTCAGTAACATTCACCTTGTCTTCCACGTTTCGAATCTCAAGAAATGTCTATCTAACAAAACCCTTGCGGTCCCTCTTGACGAAATCGAGATCAACGAAAACCTAAACTTCGTGGAAGAACCAATCGAAATCATGGACCGAGAGGTCAAACGAACGAAACAAAGTCGCATCCCGATAGTGAAGGTTCGCTAGAATGGTAAGCGGGGACCTGAATTCACTTGGGAGCGCGAGGATTCAATGAAACAGAAGTACCCTCATCTTTTTCCAAATCCATAATTTGTATCCATATTCTTGAATTTCGGGACGAAATTTCCTCTAACGGGGGGATGATATGACAATCCGAAACTTTTATCCTGTACAATCGATCCGTATATCAATATTTCACTCGAATTTATCATCTTATAGCGAAATTGTGGGTCCATATCAGTGCTTTAGGCTTAGTATATCCTAGTTATGAGTCTTAAGAAGGGTTAGAAAGGGTGTAGGATCACAAAATCGGGCCAAACACACCAAGGGAGGTGTGTGCGGCTGCACACCTGAGTGTGCGGACACCCAACCGCACACACTCCCCCAGCCACACACCCGACCCTATATATATAGTAGAGGACCCTCATTCATTCACTACTTCTTCTTTGGCTGCACACTACACTCTCTCTACTTTCTCGTTCTAAAAATCTCATCCAAGAACACACTAAGGACCTCAAAAATCGTGATTAACACCATCATCTAGCTTGTATTACAGGTAAAACACCAAAATCTAGGACTCAAACACATAGTGTTCTTCGTGTTCTTCATCCATTGAAGGAGTTCGGCCGCACACACTCAAATACCCTCCAAAGTGAGAGTATGGCTTTTATAATCGAACTAAGACTTAGTTTGGAACTTGAAACACTTCAAAAATCGACATTTCTGGCGCAAATGAGGAGTGTACGGCCGCACACTCCTGTGTACGACCGCACACACCCTCTGTACGGCCGCACACTCCAGTGTGCAGCCGCACACCCAAGTCTGGCCGCACTCCCTGACCGCACACTCACCTTTATGGCCATACACCCACCCTAATGCTCATATTTGGCCTTAGACTTACAAGGATCACTACGTGTGGAACCTAGAACACTTAGTACAAACATTTCCAAGACCTTAGGATGGTTTCCCGTCATGATTAGTCATGAGATACCCAAATCTAATACGTATATGTTCTACCATATGATTAATAGGGTTCACTTCCGTTCAGAACATCCATTGACACTCGACACTCATATCGATCGTACACCCGAATCCTACGTTAAACTGTGAGTTCATACCCCTACACTTTTCCGAGTTTTTCATGTTTTCAAGGGGGAATACAAGCTAAACATAAAGGATTTCATAACTTAAAAACTGATGCAATTACAATGATTTTCTATCAAACGTTTAGATACAATTATCCCTTTTTGTATTATGTGGAGCATAAGGAATGTTTCCAATTCATAATTGCATAGTTTTCAAAACCATACATGAACGTAAAAACCATTCAAACTATAATAGGTATAGTTTGGGATTTCATTACGAGTCTTACAGGTTCAAACTTCATGCAAGGTCAAACATATAAAATACGTCGGATTTAGTTTATCCATCACTACAAATACAAAAACTAGAGTATCATGCTAAATAATTATTTTATGTATAATTGTTTATACTCTACACCGTAACAAACGATTTCGAACTCGAGAACAACCGAACAAACACGTAAACTAGTTAATACAAGATTGTGAGACTATCTTCGTTTTGCCCCTCGGGGTACTAATAAATCCTCACCGGTAGTATAACCAGAGTCTCCTGGAAGGAGAGCATGAAATTTTTGAATAGATCTATTCAGAACATCCATTGACACTCGACACTCATATCGATCGTACACCCGAATCCTACGTTAAACTGTGAGTTCATACCCCTACACTTTTCCGAGTTTTTCATGTTTTCAGGGGGGAATACAAGCTAAACATAAAGGATTTCATAACTTAAAAACTGATGCAATTACAATGATTTTCTATCAAACGTTTAGATACAATTATCCCTTTTTGTATTATGTGGAGCATAAGGAATGTTTCCAATTCATAATTGCATAGTTTTCAAAACCATACATGAACGTAAAAACCATTCAAACTATAATAGGTATAGTTTGGGATTTCATTACGAGTCTTATAGGTTCAAACTTCATGCAAGGTCAAACATATAAAATACGTCGGATTTAGTTTATCCATCACTACAAATACAAAAACTAGAGTATCATGCTAAATAATTATTTTATGTATAATTGTTTATACTCTACACCGTAACAAACGATTTCGAACTCGAGAACAACCGAACAAACACGTAAACTAGTTAATACAAGATTGTGAGACTATCTTCGTTTTACCCCTCGGGGTACTAATAAATCCTCACCGGTAGTATAACCAGAGTCTCCTGGAGGGAGAACATGAATTTTTTGAATAGATCTATTCGGGACCGACAATCCCACACCTAAACTGTTAGCTACAGTTAGGCGGGCACGCCTGGGGTGACAAATTTTGTAATCATACGACGCCTGAAGAACGTCATGAAGGTCACAGGTCAAACTAGTATGGTTATACAACTCACAATAAGTATAAACTAATCATTGTTTATGGGATTTTCCTTCTTCTATAGTTTTATTTTAACTGATAAAACTACTTATCTACTTACTGGACGGTATTCCAGGGATAAAATCTATAGTTTTATTTTAAGTAATAAAACTACTATACATACTGATGGTAGCGAGGGTTTTCAAACAGAACGTACCTTTCATGCAGAAAAACGACAAACATGTTAGAAAATATTGGATTTTCTTGGTAAACATGCGTACATATTTCTGAACATAGTAACAACGGTTTTCGATACAAAACGATATTTACTTATAATGGAGAGAAAACATTTATACAAATTCAGTGACTACTTTTCAATACAAAAACATGCTTATGAACTCACCAACTTAATGCTGATACGTTTTCAAAACCGCTTGTATTCTCAACACAACGATAGATAGGTACCTAGCCAACTTTTGGAGAAGACGGAGCATTTTTGGAGTCTCCTCTTTATCTTTTTGTTATGTACAAACCATGTTTTCAAACAGATGTAAATATTTATATTGTAATGTAATGGTTGTGGTTACTTTGATTGCTATGATGCAATTGTTATGATACTACGTATGGCGTCGCCGCCCCCGGACGTTTCCGTCGTTTTCTTTCTGACGGTTCGGGGGTGTAACATTTATTAATTTGGTGGATTTTTAGGTTATTGTGACAACCGGATATTTCAACTCTTTGTAATGACCAAAAAGGGTCAAGTATTGTAACCACTTTTGAGTAATAAAATTTACTTTCATAATAAAATGTACAAATAGTTCTATTTAATTTCCTTCTATGTTTAAATGTCTTTGAACCCTGATCGTACGTGAAAAGAACGCCCAAATCCGACTTCATATAGCGAAGTTATGATTTTTCCAAGTTCGGCTTAGCAACAGACAGCTAAAAACTCGAATCGGAGATCGAGCGACTTTTAGCCGGAATGACCTAAACGAGAATCGAAGGTCTCGACAATGGTATTCCAGCGGTAAAAAAGTCTGGCAAAAAACGACATCAGATAAAGAAGTTATGAATTTTCAAAGAAATTCCTTAAACACGATGAGTTTAAAATAAATAATAAAAAAATAATTTCGGAATTTGCCGACGGAGTCTAAACGAAAGTTGTAGAGCGTAGTCTCACCTACGCGTGGATATAAAGACCATCGAAAACGGAGTTCGTATGAAGAAGATATGAATTTTTGAAGTTTATTAAATAAATTGTATATTTATTTAATTCAAAAATCGGACCTTATCCGAAGAGGAGTCAGCGTCCTCATCCGAGGTACGCGCTGCGTACCCCTGTACGCCCTGCGTACCCGAGAGACTTGGCCTCTGATCGTCCACGTCGCCCTATCCGAGGCGTCCGACCCGTCCGAAGCGTCCGACCCGTCCGACCCGCTGTCCCATCCGACCCGCCGTCCCATCCGACCCGCCTCCCCAGCAACCCGTCCCATCCGAAGCCGAGGCAGTCGAGGCTTCGGTCATGCATGACGTACGCGTACGCGCTGCGTACGAGCGTACGCCCCGCGTACCGAGGCAGTTCAGCCTTCCTATAAATAGGATGCGAGGGCTTCCGAGAAAAGGGCTCATTTCTCTCCTCTCTCTCACAATCTTGCCTCGTTTTCCGTGCCCGTTCAAACCCGAAGCTCTGGTCTTTTTGCTCAAGTCCCGAGAGTCGATTTTACTCCCGAGATTCCCGAGAATCCCGAGGAAAATCCGTTTCCCGAGACGAAACTCTGCCCGGTTTTCCATCTCGCTATCTTCAAACTTTCAAGTGAGTTCATACCCCTTAATTTACCTTTTAAATATTCTATAAATTCTTTTATATGCTTTCAAGGGGGGATTACAAGTAAAACACACGAGTATTATCGTGTGTTACATAAAGAAACTCTTTTATATGCTGTTATATATCCAAATCACATGCGATTTATAAACCTTTAAGGAACTTTCATATATATAACATATGTTAAAATAGCATTCTATCTTTTGAAATATAAATTTGTTGAAATGCATGTATAAACTAAACTTTTCTTAGATTATTCTTGTCTATCTTAGACTCTACACCAAAAATCTATGCTTTCATAAACAAGTGATTCCTTTTCTAGGTATTTCTAAACAAACAAGACACACTTTTAGAAAACTATAATAGGTATAGTTTTACGAACAAATTTCTAACTCTTATGTACTAGAAACATGAATTTCAAGAAGTTTACTTTCGTATACAAGAACAAACGTAACATTTTAACAAGTAGATCTGTTTTTATACCACGGTTTTGTGAGACACTAACTTCATGTACGTTCTAGTACACATTTCAAGTCCTGTATTATATACCAGAATCCCTTGGAGGGGGAGCGTGGTGTTTGTGTATAGATCTATACGGGCTTGACAACCCGCGCCCTGACTGTTAGCTGCAGTCCACCGTTTGGGGTGACAAACGTCATAACATTCCAATGCCTGAAGAACGTTGTGTATAGGCATTCCGAGTCAATAGTATGGTTATAAAACTCACAAGGGGTATTAAAAATGCATTGATTTACAAGGTTTTCAAATTCATTGGTTATTTTACACTTACATACATTTTAGAAACAAACATTGGTCTTGAGTGAAGGCTACTATTATACTAGTAGAAAATATAAGATTTTCTAAACACAAACAAACAAAGACAAAACATTTCATTTCATTCAAACATTGTCATTTAAATACTTATGAAACTCACCAGCTTAAATGCTGATCTACTCTTTCAAAATCACTTGTATGTCCCAGGAAATCAGTAAATTTCAGGTATTCATTTTGCTTTTGATGAAGGGATGCTGCGGCGCCAGTTTAATCTCGTATTTTGACATCATATTGTAATTGGTTTTGAACATGTAACTTTTGACAAATGTAAACTTTCAATTATATATATGATGGTTGTATTGCTTTCTTTACTATGTATTCATTTGTTACGTTACCACATGAAGTCATCCGCCCCCGAACGTTTCCGCCGTTCAGGTTTGGGGGTGTGACAGATTGGTATCAGAGCAATGTTTATAGTGAACTAAGTATATCGAACCACATAAGATATACAAACTATAAATGCTTAAGGGACTAATACTCTCTGACAAAACAAATTTTCTTTTTACGCTTAAGCAGCTTTGCGTTCAACTTAAATTGATAGTTCATTTAAGTACAATTACATGCATACCACAAATTATTTTCATGTTATACAACTATACAAGTATTTAGACAAGTTGACACTACAATTGAGACTCGATATATGTAATCAGATTTTGGACAAATATAGCGTGATCAACTATATTTGCCCGAGATTGGACCAACGTATATCGAGGAATGATCGTAGTAAGCAACAAGTCAAACCTTACCAAACCATTACAAGAATCAAACACAAGAATTAAAATACTATAGGAGTATTTGCGATCTAAACTAGTTTAACTTACATGTTTTGCATGTTTCAACTTTATTCCATTCTTATAACCCTATTTCTCGTACAGTCAAATGGCTGGATTTCACCACCCTGGCGACCCCTACTTTCCCAACCAAGGCAACGGAGGATGGATCGAAGATGATCCCGAAGAGGACGAGGAACCCATAGAAGTGGGTGATGACTCCGGTACCGACTCAGAGCCGGAAGTTATCGATCCACCACCCATTCAACCTCCCGTCTTCGTAAGGAACTTTCAAGGACCGACTCCCGTCTGGGGAAGTCACCTCCACCATTGGAGCCAATAGCAAAACCTACGCCCTCCCTACGGCATGTGCCGGGACTTCTATGATGTCCGCGGCGGAGGTTCGGCTGATCGAGCACTCCCAGTAATGGTAGGTAAGTTAGCCAATAAGTCCTATCAGTCTGGAGTTCAAGCTAGTCGACTCCGGGATATCAACGTGGAAGTGCAGGTTCACACTTCTGACATCCGTAGGCTGGACAAGATACAAGACAATGCTCAACTTCAAACCGAAGCATTTCAAGCGCAAATGATTGCAGCCCTCGCTGAACTGAGGGAACAACAAGCCGCTTTTGATAGGCGTCTAATGGAGTCAAAGCAATCAGATGCGGAGTCAAGCTCCAGGCGCAACCTTTGACGCAAGTAGTGCTTGTCAAGGACTCAAATTTTGTTATAGCTTAGGACCTCGGCTAAAAGTCTTTAAATTTCTCGAACTTTGTAATCGGAGACCCTTATAGGGGTCAAATTTTCATGATCGTTGTAACAACTTTTATATTAATATAAGTGACACTATTACTACTATGTTAAGTATTTCGTTCAAACCTTGAATGGTCTTTGGGAAACCAAATACTTGTTTCATACCTTCAGTCTTACAAATAACTTTCATTCCTCTATTTTAAGACTCATACTATCATCTGTTGTTGAACTATAGTGATTTAGTTCATGAGACACATACATTTTCTATTCTATGAAATTCTTATCCTTGTCTTTTCAACCTATAGTTGAAGGATGCCTCCACGTAGGAATCCAAGGCGAAACAACGGTGAGGAAGCACCTGTACCACCACCACCTCTACCACCTCAATTTGATGCTGTTATGTTTCAAGCAGCAGTCACCGCAGCGGTGGCAGCTGCCATGTCACAAATCAATAACTCGAGTACTAATGGCTCGGGATTTGGCACACACCTATCCAACCATGGCGAGAGTCATGGACCACCTCGAGAATGCACCTATAAGGACTTCACTAATGCCAAGCCCCGGATGTTTTGTGGAACTGGTGGTGTGATGGCCCTGAGGCAGTCTTTGAAATCTGCTCCTGTCCCGAGCACAGCAAAGTCAAATTTGCAACTTTCACCCTTCTTGATAAAGCTTTAACTTGGTGGAATGGCCACGTTAAAGTACTTACCCTAATCGTGGCAAACTCCATAAGCTGGGAGAGCCTGAAAGCCATGATGGTGAGAGAATACTGCCCACGGGGAGAGATTCAAAAGCTTGAACACGAGCTATGGACTCTCGGAATGGTTGGTACCGACATCGCTACTTATACCAACAGATTCTGCGAGCTGGCAATCCTTTGTCCAGATATGATTGCTCCCGAGAGCAAGAAAATAGAAAGGTACATCTGGGGACTGACGCCCCAAATGCGATCAAGCGTCTTAGCTTCTAAACCTGACACCTTTGAAAGTGCTAAGGAACTGGCACAATCTCTGATTGACTACGGAGGTCATCAAAACTCAACCACTTCTGCACCAGCACCACAGAAAGGAAACAACAACAACAACAACAACTACAACAACAACAACAATGGCAGAAAGAGAGTGTGGAATAAAGGGAAGGGTGGGTCTTCCCAAGAATCCGCAAAGAAACAACTGGTTTTAGTGAATGCTGCCACTGTACCTACTACAGCTCCTACAAATACCTACCCAATAAAGCCTTATATAGGTAACCTCCCAAAGTGCACCAAATGCAATTACCACCACCATGGACCTTGTCGAGAAATGCAGTGCGCCAACTGCAACAGGAAAGGACACACAGCCCGTTTCTGCAAGGACCCCGCAAAGCCGATCACTCAAGTTCCCGGTGCGAGTGTAGGGCAGACTTGCTACGGTTGTGGCGAGGTGGGCCACTACAAGAGGAACTGTCCTAAGGCAACAGGCACCGGAGGTGTGGGACGAGTTTTGGCAATAGGCCACGACGAAGCTATAGCTGACCCAACTATAGTTGCTGGTACGTTCCTTCTCGATAATTCATACACATGCATATTATTCGATAGTGGAGCGGAGAGAAGCTTCGTGAGTCAAAACTTTAGTCATTTACTTAAACCTAAACCTAGCAAGTTAGAAAAATCATTCACTGTAGAGATGGCCAATGGAAAAACCGAAAACACTAATTGCATATACATGGGATGTACGTTAACTTTAGACGGCCATTCTTTCCCAATCAATCTCATGTCGGTCCAAATTAAAAGTTTCGACGTCATAGTCGGCATGGATTGGTTGAGTCTTCTTCGCGCCGACATCATGTGCTTTGAGAAAGCAGTCCGTCTTAACCTCCCTAACAACGAAACATTAGTTATCTACGGAGACAAATCTAGTACAAACCTTCGCATCATTTCGTGCATCCAAGCTCGAAAGTGCTTGCGGAAGGATTGTCAAGCATTCCAAGCGCACATCGTTGATACAAGTCAAGAACTGAAGGACATCAAGAGCATCTCGGTAGTACGCGACTTTCCCGATATCTTTCCAAAAGAACTACCAGGATTACCACCGCAACGCCAAGTCGAGTTCAGAATCAACTTAGTTCCAGGAGCTACCCCAGTAGCGAAGTCGCCTTACCGTCTCGCACCAGCAGAGATGCAGGAACTTTCCAGTCAACTTAATGAACTCCTTCAAAAAGGATTCATAAAACCAAGTTTCTCACCTTGGGGAGCACCGGTCTTGTTTGTAAAGAAGAAAGACAGATCGTTCCGTATGTGCATCGACTACAGAGAACTGAACAAACTTACTGTCAAGAACCTCTATCCTCTACCCCGTATCGACGACCTATTCGATCAACTTCAAGGGGCGAACTACTTCTCAAAAATAGACCTACGATCCGGATATCACCAATTACGAGTTCTAGAGGGGGACATTCCAAAGACAGCTTTCCGAACTCGTTATGGACACTACGAATTCGTAGTGATGCCGTTCGGATTAACCAATGCACCAGCAGTATTTATGGACCTAATGAATAGGGTATGCCGCCCTTACTTGGATCAGTTCATCATCGTCTTTATCGATGATATACTTATCTACTCGTGAAGTGAGGAAGAGCATAGTCAGCACCTACGAAAAGTCCTAGAAACACTGCAAACGGAGAAACTCTATGCGAAGTTCTCTAAATGCGAATTTTGGATTCGAAGAGTCGAATTTTTAGGCCACGTTGTTAGCGAGAAAGGTATACACGTGGACCCCTCCAAAATTAAGGCTATTGAGAACTGGTCGGCACCAAAGACACCTACAGAAATTCGTCAATTTCTAGGTCTAGCTGGCTACTATCGCAGATTCATAAAGAACTTTTCGAGCATTGCGAAACCTCTTACTACATTAACCCAGAAAGGTGTGGCCTTTGACTGGGAAGCGAAACAAGAGAAGGCATTCCAGACACTAAAGCAGGCCTTGTGCACCGCACCGATACTATCCCTCCCCGAAGGGATAGAAGACTTCGTAGTGTATTGCGATGCGTCAAATCAAGGACTTGGTTGTGTTCTTATGCAGAGAGGGAAGGTTATCGCTTATGCCTCCCGACAGCTTAAGACACACGAAGTGAACTATACGACACACGATCTCGAGTTAGGAGCAGTGGTATTTGCTCTGAAGATCTGGAGACACTACTTATACGGAACAAAGAGTACTATTTTCACCGATCACAAGAGCCTTCAACACATTTTCGATCAAAAGGAACTCAACATGCGACAACGACGATGGTTGACTTACTGAATGACTACGAATGCGAAATTCGTTATCATCCTGGCAAGGCCAACGTAGTAGCTGACGCCCTCAGTCAAAAGGAATACACTGGTCGGAGGGTCAAATCTCTGACCATGACTATCCATTCCCACTTATCCACACAAATTAAGGAGGCACAAATGGAAGGTTTGCAACCTGAAAATGTGGCAGGTGAATCCCTGCGAGGAATGGAGAAGAATCTAGAAGTCAAGGGTGGCGGAGCCTACTATCTCATGGACCGAATCTGGACCCCGAAACATGGTGGTTTCAGAAACGTAGTCATGACCGAGGCTCACAACTCAAGATATTCCGTTCACCCGGGTTCAGATAAAATGTATCTGGATCTTAAGAAGCTGTACTGGTGGCCTAACATGAAAGCAGAAATTGCTACCTTCGTGAGTAAATGTCTTACTTGCGCTAAGGTTAAGGTCGAGTATCAGAAACCGTCAGGATTACTACAACAACCAGAGATACTAGAATGGAAATGGGAGCGGATTACTATGGACTTCATAACCAAGTTACCCAAGACGACAAGTGGACTCGATACCATATGGGTCATTGTCGACAGATTGACCAAATCCGTGCATTTCCTACCCATCAAGGAGACTGACAAAATGGAGAAGCTTACAAGAACTTACTTAAGGGAAGTAGTGCGACTGCATGGTGTTCCGATATCCATTATCTCCGATCGAGATAGTAGATTCACTTCAAGGTTCTGGCAGTCACTACAAAGTTCCCTGGGAACTAGGCTAGACATGAGTACAGCCTACCACCCACAAACAGACGGACAAAGTGAGAGAACAATACAAACTTTAGAAGATATGCTGAGAGCCTGTGTGATTGACTTTGGAAAGGCATGGGATATTCATTTACCCCTTGTCGAATTTTCATACAATAATAGTTATCATACAAGCATAAAGGCTGCTCCGTTTGAAGCCCTCTAAGGTCGAAAGTGCAGATCCCCTCTGTGTTGGACTGAAGTTGGCGATACCTAGTTAGCTAAAGGAAGAGTTCCTGAAAGCACTCTCACTGGTCCGGAAATCATACGAGAAACGACAGAGAAGATCGTTCAGATTCGTGAACGATTGAAAGCCTCTAGAGACCGACAGAAAAGCTACGATGACCAAAGGAGGAAACCTTTGGAATTCCAGGTAGGAGACCACGTCTTATTAAAGGTCTCACCGTGGAAGGGTTTAATATGATTTGGAAAGCGGGGGAAACTAAATCCAAGATACATAGGGCCTTTCGAGATCCTTGCCAGAATCGACCCTATGGCTTACAAACTTAGCCTACCGCGCGAACTTAGTAACATCCATCCAACCTTCCACGTCTCAAACTTGAAAAAGTGTCTGTCCGACGAGACTCTTGTTATTCCACTCGACGAGATCGAGATCAACGAGAGCCTCAACTTTGTGGAAGAACCAGTAGAAATCATGGACCGAGAGGTCAAATAAACAAAACAAAGTCGCATACCCATCGTGAAGGTTCGCTGGAACGCCAAGCGAGAACCTGAATTCACATGGGAACACGAAGATCAGATGAAACAAAAGTACCCTCATCTCTTTCATGTTCACTAGTATCTTTACTACTTTAAATTTCGGGACGAAATTCTCTCTAACGAGGGGATGATGTGACAACCCGATATTTCAACTCTTTGTAATGACCAAAAAGGGTCAAGTATTATTGTAACCACTTTTGAGTAATAAAATTTACTTTCATAATAAAATGTACAAATAGTTCTATTTAATTTCCTTCTATGTTTAAATGTCTTTGAACCCTGATCGTACGTGAAAAGAACGCCCAAATCCGACTTCATATAGCGAAGTTATGATTTTTCCAAGTTCGGCTTAGCAACAGACAGCTAAAAACTCGAATCGGAGATCGAGCGACTTTTGGCCGGAATGACCTAAACGAGAATCGAAGGTCTAGACAATGGTATTCCAGCGGTAAAAAAGTCTGGCAAAAACCGACATCAGATAAAGAAGTTATGAATTTTCAAAGAAATTCCTTAAACACGATGAGTTTAAAATAAATAATAAAAAAATAATTTCGGAATTTGCCGACGGAGTCTAAACGAAAGTTGTAGAGCGTAGTCTCACCTACGCGTGGATATAAAGACCATCGAAAACGGAGTTCATATGAAGAAGATATTAATTTTTGAAGTTTATTAAATAAATTATATATTTATTTAATTCAAAAATCGGACCTTATCCGAAGAGGAGTCAGCGTCCTCATCCGAGGTACGCGCTGCGTACCCCTGTACGCCCTGCGTACCCGAGAGACTTGGCCTCTGATCGTCCACGTCGCCCTATCCGAGGCGTCCGACCCGTCCGACCCGTCCGAAGCGTCCGACCCGTCCGACCCGCTGTCCCATCCGACCCGCTGTCCCATCCGACCCGCCGTCCCATCCGACCCACCTCCCCAGCAACCCGTCCCATCCGAAGCCGAGGCAGTCGAGGCTTCGGTCATGCATGACGTACGCGTACGCGCTGCGTACGAGCGTACGCCCTGCGTACCGAGGCAGTTCAGCCTTCCTATAAATAGGATGCGAGGGCTTCCGAGAAAAGGGCTCATTTCTCTCCTCTCTCACAATCTTGCCTCGTTTTCCGTGCCCGTTCAAACCCGAAGCTCTGGTCTTTTTGCTCAAGTCCCGAGGGTCGATTTTACTCCCGAGATTCCCGAGAATCCCGAGGAAAATCCGTTTCCCGAGACGAAACTCTGCCCGGTTTTCCATCTCGCTATCTTCAAACTTTCAAGTGAGTTCATACCCCTTAATTTACCTTTTAAATATTCTATAAATTCTTTTATATGCTTTCAAGGGGGGATTACAAGTAAAACACATGAATATTATCGTGTGTTACATAAAGAAACTCTTTTATATGCTGTTATATATCCAAATCACATGCGATTTATAAACCTTTAAGGAACTTTCATATATATAACATATGTTAAAATAGCATTCTATATTTTGAAATATAAATTTGTTGAAATGCATGTATAAACTAAACTTTTCTTAGATTATTCTTCTCTATCTTAGACTCTACACCAAAAATCTATGCTTTCATAAACAAGTGATTCCTTTTCTAGGTATTTCTAAACAAACAAGACACACTTTTAGAAAACTATAATAGGTATAGTTTTACGAACAAATTTCTAACTCTTATGTACTAGAAACATGAATTTCAAGAAGTTTACTTTCGTATACAAGAACAAACGTAACATTTTAACAAGTAGATATGTTTTTATACCACGGTTTTGTGAGACACTAACTTCATGTACGTTCGAGTACACATTTCAAGTCCTGTATTATATACCAGAATCCCTTGGAGGGGGAGCGTGGTGTTTGTGTATAGATCTATACGGGCTTGACAACCCGCGCCCTGACTGTTAGCTGCAGTCCACCGTTTGGGGTGACAAACGTCATAACATTCCAACGCCTGAAGAACGTTGTGTATAGGCATTCCGAGTCAATAGTATGGTTATAAAACTCACAAGGGGTATTAAAAATGCATTTATTTACAAGGTTTTCAAATTCATTGGTTATTTTACACTTACATACATTTTAGAAATAAACATTGGTCTTGAGTGAAGGCTACTATTATACTAGTAGAAAATATAAGATTTTCTAAACACAAACAAACAAAGACAAAACATTTCATTTCATTCAAACATTGTCATTTAAATACTTATGAAACTCACCAGCTTAAATGCTGATCTACTCTTTCAAAATCACTTGTATGTCCCAGGAAATCAGTAAATTTCAGGTATTCATTTTGCTTTTGATGAAGGGATGCTGCGGCGCCAGTTTAATCTCGTATTTTGACATCATAATGTAATTGGTTTTGAACATGTAACTTTTGACAAATGTAAACTTTCAATTATATATATGATGGTTGTATTGCTTTCTTTACTATGTATTCATTTGTTACGTTACCACATGAAGTCATCCGCCCCCGAACGTTTCCGCCGTTCAGGTTTGGGGGTGTGACAGTTATTTAGGGCTTTATTGGGCCTATCAAGTCCACTAGAATGTCATCAAGCCCATTAGGGTCTTATTGGGTCAATTAGAGTCCATTAGACCCATTAGGGGTTTCATTAACCCCATTTGGCTTCATTGGGCCCATTAGGCTAACAACGCCCATTAAGGTTTCAAGCATCCCCAATCGAGTCAACTCACAAGACAAGCACACCGCCACCCGACACGGCAGCCAGTGGCGGCAGCCACCGCCCTAAGGTTGTGGTTTCCAATTTCTTTTATTATTTCATTTCCAATTTACAATTACAACCCAAGAAATAAACATACTAAACGGAAATAAACACACACACAGCCACCCTATGGTGGCCGGTGGTGGTAAGTTGTGGCAGCCACTACCCTATGGTGGTAGTGGTCTATTTTTCGGCCAAAAACCAAACACCAAAACACGTCCACAGCCATCACCACTCGGCGGCTGGTGGTGGAAGAGGGGGGGGGGTAAACACGGCAGGAACCACCATGGCTGGCTGCCATGGTGGTGCTCTTACATTCCGGCGACACACCCATTCCGTGCACATACATCCGAGCTTGCAGATGGACCCAACCACCAACTGGTGGTGTAGGATGGCAGCGGGGACACGGGAAGGCGAAGACAGCAGCGATTGCAATGCAACAATGGTGCCATAGGCCGGAGGTAGCAGTGGCAACGACGTCGCACCACAGCTGCTTGGAGTGGCGGCGCTCGACAGCCCTAGCGACACCGTCAACGTGGTTGAAAGCGAACATGAGAAGAAGAAGAGACGAAGCGCATCTGGTCACGGCGGCTTATAGCCACGACGATGGTTTTCGGTGTTCCTGTCTCCATTACCAAGCGGACAACAGTTGGGCGATGGCGTGGCATTGTGGTGGTTCTTGGTGGCTGGAGAACCAACGAGATCCATGGCCGCTCGGAATCGGAGGAGATGGGTGGTGCGACGTTGGGGAAGGTGAAGGGGAGTGTAGATGAAGTTGGCGGCTAAACAAATAAGGCTAGGGTTAGGGTTTCATAACCCTTATATACCGTCTCCTCATACTATTTTGCCATAATGACCAAAATGGTCCCTCTAGCTCCAATTTAAATTGAAATAGATCCATATTTTACATTTCTAACCCCTCCTTTAGAAAACACTTACAAATCAAGTCCCCATAATTACTATGCAGCCCCTCCTCTACAAATTCTTTTCAACAGAAATCCATATATTACCATTCAGCTCCTAAGCCTCCAAAATCTCTTCAATTTAAGTCCCAGAAGTTAGCATTTAGTCCCTGCCTTCATTATTACTTACAAATTAAGTTCGTATTTTACACTTTTAACCCCCTAATCTCTTAAAGTGTGACAATTAGCTCTACGAGACCATCATTTGGTATATCATTATTTATTTTAGGGCTTATATTCGTTCATTAGTTTATTTATTTATTAAATAAATAAAAAGGGTGTTACAGCTCTCCCCCCACTTAAATTAGATTTCGTCCTCGAAATCATTCTTTACCATTCCTTACACACCCCACCAACTTCTAGCAACGTGGTCACCATCCTGGGCACACCCTAGCCCTCCTAGGGTAACCGTGACCAATCTTCACAAACGCCCTAAAATCCACAGGTGAATGAATTCGTCGCATCAATTCACATCCACTTCGTATGAAGTTTGCTGCCTTGAGATAGTCTGATTCCCTGACAGACCACTCATAAAGAATCATTATCGTTGAATCCAATCCGTTTATCTCACAACTGACTACTCAGCTTCGGATCACTCGCGGTTCCCACTATATAACAGGGTCACAGACCCAATTATCCTTGCATAACACTTAGACTCGGCCAAATCTCAGGTAATTCCATTGCGAGTGACTTGGAATAACCCAAACAATCTGTTATTCCGTCCGAACTTGCAACCCCAAACACAAATACTAACACTGCCCAAATGCTGAAACTAGTCAAACACTGAACTGCCTGAAGCAGTAAGCTGCTACATAGTTGTTTCCCAAAATCTGTCGAGACCTTCCTGGTCTCAATTCATCCATTAGTCATCTGAAATATCGGGTTTCTACCCGGCTGCGGAGCTAAAGGACCCCCACTTAGTCATCTCGCACGACTGTTGGACGTGATCCTTCTTTGAAACTAGTTACGACTAGTTATCATGCCACTGTGGCTCTAACAACCTCCTGATCTAACTGATCGGGTCCATACGTCAAATCCTATCATCATCAAATCCAAGGCTGAAAGTAATTGCTACCTGACCAATGGTAGCCTTATCTCACACGTTCTTAAGCAGTCCGTTGCTTCTCTAACCTCATATCTGTAGTGACGTTCCTACAGTCCTATCATTGGCTCAACCAGATCTAATCCATCTGCGTAATTCCGAAATCCAATCCGTGGATTTCCTTATCCTTACTGCTACACCTGAACTGATGGGTATTACTGTTCCTTCCGCGTCCTAACAACGTGCTCACACTATCTACTAACCTAGTGAATGTTGCGGCTACATCCGCAGTCTCACAACTCTCTATCACTATCTGACCGTTAGTGAATGCTACGGCTACACCCGCAGTCCTACAACACTTCCCATGCTAACTAACCACTAGTGAATGCTACGGCTACCCCCGTAGTCTTACAACACTTTCCATACTATCTGACTGCTAGTGAATGCTACGGCTACCCCCGTAGTCTTACAACACATTCCATACTATCTGACCGCAAGTGAATGCTACAGCTACCCCCGTAGTCTTAAAACACTTTCCATACTATCTGATCGCTAGTGAATGCTACGACTACGCCCGTAGTCTTACAACACTTTCCATACCGGTCGAACACGCACTCGACCTAACACACAACTGAACTTGACTTCTAATTGGAATCCCTAACCTGGTCCCCGAAACCTATTATCATGTGACCCCACTGTATCAGTACCGCACCCATGCCCATGATCAAAGCGTCACAGTAACCCATGAAATCATCTACACCCTATGGCATGGTGAGAATAAGTGCCTTGCACAACCACTGTCTGAGAGTCTTGAAGGATGCCTGCTGCTCAGGCCCCTAACGAAAGGCCACCAACTTCTTGGTCAGTCGGGTCAAAGGAACCACAATATCCGAGAAGTCTCGTATAACTCTCTGATAATAACCTGCTAGACCCAGGAAGCTCCGAATCTTGGTTGGAGACCTCGGAATCTCCCACTGCATCACGACCTTTATCCTGGCCGGATCAACTAGAATACCCTTCTGGTTGACAAGGTGCCCAAGAGATTGCACCCCGCACAACCAGAACTCACATTTGGAGTACTTTACAAAAATTATCTCCCCCACTTAGATTCGACTAAGTCTTCACTGTATGTGAGAATTGAAGGATTCCAAATCCTTCTTGCCTTCTAATATCCTACTGATGACAACATGTGCCTGCCAATGCTAGCGTTCAATCACCAATTAAACCTTGAGATCTCCTATCCTCGGAAATCTTGATGAGTACTCTTGAAATCCGATCCAGTATGACACCTCAATCCATCCCACATGCTGTCAATTGCACCTCAATCTTCACTATGGCTGACGAATCCTCGTTCCCACTCCCAATCTTGCAGTACCACTAAAGTCTAACCGAACACAACCAATGCAAAAATACAATTCTCTTGAACATGTGATGACCAACCACTTGTGCATCTAACACCCACGACTAACACTGCCCTTTTCATGTCACCAGCTCTGTCCTAGCAACGGTAGTGCCTTGAACTCCAAAGTTCATCCATAGACAATTACCGGCCATATCTGAACCATGGTAGAACCCCTAAACTCTGACTTCACTGGAGAACTATCCCTCTAACCTTGACCGAGGACCTTCCAAACAATACTCCTGCACAGATCTTGGTAAAGATCCGGAATGATAACGGTACACACTGAACCCGCTCCACAAGATGCATTCCTCTATGGGTTCATCAAGGACTTTTCGGCATGCAGGATGGCATATATGATTTTTGAGAACCCCAAACATTACCAGGAAACTGACCCAAGATCTAACTTATCCAAACTCTCTCGTAACTCCAACGCGTACGTATCCCCAACATCCATCTAGTAGCAATAGAAGATGACATACCCACAACATCTGGAGGAATACTAATCACCTTCTGCTGACATGATCAACCCTGCTACCATGAAGTAGCCTAAACCCTTGGAGCGACAAACTCCCTTGTGCACTGTCCTGCATGTGTTGCACTGACTCCAGCCTTGCTGGCCTTTCACCTGATGATCAGAAATCATGGGTCTCTTCCCGGGACCCTTACTTTACGCACCTAGCACGAACCTCTCTTCTCAAAGTGCTCCAAATCGATCTCATATCTGCAACTTCATGGAAAACATATCCCTCAGGGTCTAACACCCTGCCACGCTCACTAACTCACTTGCCAATGGCTAAACTGCAACAGCTGGAACATCCTCTATCCCCAAACTAGGTCACAAACTCTTCCCCGAAGCTTCTCAGATTCTCCAAGACTCTCACCGATTCGAGTATGAATCTTGTGCTTTCAGTAGTATGGGCCCAATACTACCTTCCACACGTATTCATACTTTCCTCAGCAATCCTCCCGGATCCTCCAAGTCACTTTCTCAACTGGTGCACCCAAGTCTAACTAAGCCTCACTACTAACTCACTGAAATATATCCTAGGCTTCCCTAGGTTCCCGAACTCACCCAGTCCTCAGCTGCTGAAAGATTCCCAGTAATGTCAACTGGCTACCTCATTAATATAGCCACATGCAATAGAGATAATATAATCCTGCAAGTAACAGACTCATCCCTATAACGGTTACACTCAAACGAAAGCTGCATAATAGGGTCAAATCTATCACTCTGAGATTATCCAGCCTGTGCCACATGGGACTTAGCATATTCACTTAATAGCTAACTCACATTACCAAGAGTCCCACAAAGCACAAAGCAAGCAGCATTCAGACAATGGAAAATCTAAGCATCATATTCCAATCAAATCATTCTATACCCAATCTGTACATGCAATTCAAAGGCTCATACAATCAGGCATAACCTAAACAGGCTATCCTATTACAGACTGATCAGCACTAACATGCAAGTCTACAAGCACATACAATAGGCATATAAGGCATCCTCCTAGATCCTCATCCCTAATCTAGCATTCAGTTCTCATAATCGTATATCATATCATAATATCACATGTATGGGTATCTTGGGGGAAACTTACTTGAGCTCGGTTGATTGCACACATCACACACTTTGTTCTTTTCAAAGTTTTGTTCCTTTCTCAACTCCTTTTCACTTCTTTTTATAAAAGGCTTTTACTTTGGAAAATTTTCATACCAAGTCCTTAGTTTGAGTTCAGACACACCCGGGATTGTGCCCGAATCCCTCAAACCAAGGCTCTGATACCAACTTGTAACATCCCAAAAATACAGGCCAAAATTATCATTTTTAAATACGTCATTATAAAACCAACAGTGTAATAAAACATCTATAATATTATGTCATGTCAAAACCAAAGTAGAAATAATCAAACATGTTATCATAAAACAATATTAGAGTGTAATCCCAAAAATCTCATGTGCAGAAAACCATAGTGTGATGCGCTGCGATCAAGCCGGATCCTTTCCTTTAAACACGAAGTACCTGAAACCAAAACTGAAAACCGTAAGCACAAAGCTTAGTGAGTTCCCTCATCATACCACATACCATACAAGTACATAACATATATACTGTCGGGCAATTCTGGGGTGCCCGACCTACCCGGTACGGCCGTTCTGGGGTGCCGACCTACCCGTACGGCCATTCTGGGGTGTCGTCCTACCCGTGTCAAGCCATTCTGGGGTGCTGACCTACCCATGTCAAGCCATTTTGGGGTACTGACCTACCCGTCGGTCCTAACAACTGACCCTCGGAGACTATTCCACCCCTACTGCTACTATCACATATATCATAACATAAACATACTATCAGACATATCTAGGGTGTCTGAACTACCCTTCGGTCCTAACAACCGAACTTGGGGAATATTCCCCTCCTACAACCACTATCACATATAACATATCATGTCAGCATATAACATATCATCACATCATATAAACATATCATCACATACTGTCAGACATATCTGGGGTGTTTGGCCTACCCTTCGGTCCTAACAACCGAACTTTACTACTATCACATATAACATATGATGCCAGCACGTAACATATCAGGTAGTAGCAAACCTAGATGGTATCACATAGACAATCATCTAATATACAACTCCTACTGGTGGGCCGGCATTGTGCTCGTAGACCCACCGCTACTGGAAGGTAACTCACCTCACATTGCTGAAGTCCCGAAGACACAATCCCCCACTTGCTGAAGTCCCGCAGACTCGACCAGCTGCTGGCTGACAGATTCCCGAACTGTCAACACCAAAATTACACCCAATTAATAATTGGGTCCCAATACATAACCATACGTACATTCTTTGGGTAATTACTACATTACCCCTAGCTTGGCTTATTCAAGCCCAAGGCCCAATCCGTAGGCCCAAAGTTAATTAGGAATCAAAGCCCAACACATGGCCCAATTTTCCAAATTGGGCCTAGGCCTATACATGGTCTCATTTTAAGGCCCAACATGATATAATCATTAAGGCCCAAACTATGGCCCATCTATGGCCGAATTTTCCAAATTGGGCCCAAGCTTCTTACATGGGCCTGACCTAGACCCATTAAATTACTCTAGACCATTTGCTTGATCTTGGATTGCCCATTTAATAACCCAATCCTCAAGGCCCAATAGAAAGGCCCAACAATAAACCAATGTGAAATTAGGGTTTCACATAAAATGATGATTACGGTTAAGTTTCCTACTTAACCCATTAAGGACTTAATCCATTAAGTCCAATATTGCTTAGATTAATTTCTGCCAATGATTATTATTTAATATTCCGAGTTATTAATAAGTCCCATGTGTCTCGATTAATTCCCCAAAATTAGGGTTTTGATGGCATTAGGGTTTTTGTAATGCCCGCGTTCCCAGGCTAGGCATTATCCTTGATGTAATAGTCTAGGTTAACCCTTGTAACTCTTTTTGGAGTATTAATGATGAAATATTTGAGTATTATGTGAATTATGTGAATTATGTGTTTATTTTCTTAATTATTATAATTAAATGAATTAAGACTAAAATAAGTGTCAAATTTGAAGTGTGGGATAAGCCCGATATGTTTGCATAAAGATGTAGTGGTCGAAACAAGGATTCCGAAGATATAAAGAATGCCGAAATCCGAGTTATAACGAAGAAGTTATGACCTGTCGAAGTTTCGCGATAGAACCGGCAACGCCGAATGACGTAAAAAGTGAAATTTACATTAGAGTGATATTTAGCCTTAGTAATCTAAATGAAAGTCGTAGAGTTCGTTAAACCGAGAGCGTGCATAAAAAGAACGCCCAAATCTGACTTCGTATGAGGAAGTTATGATTTTTCGAAGTTTCGACTTAGCAGTATGCAGCCCGAATACTCAATTTGAGATCGAGCGGTTTTTAGCCAAAAAAATCTAAATGAGAATCGAAGGTCTCGTTAATAGGAGTAAAACGATAAAAAGATAGGCGAAAACGGACGTCGGATGAAGAAGTTATGATTTTATAACGGAGTTTTCCTGTCCTGGCCTACTAAAAATAAATAATAAAAATAAATTCAAAATTAGCCGACGGAGTCTAAACGAAAGTTGTAGATCGTAGTCTCACCTACGCGTGGATATAAATAACGTCGAAAACAGAGTTCGTATGAGGAAGATATGAATTTTTTAAGTTTATTAAATATTTTCGATATTTAATTTAAATATATATTAACCGATATTATCCGTGGGGGAGTCAGCGACCTTATCGTCATTACGCCCAGCGTAATTTCATATTACGCCTAGCGTAATTTGAAGTTCCAGCCCCTATAAAAGGAGGTCGAGAGCAACCGAGTTCATTTCTCATTTCTTCCCTTTTTCTCGCGTTTTTGCATCGTTTTTCGTGCAAGAATTATCCTGAAGCCCCGGTATCATTCCCGAGCCCCGAAGCAAGTCCCGAGGTCCCAAAGATCCTGATAAGTAAGATTCCTGAGCCGAAGCTCTGCCTGCGAGGAGTCCGGTTTTTGTGGAGATCTTCCAGATCTGCCGAAGAATACTACTTCTACAAGTCGTAGTGTTGTCCGATCATTTTCTGATCAAGTGAGTGTGTAGTTACTTTCTTCTAACGCATAATTATGAAGTATTTTATATGAAATACGTGTTATGTGTATATTTTGTTGTTATGTGTGTGAATGTATATTCACTTTCTTCTATCTTATAGATCTGATTATTTCTCTATGAAATACGTGTTATGTGTGTGTGCCTCATCTGTTATGTGGAAAATGTATCGTTTGAGCATGCTATACAGGTTTTAAAACTATGTATAAAAATGTATATTTTATCTACTAATATGTTGGGTAGAACATGGGTAGATAGTTGGTGTGTAATAAACAGATGAGAGACCTCAATGTTGTTTTGATCCAGTCATCTAGCGGAATTTAGATGACGACCACAGACTTTTCTAGATAGTCCAGTGGAACGCTAGCAGGTTCATAACCTGTAGGTGTTAATGAACTTGGGTGTTCATTCGCTGTATTCCATCCCCCTCATGGTTGCCTTATTTGACTTATATTGTTGAGGAACCCCCGAAGCATGTGTTGTCGCCCCGATGAAATATTCTTAGACTAGGTCCCTTATGTTAGTTGTCTTAGGGACGTAAAGTGAGAATAACGGGAATGGGTAATTGGGTTATTGTTGGTTGGTGGAAATTAAATATGATTATTTATTGTGGGTTGAAAACCCTATATGCTCACCAGGCTCCCAAGCCTGACCCACTCAGTTTAATTCTATTACAGGTAGTGGCGCAAGGGCATAGGATGGATGAACCATCAAGTTATTTTGTTTACAAGTCTGTATATGTATAAATTTGTTGAATGACTTGTAATGTTATCGTTTATGCTTTATGGTCTATATCGGAACATGACATCCCGAGTTTTGATTATATAATGAAAATACATTTCTTTATGAAATGCTTTGGTAAATATTATTTTATCATACTTTGTTTTTGGGAACACATTCCGCAACTCTTTCAAATCAAAAGGATTTACTCTGAAATTATTTTAAAAGCATAAATGAAAATCAGTCTTTTCTGGCCGAGATTTTGGGGATGTCACAGTTGGTATCAGAGCATTAGTTTAAGCGAACTAGGAATTTGTAGGATTTCTAGACTTAAACTTAGAATGCTAAGTGAAATTTTGAGATATGTGTCTGTTATGTTTTAGACACGAGCACTAGTTTATTTTAGGAAAGTTGCCTAAAATGCTTTATGTGCTAAATGTTATATGTTGCCATAGTTGATATTATTTGTTCGGATCTATGGTCTGTTGCCGACCGGATCTAGAAACCTTATGTGTGTAGGATTCTAAGCGTACGTCTACGATAATAGAACTCCCATGTAAACGTTTCGGAGTGATAAGGATGATTTGAATATCTATCGTGATTGAGGATCTAATTTCACCTTATTTGGTGTGTAGATCAAAAATTGTGAGAACAAGAAGCGGAGTTGGAAATGCTGATGAAAACAGGAATCAACCACCAGTGATTGAGCAAATACCTGTCGTAGCAGCAGCACCTGAGCCGATAACAATGGCTGGTGTACAAATGATGATTCAGACGATGTTGGATCGTCAGATGGATGAAACGAGGCGGTTGCTTCAATAGAATCGTGAAGAACTGTCAATTCGTGCAGAAGAGCCCGAATTAAATGAAGGGCACTCGGAAGGTGGAAACTTCAGTGGGTCTATTGGTCAAGCCAACCCACCGATAGTTAGGCAAAACAACCATGATGGAAGGCATGATGGAATGGGATGCAAGTACAAGGACTTTCTAACTTGCAAACCATCGACCTTTAATGGAAAGGAGGATCCGGTTGGAGTTATGGATTGGATCTCCGAAATGGAGTTAGCTTTCATGACTTGTGGCTGCAGAGGCAAGTTGCAGACTATCTATGCAGTGCATCAATTTTGAGGTGGAGCCGTTCGTTGGTGGAACACTCTAGGGAAGACTTTAAGCCCTAATGAGCCACTGCAATTGACATGGGCAGAATTCTTGGTGCAGTTCAAACACAAGTTCTGCTCGGCCCAAAATCTATCGGAATTAGAAAACAAGTTTTTGGCATTGACGAAAGGCAGCATGTCAGTTGATGAATACACCAATAACTTCACTGATAAGATGGAGTTTGCCTTGCATATCGTCCCAGACGAGCTGACAAAGGTGGACCGATATGCGAAGGGACTCCCATGGGAGTACGAGGTGCCAGTACGTCAGGCACATACTCTAGAGGCAGCTATCTGGGCTGCCAAGTCTGTTGAGAACATGATTAAGAGGAGAACCACTAACAAGGTTGAGGTGGGTGAGAAGAGAAAGTTTGAGGGAACATCTGGTTCCGGTAAGAAAAGCAAATTTTCGAAATCTGATTCGAAAAAGTTTGGTGGAGGAAAAGGAGGCGAAGCGAAATGGTGTGATAAGTGTAAGAAAAAGCACTTTGGGAAGTGTAGTGAGGATGTAACCTGCTACAAGTGTGGAAAAATTGGACATTTTTCCAATGAGTGTCCGAATCACAAAAGGATGTGTTTTGGTTATAATGAACAGGGGCATATTTTGAAAGACTGTCCGAAGAAGGAGGAGGCAGCAAAGCCCAACATTCCACCGAAGCTGAATGCGAGAGCCTTCCAGATGACACTTGAGGCTGCGAAAGATAAAGTTGATGTCGCTTCAGGTACGTTTCTCGTAAACGAATTACCTGCTCAAATTATGTTTGATTTTGGAGCCAACTACTCCTTTATTTTGCATGAGTTTGGTAGAAAACTAGCTTTGCCTATTGATAGACTAGATAATGCTTTATTACTCGAAGTTGCTAGTGGCAAGTTTGTACCTGTTAGCCATCGTATGAAAAACATCTTAATCGACCTTAATGGTAATAAGTTTCACGAGGAATTATTACCTATCGAACTTAATGGTTTCGACATCGTGTTGGGAATGGATTGGCTTAGCACCAATGATGCCGAAATTTTATGCAAGAAGAAGATAGTTAAAGTAAACCCGCCTGGGAAAGATTCGTTTATGGTGTATGGGGACAAACGCAGAGTAAATTCTAGAATCATTTCTCTAATGAAAGCCAAAAAGTGTTTGACCAAGGGATGTCCATCATATTTAGCATTCGTAATCGATGCTAAGAAGGAAAAGAAGGTGATGCAATGTGACATCCCCAAAATCTCAGCCAGAAAAGACCGTTTTTCATTTATGCTTTAAAAATATTTTCAGAGTAAATCCTTTTGATTTGAAAGAGTTGCGGAATTTGTTCCCAAAAACAAAACATGATAAAACAATGTTTACCAAAGCATTTCATAAAAGAAATGTATTTTTCATTATATAATCAAAACTCGGGGTGTCATGTTCCGATACAGACCAATAAGCATAACGATAACATTACAAGTCATTTCAACAAATATATACATATACAGACTTGTAAACAAAACAACTGATGGTTCATCCATCTCATGCCCTCGCGCCACTTCCTGTAATACAAATAAAACTGAGTGGGTCAGGCTTGGGAGCCTGGTGAGCATATAGGGTTTTCAACCCACAATAAATAATCATATTTAATTTCCACCAACCAACAATAACCCAATTACCCATTCCCGTTATTCTCACTTTATGTCCCTAAAACAACTAACATAAGGGACCTAGTCTAAGAATATTTCATCGGGGCGACAACACATGCTTCGGGGGTACCTCAGCAATTTAAGTCAAATAAGGCAACCATGAGGGGGATGGAGTACAGCGAATGAACACCCAAGTTCATTAACACCTACAGGTGGCGAACCTGCTAATGTTTCCACAAGACTGTCTAGAATAGCCGGTGGTCGTCATCTAAACTCCGCTAGATGACTAAATCAAACAACAACAAGGCATCTCATCTGTTTATTACACACCAACTATCTACCCATGTTCTACCCAACATATTAGTAGATAAAATATACATTTTTATACATAGTTTTGAAAACCTGTATAGCATGCTTTAATCAACACATAATCCACATAACAGATGAGGCACACACACACACATAGCACATATCTCATAGAGAATAAATCATATCTATGAGATAGAAGAGAGTGAATACACATTCACACATATAAAAAACAATATACTATACACATAACACGTATTTTATAGAAAATACTTAATATTTATGTGTTAGAAGAAGATAACTACACACTCACACTTATAAACGACAATATACTTAATACACTCGGACCAAACTTGTATTATTATCGTGTTTATGAAAGGTAGTATACACTCACTTGATCAGAAGATGATCGGACAGCACTACGACTTGCAGAAGTAGGAATCCTCAGCAGATCTGAAAGATCTTCACAAAAATCGAACTTCTCGCGGGCAGAGCTTCGGCTCGGGAACCGCACTTCTCGGGATCTTTGGGATCTCGGGACTTGCCTCGGGGCTTGAGTATGATACCGGGGCTTCAGGATATTTCTGGCACCCAAAACGATGCAAAACGGGAGAGAGAAGAGAGGAAATTGGCAAAAGACTCCGCTGCCTTCGGATCCTATTTATAGGAGGCTGGAGCCTCGGAGTACGCGGGGCGTACTGCAGTACGCAGCGCGTACTGCTTCCGAAATCATCACTGCATGCGTCATCCGAAATGTCGACACTCTTCGGAGTACGTGGGGCGTACGTCGGATCGGACCGGTGACTCGTCTTCGGACAATGCCGGATTAAAAAATTAAAAATAAATAAAATTTATTTAATAAACTTCGGAAATTCATATCTTCTTCATACAAACTCCGTTTTCGACGTTCTTTATATCCACGCGAAGGTGAGACTACGCTCTACAACTTTCGTTTAGACTTCGTCGGCTAATTTTAACTTTATTTTTATTATTTATTTTTAATAGGCCGCGACAGAGAAACTTTGTTATAAATTCATAACTTCTTCGTTTGACGTCCGTTCTCGCCTAACTTTTTATCGCTTCGATACCAACAACGAGACCTTCGTTCCTCGTTTAGATTGTTTCGGCTAAAAACCGCTCGATCTCAAATCGACTATTTCGGGCTGCACACCGCTAAGCCGAAACTTCGATAAATCATAACTTCCTCATACGAAGTCAGATTTGGGCGTTCTATATATATTCGGAAAACTCGTTTCAACTACTACAACATTATTCAAAGATATTAAGTTTATTTTACACTTAAATTTTGACGCTTATTTTTATTCTTAATTAATCAAACCACATAATTAAGCAATTAAGCACAAAACACACAATACTTAAATAATACAATCTTATTATTTCAAAACGGGTTACAAAGTTTAACCTAGACTATTACATTGCTAAAAATGGCAAGCCCGGAAACACAGGCGTTACAATTCTCTCCACCTTAGAACGATTCCGTCCCCGGAATCACACATCAACAAACAAATGCGGATAGCGACTCAACATGTCACTCTCCGTCTCCCAGGTGAGATTCGGACTATTCGTGTGTTTCCATCGGACAAGCACTAACCCAACCATTTTGCGTCGCAACTTCTTAGTCTTTCGGTCAACAATTGCCTCTGGTTCTTCAATCAACCTTTTGTTCTCATCAATTCTCAATTCAGAAATTGGAATTATATCGGGAACTTTTCCCGTGAACTTCCTCAAATAACACACATGAAAAGTGTTGTGAATTCCATTCAGTTCCTCGGGTAATTCGAGCTTGTAAGCTTGGTTCCCAATCCTCTGAAGAATTTTAAACGGTCCAATAAACCTCGGACTCAACTTTCCCCTTTTACCAAATCTTATAAGTCCCTTCCACGGCGAGACATTAAGCAAAACCGAATCTCCAATCTCAAAAGTCATCGGTCTTCGCTTCTTGTCAGCATAGCTTTTTTGACGATCTTGAGCTGCTAACATTCTTTCTCTAATTATTTTCAACTTTTCAGCAGTTTGATGAACCATCTCTGGTCCCATAAACTGTTTTTCCCCAGCCTCAAGCCAACAAGACGGCGTACGACACTTCTGTCCATACAAAGCTTGATAAGGTGCCATCTTAATGCTCGAGTGAAAACTATTATTATAGGAAAATTCTACCAAAGGTAAGTGTTCATCCCAATTACCTAGGAATTCCAAGGTACATGCTCTCAGCATATCTTCAAGTGTTTGTATTGTTCTTTCACTCTGACCATCAGTCTGCGGATGGTAAGTTGTGCTTAAACATAACTTGGTACCCAATTCCTCTTGTAGTGTGACAGCCCGGAAATTACAGGTATTTATTTAAAATTATTTTTAGGTATTTCTAAAGGGGGACTCGGCGAGTAGGTGCATGACTCGCCGAGTAGAGCTAAAGCTGTGGTCGCAGTCGCAGATATGCGACTGGACTCGGCGAGTCCAAGCGAGGACTCGGCGAGTCGACGCTGTTACAGCTGAACCCTAGCCGTTTCATTTTGATCGTATATAACGACCTTGTGGCCGTCAGGTCGCCTCTTTTGGCCGGTTGAAGACATTCTGCGGGTGTGTTAGCGTTTGAAGCAAGAGAGGAGAATTGGGGTGGCTTGAAGAGGTGATAGTCAAGGAGAAGCAAGTTAGGGATCAAGGGAATTGAGTACTGGAGGCTTTGAGACACCGAGAACACGTTCCAGGTAATATTCGGATCGAGTTCTGCAGCTTTTCGTTGAATGCATGATTAGGGTTAGGAAACCCATTTAAGGGTTTGATATATATATCATATTGTTGTTTAGGCGTTTAAAGAACTCTGTAATAGTATGTATGAAAGCCAGGAAGTCCCATACCTATATGCTGCGTAAATATGTGAAGTACAGGAGGCGGTAGATTGACTGCATGGCGAGGACTCGCCGAGTCCAATGATCAGACTCGGCGAGTAGCTTGAAGATGTACTAGAACTCGCCGAGTTGTTCTTCAGACTCGGCGAGTATCTTGAAGGTTCACTGGAACTCGTCGAGTTGTTCTTCAGACTCGGCGAGTAGCTTGAAGATCTACTAGAACTCGTCGAGTCGTTCTTCAGACTCGGCGAGTAGTGTTAGGGTGCCTATAACTCGTCGAGTCACCCTTTGTACTCGACGAGTCCGGTCGAGATTGACCGTCGACTGTATACAAGTTAGTAGGGTCAGTTGTACTGTGTGATAAGTCATTAATAAAGGATGTGGTATTATAGGGGACTTGCGGAGTAGCGGATCGTGTGCGAGTAGCTCGAAGCGTTTATAGAGTTCATATTACGAGGTGAGTCTTCTCACTATACTTCACCCGGAAGGGTTTGATTGCTAGACCGGAAGGTCGTATATGTTATATTCATGATATGTTTAGAGAGGCAAATGCTTTACGTGTGAAATGTGCTTATATGTGATGTATGCTTATACGGGCCGGAAGGCGAGACTTAAGGTGATAGAAAGGTTGATGTGATGTATGATTATGTGCTATGTGTTTATGTTATATGTGTTATGTTTATACTATCACGGGCCGGAAGGCAATCTATTATGGGCCGGAAGGCATTATATATTATGGGCCGGAAGGCGATTATATTATGGGCCGGAAGGCGATTATATTACAGGCCGGAAGGCAATGTTTGTGGACCAAATGGTCCGGGCCGGAAGGCGTATGTGGGTAAGTTGTATACTGGGGAACTCACTAAGCATTTATGCTTATCAGATGTATTTCATGTTTCTTTTACAGGTACTAGTGATGACCGTGGGAAGGCGCCGGCATGACACGTACACACTGCCACTGCTGAAGATCCTGGAGTTTTATTATTTATGTTTTGAAATGATTTGAAATATACCCTTTCGTCGTATAAAGATGTTTTATTTTTAATGAAAAATTTGTTTGAAAATTTGAGCTGTTACAATTGGTATCAGAGCCTAGGTTTGAGGGATTCGGGTGTACTTTTGGGTGCAACTGAACTCAGACCGAGGATTTGAGGAAAAACTTTTCTTTAAATAATAAGGACAAAGCGGTAAAAACAAAGGGTGGAACAGTGTGTACGAGCAGCCAGCGTCCGAACGGTAAAGATCCCCAGAATACCTTACAATGTTTATGTCATGCACTGAATTATGAATTGTTATGCATGCTAGGAGACTAGGTATACATGATAGGACTAGAATTGCCTGTTTTGTGATGCCTTAGTCTAGGGGATTGCTTATATGAGATAATTGGTAGCATGCAAGTAGATAGTGCATAATAGAGGTAGAGTACTCATTATTCGGGATTTGGGGAGGAAGATTTGGGACGAATGCAGATACGGTGTGGTCGGTAGTATTGGGCCCGTACTATCGAAGGCACCGGATCAGTGGAAGGCTCAAATAAGAATCCCTAGAAATCGGAGACTGGGTAGGGCGCGTATCGAGTACAATTGTACTTGGTGGAGTCTCTGATGATTTATTGTTGTATTTCAGAGACATC